>NC_072461.1:9257011-9604511 GCF_027596085.1 Anoplopoma fimbria | reverse complement strand
TAGACTAAACTACTATTTTTTATAAGGTTAACAGTAAATTGTTAGCAGGTGATATAACCATAACTTGCAGCCGTAATCCTGGAATAAGTGAGGTTTACTCCTGATATAAAAATTTATTTTACAACTTATTGTAGACTTGTGTTGCTTTAAAATGCAGCTTTTCTCCACGTATACATTTTTTTTTAAGGGGACCTCAACATTTACAGGAACAGTTTTCTGTCACAGAATTGCTTGGATTTAAGTTAAAGAAAGACATCTTCATCATTCCAGTCATCACATTTTCAAAGCTTTCCCTGATTCATACACTGATCATTTGATCCTGCAGCTGTATTTTGGTCTGATGTTGTGCTTATGTGCAGCTCATTCCTACGTCTGTCCTCTGAGTCCGACGGTATGAACCTCAGTGCCGCCACCCTCAGGAACCTGGAGATCCTCAACAATCAGGTAGCAGCACACCTCAGCTGGCAGTCATGGCAACTGGTTAAGTGTAATGAATTGGCGTCTGGGTGATAAATGGTTCAAACTGCAACATACTGTATGATCCTCTAGTGTATTCTAAACAGAAACATATGCACTTTCTCTTAGGCCTGGCGATGAGAAATCCTTTTTTTATTACATCAGAAGTATTTTGAGAATACTTGGAAGTCGGTTTGGAGGGATGCTGTGAAATTTGGTGCCTAACATTTCAGCTGCACTTGAATTTTTGCATGCTAACGCGCTGATTGAATAGATATGTGTATTAAGCATGTTTATGCATGAGTGTGTGTATGATCTATGTTCTATGCGTGCATGTTGATTGTGATGCTGGCAAGCGATTGTGTGATGCAGCGGCTTGGAGCCCAAGACAAATTTACCTGGGGGTCAATAAAGTTTCTCTTATCTTATCTTATCATATCAGCACACTTAGATTTATGCGGAGAGCACTTTATTTCTATGCTTTGGGTCTAAAGAACCTTTATCAGAGCATAAATGGTTCAGCTGGAATGGCAAGTGCATGCTCACACGCTAAATTAAGATTGGTGAACACGGTAAACCTTATACCTGCTTAACGTCAGCATGTTGGCGTCGTCATTGTGAGCATGTTGGCATGCTGATGTCGGCATTAGGTCAAGTAAGGTATAGACTGTTACATAAATGTATCTGTCTGCTGTTTGGTGCTGAGCGGGTAGTGTACGGTTGTTTTTTTAGAGCTTTTTTTATGGGAAACAGTGGCCTGCTGTGTCTGAAAATGTCTTGAGTCAAGTCTGAAGTCTACTGCTCGGGCAAAGCGGGGCCTAAAGAGACTTCTGAACACATGTCAGCGATCATTTACAGTACAGGTTTAGTAGTTATGCAGCTTGAAAATGAGATTTGTTACATTCCTGCCTGTAAAAAAAGCCAGAGGAGTAGACAGACCTGCTGTATTCTCTATTGTGTTGATAGTGTTGACAGCTGCCTGGATACAAAAGTCATGTGGCTGACCAGGTAGATCGTCGTCTTCCAGAGCAAAATACCGTTTCACACACGTGTCAAGACTGTCCAAACTAAGTCTGTGCAACTTGTAGGAATCACTTTGAAGTCGTGCTTGCACAGCGGACTGTAAAATAATTTAATGGGTGAGTTAAACTGTCATTTCTCCGATCACAAGAGAATGCTCAGTGACTAGTCAGGCTGGCGTGGGCGGCGGCTCAAAAGTTCAGCACGACTCCACTGCTGCCGTGGCATGTTTGTCACACATGGAGTTCAGGCTCAGTTCAAACCTTCTCACCTGACTGCTTGTGGCCTCCATCACCTGCTTGGCCTCTTGCATTCATTACATCACCATTTTTTCTTGGTTTATTCATCCTGACAATGTGGTAGACTCAAATGATGTACATGTAAGCTGTGTTTTTATGTGCGTTCTTTCGTTGATAGACAGATGGCGGCGTGAGGGGCAGTCTGCTGTGGGTGTTGGATCACACTCGCACTCCGTTTGGGAGGAGACTGATGAGGAAGTGGGCGAGCCGGCCCCTCACAGACCCACGGTGAGTACAGGATAGCCTCTGACCTCTGATGAAGCACTGCAGTCGGTGCTGAGCAGAACTGTTTTAGCTTCTTTCTCTGGGTTGTATCATTCAGTTTCACAGCTCTGTGAGGCTATCTGGATCACTGAACCACTTTCTTGGCCTGAATTAAGAGTCTCAGGCTGCACTTATGAAGCTTTCACCTCATATGGAGTGGGAAAGATTCAAATGATTGTGATTTGAGACCGGATAACTGTAGATGTTTGTGTGATTGTAGAGTTGGTCTTGTGTAGATTAAAAACACTGTGTATTGATGATATGACATTATATCCATCACAATTGAGGTTGATTACCTGGAACAACCGACTTTGGCTAAGTGAGGCATCAATATCATATAATATATATATTTTTTTAATACTTTGAAAATTATAACTTTAACGTTGGCGCGAATGACATTTTAAAAATTGGATACTGGTTTAAGATAATTTTGATATAACATGAGTGCAGCATTACTCCATGGCTGTGTACCATCCCACTAAGAGACCTGCTTAATACATGAATGTGTTTTTAATATTTCTTAAGCTGCAGAATGAATTCCATGCAGCTTTGTGTTCACTTAGTTGTCTCAGTAGGACAGAAAGCAGTAGTTCACATAGGCTGTCATGTTACTATGTGATATGGATGATTACATACTTTGTCAGGAGCAGAAATAATACAAACCTGTAGCAGATTATTTTGATGAAAGTCACATGACTGTTATAAAAATGTGTTTTTCTCATGTTTGAATTCACGTGTTGACTGAAATGTCAATGTAAATTGTTGTTCAAGAGGATACAAGACAGCGCTCATAATGTGAATACTTAATTATCTCCTCACCCAGCAGTTGTCTCTTTTTCCAGAAACACTGCCCCCCCACAAATATTAATAGTTCCTTTCTGAAATGCTGCAACTGCCTTACAGCCTCTCAGTTATATTATTGCAGTACTGTTCCAGTTCTCCTCTCCACAGTGTAATTCTATTAACCATATATATGTGTGTGTGTGTGTGTGTGTGTGTGTGTGTGTGTGTGTGTGTGTGTGTGTGTGTGTGTGTGTGTGTGTGTGTGTGTGTGTGTGTGTGTGTGTGTGTGTGTGTGTGTGTGTGTGTGTGTGTGTGTGTGTGTGTCCCTCCCGCAGTGCAGGGATTATATCTGTGGATTGGGCACTGCTCTCAGATTATCCAGATAGCTGCTCTACAGAATTTCAACATCCTATAAAACCCAGATTACACATTAATTCCAAGACACACACACACACTCTCTCACGCGTATACATTTATGATAAAGTCAGCAGTTTACAAGTTTGTAACACTTTATACTGTCAACTTTTATGTTTTGTAAAATAAATACTGCTTTGGTTGAGCTACTATTTTTTTTTTTACGAATACACACATTTTAATACTGCAGAAATACAGATTGTACCCATCACCAGGACAGGATGCCCTAAAGATACTGTAAACAAATGTGGGAGAAAAAAATCCCAAATTGAAGGAATTCCACATAATATATATAACAACGTAATCACTCCCTTCATAGCTGCTTGGCTTCAGGTTGTTCAGGTGACTGGCAAACCTCAGCACATCACAGGATCTCTGAATAAACTAATCAGTGGAAATTTGGCAGTTACTTGCTCTGAGTTCAAAATGCACAGTGCCTTTCAATCAAGTCCAATTCAGCTCTCCAAAAAAGAAAAATGTATTTTGCAGATTGAACATGAACATTTTTGGTTTCTTTGTCTTCCGTCATTCCCTTCTACTTTCTGAAGTACTTTTTTTCTTTTTTCTTTCTTTCTTTTTCTTTCATGAACCCCCAGGTCTATCTCAGAGAGGCAGGATGCGGTGCAGGAGATCCTGGAATCTCACTCGCTCACTTTGAATTCCGTCAGGTCCCTGTTGTCGCGTTTGCCCGACCTGGAGAGAGGCATCTGCAGCATATACCACAAAAAGGTAAAACGCAATATTACGGAAATGACACACACAGACTCTTGCGTTTTATTGTTTCCACAAGCTTGGTCTTATTTTTGTAGAACTGGTAATCACTCTGTCAGTTATGATAACACTTCACTCACCATCCAAAGCTGAGATCTGTGGGCGTAGTGACAAAGTGGCAAAAACTGTTCCAAACCAGCTCTTTTTTCATGCTGTTTTCCATAAAAATGAAAACCAAGAAAATTTCCCTCTCTCTATTTCTCCCACTCTCTTTGTCTCTCTCTCTCTCTCGCTCTCTCTTTTTATGGCGTGTTTCTTGATTAACAACGGGAAGCATTTGCCTCAGTGGCACTTACCTGATTGACAGTCTCATTTCCCATCGGACCCATTTTTGAAATGTCAGAGCTAGGCTCCATCCCGTGTGCGTGTGCGTGTGTGTGGAGATGAGAGAGGCCCTCTGGTCTGAGCTCATGTTCAACCTTCTGACTCTTACATATATTGTTAAAAGAAAACAATCAAATGTCACTGAACACACACACACACACACACACACACAGGGGGCCTTATTGTCATTTTGCCCATCTGTTGATGAATGTGGCTGTGTGTAATGGCCTGTGTCTCTGTGGCTCCATTGACATAATGGGAGGAAGGGCACGCTTACTGTCTGTTTGGGTTCATAAAAGAGCATCACAGGGGCTGCTGACATGGAGGACAATTAAAACGGCAGTTTGTGATTAATGCCATAAACCATTGTCAGTGTGACTCTCATTAACCTTTCATGACTTGGTGGCTAAACTGTGACATCATCAATGGCAATTTGGAGGCAGTATAATCTACGATATTGGCCTTCTTCCGAGGTATTTTTCATTCAGAGCATTGATTAATCATTAACTTGACTTCATCTTGGTGCCTTGAGCGTCTAAAGCTTCTGTACTGTGAAGTATTCCCCAGGGATTGAAATCTAATCCTTTGCATTCGGATAGACCGCTAAAAAGTGGGTGGGTTTATAATGATGCGTGATATGTAGCTACGGCGCCGACCTCTGGTTCTGCAGAGTGAAGGCAACACAGAAGTGCTCTTAACTTGCCTTCTTCCTAATGGCCAACAGGGGGCGACTCTTCCGGTTGCAAAAATGAGTTTCATTGTTTAAAAGTCTATCATTGTTTAAAATAAGTTTACTTTGCACTTGATTAATGGCTTCAGTAAACATTGTTCACGTGAGTTTTTTGTCTCAATCGCTACTTTCAAGTCTTCTTCAATACAGCATGATGTTCATTTAGTAAATTGTGGTCCCGTTTAGAGTGAAACAGACCATTGAGAGGTTGCCAACACACAGTTGTCCGTTAGGAAGTTGTCTCTGTTTTCATCTTAAAACTTTAAACCTTTCGCTGTGTGTTATCATTTCATGAAAGTTAATTCTAGCATTGTGGTCTCCTAAAAAATTCGTATTCAGCGTTTGGATGTACTAAGCTCCACCCTCTCGTGTCACCTCTGGTTGCAAGCAAAACCAAGCTGGTGACGGCAAAAATGCCAAACTCAAGGCTTCAAAATGGCAGTTCACAAACCAATGAGTGACGTCATGGTGACTACGTCCACTTCTTCTGTACAGTCTATGGGAGCTACAGAGGAATGTGGCTCCACACACAGCTCACTTCAAAATACTAAGGAATATTTTTTTTACATATACTTTTGAATAGGTGCACATTGTGACCGGGGTTGTGAAAGTTATTTTTTTTTATTTCATCTGAACTTTAAAAGTAAATAAATGTTGTCTTGGTGGTATTTGGCATCAGTGAAGGATAATTGCAGTGACTGAAGTTCTTGAAAATCTTGTATCTGCATTTTATTATCCACATTTTGTCACACGTGTAACGCAGTAAAGCAGCTTTTATTTTCTCTGTGCCATGTTGTGAAAACATGCAGACTCTGCTGCTGCTAATGAGTGCTGTCTCTCAGAGCGTTTGCTGTGATAGATCGTCGCTCTTTAAGCTAGGCTGCAATGAGATTTAATGATCTAATCCAGCTGGTTTGCAGAATACCCCAGTAACACAACATGGCCATCACTTTCTGATCAATTTCAACTTCCCTTACCACCCTAACCAGCGGTTGCTCAACCCTTTACGCTTGATCAAATCATATGCATTTCTTTGTGCGTTCCAGTCTTCCACGCAGGAGTTCTACCTCATTAGCAGCGGCCTTTCTCGACTGGGGAGTGAACTGCAGGCCTTGCTCCCAGCTATCCAGTCACAGATCACCTCCGGGCTGCTCCGAGGCCTCTTGTTGGACACCCCCGACCTGCTGGCTCCGGCCCAAAGCCACCTCAAGGTGCTCAATGAAAGGGCTGCCAAGTGAGTATCCAGCAGCATGAGAGGGAGGCATTTGGAGGTGAAAAAGAGGAGGAACTGGGTATTTTGTATGAGCACAGTACAGAAACAATATCTAAAAATCAGAGCATGAAGATCTCTCCAGACACATTTATTAAGTGGTGATTCATTGTTAAAGCAGATTTACTCAGAATGTCATAGTCATAGATTTTGTCTGAGTGGTCATTATTGTTTATTACTAAAGAATGTGGTCAATCAAGTCAACGTTTCATCATTTAAATAGCTGTGTTGTTTACACTCACTGTGGTCTGGCAGATATGCAGTGCAGGACTGAGACTGAGATTACACTATTGATTTCTTTTTTTTTTTATAGATCAACTGATTCATTGTTTAGCCTATAAAATGTCAGAAACTAATGAAAAATGCCAACTACAATTTCTCAGACACTCCAGAACCCAAATATTATCTATGAGCATTGATATAAGACTAATATAGGTAGCAAATCGTCACATTTTTATGAGCTGACACCAGCCAGCCATAATCAAAACTTGATTATGGTTTTGTTAATCAATTTATCAACTTGGTGTTTTTTTTGTAACTATGTGGAGACTTAGAATAAAACTGTTTTTGGGAAGGTTTTCTTGCTCATTCAATTGCTGTGTGATGGAACTGTATTATTATTATCTCCAGACTAAGAAGAGGAGAACTTGCAGCAACATATTTTTACATGAACATAGATCCATGAGCCGCCATACACACACACACACACACATTTTAAAATCTTGGTTTGTTAAACATACCTTACATTTAAAACGTATACATCTCGGCTGATGGAGAAATTGGTGTCTTTCTGACTCTTCTACAATGGATTCCTTTTAATTAATTTCATTCAGTTCGATTGCCAAAACATGGTGGTGGATATTGACAAATCTAGAAACAAGTCTAAGATGTTTTGTGAAAATCATAAAAACATACCACAGTGCCCCAAAAAGTTTTTGCTCCTTAAAAGGTAGGTTGAAAGTCATGTGTATGTCTCAGAAGCTGTCCTTGTATTGTGTGTCTGTCCCCCTGATGTGTACTAGGATTTGTTACCAGCCGCCTTCACATTTTTACTCTGCGTTTATGTGTTTGTGTAGGACAGGAAATAAGACGGAGCTGTTCTCAGACCTGTCCGACTTCCCGGTGCTGCGGAAAAGGAGGGAGCAGATCCAGACTGTCCTCAGCCAGATTCAGGACCACCGCAAAGAAATCCGACTGACGCTGAAGGCCCCGGCGCTGGACTACGTCACCGTCTCTGGACAGGAGGTACAGACTGTGTGTGTTTGAGGCTGAGAGTGAAAGACAGGTGGGAGGAGATTGATGGCCTGATGAGTCACGGCGATGATCCGATGTCTGCGCGTGTGTTTTTGTGATCGGTGTATGTGTGTCAGTTTTAATCAAGAGTGACACATTGTTTTGTCCGTCTGCTCCCGTCTTATTTATCAAAGTCTTCCTCCTCCTCTTCCTCCTCTGCCCTCAGTTTCTGATTGAGGTGAAGAACTCGCTGTCGTCCACTGTTCCACCTGACTGGGTCAAAATCAGCAGGTGGGCTCACAGTTGCAGGACCTGCACGCACGCACGCACGCACGCACGCACGCACGCACACGCACACACACACACACACACACACACACACACACACACAAATAGCAGCGATGAACACACACAGTCACAGTCATCTACACTTTTATCAGTTTTTCTAAGATGATATGATAGTGGCACTGACTTAAATTTGCTCCATCGTGTTAAATATCACCTCTGAAATGATCTAACATGCTTTCTGGATAGAGTGATGGACTAATGAGTTCTAAATCCAGGAAATGAGTCAGCGTTATGCACTTCTTGTTCCCTCGTCTGGAAGTCAATGTTTTTTTTTTTAATGGGTTTCTGGTTAGATGCCTGAAATAAGGCCTGTGGTCAACACAAGCTTAAGAGATTTTAACTTTTTTAACTACGATATATAAGATATGTCAGCAAATACCCGCTTCTGAATTTTGAGCTTTAACAGGTTGTAAAAAAGGCTAAATGAGACAGTAATACGTCGTCTTCAGAGCCTCGTTGTGTTTATACTCACTCTCATGGGACTGTGGTGTAGTACGTTTTAGCCTGCGTACGTTTAAAAATATGTCCGTCCATTCATGTGAAATCGGTATTTCAGGAACACCTGGAGGAAATTTCTTTAGATCTGGCACAAACGTCCACTTGGACTCTAAAAATGTGTTTTTAGCCTCAGTAACTCAGGAATTCATATGCTAATTGTGACAAATTAACACAAATATCTGATGGGATAAAATCATTTAGTTATTACATTTTGGACAAACATTGATTTAAACTGCAACTTGACTAGTTGGCAGAGGCATAAACCTGCCAGGCTGTAAATCTCATCTGAGATTTAGCTGCATCATTCTGAGTAAATGTATTTTTTCACTGAACGGTGTTCTGTGGAGCGTTAGATCTTCACTGTCTCTAAAACACTAGAGGTAGCACATTTGTAATGAGAACATATTTTTCATTTATAATAATAATACTTTATCATTATAGGATATATAATGGCCATGGAAAACAAATGTTTCTTTTATATTTTGTGTCTTTTATAATTACAGTATGTTTCTATGACAACAGCAAACCCAGAAACAGGCAGCTGGAGCAAAAAGACAAAAACTAAATAAACTACTACATAAATGACCAAAATACAACAGCAAAAGTGTATTTAACTGCAGGTTACCATAGTAACTGCACTATTTTAAACTATACTACAAGGTAATTTGATGCTGGAACTAATCATATAATGGTTTAAAGCTGCACTTCTGGTTTTACAGTCCTCAACTTTACTTTTTACTCTTTAGTTTCTCGCTCACTGTTCTCATTAACTTTGTTTCCATATGCAGCTGCTTTCAGTCAAAAAACTCTGATAAACCCACTACAGACTACCTGTTCAGCACCGAACAGGGGTTAGAAACCTTGCTAGCTGATTAGCTGATAAACATAGTAAAGAATTTAACTGCTAAAGAGCCAGAAACTTCCCCTTTAGGAGTTGGTGGAGATCAAATCTGGGAGAGTGAATGTTGGACTTCAGTTCATCCATTGGACAGAAACATGCAGACAATGAAAAGAGGGCAGCCATTTTCAGAAAGCTACGAGCTAGATTGACCTACCGGCTATAGTTCATGTTCTATAGGAAGCTGTGAACCACTCGTGATTCGTTGATGAGCATCACATAACTACTTGATAATTTTACATCTTCAGGCAGCGATCCAGTAAAAAAAACAGAAAAATTACTGTTGATCTGGTCATAATAAGAAATGGACAAGTCGCTTCGTTTTAAGGCAGCCTGAGACAAACAAAGTTGGTGTCTTGCAGTCTGAGTCCTTATTGAAGCTCAGTATATTGTGACATGTTGTATGTATTCACTTCCACCTCATCTCTTTTTCCCCTCTCTCCTCCTCAGCACCAAGGCAGTGAGCAGGTATCACTCTCCTTACCTGGCGGAGCGCTACAAGAAGCTACTGCAGCTCCGAGAGCAGCTGCTGCTGGACTGTCAGAGGGAGTGGACCAATTTTCTGGAGTATGACACACACACACACACACACACACACACACACACACACACACACACACACACACACACACACACACACACACACACACACACACACACACACACACACACACACACACACACACACACACACACACACACACACACAGAGACAGCTGATTATAAACTCAAATGGAAAAACTGCTAAAAACATGTCGGCCTCTGGTTCAGAGAGATGCCTGCTCGCCTCTCAGCTCTTCCCGTCTGTTTTGGTCGAGTGGACCATCGGTGTCGTCTGCTCAGTACACAGTATGCACTTACCTTAATTTACACTTCAAACTCTCTTCCTCTCTCTCTCTCTCTCTCTCTCTCCGCAGTCAGTTTGGGGAGCACTATCACACCATGAAAAGGGCTATTAGTCACCTAGCAACCATGGACTGTCTCTTTTCATTGGCTGAGGTGGCTAAACAAGGGGACTATTGCAGGTGATGTCCTCTCATGATAACCGTAAATATTGGTGCGTGTGTGTGCCCGCCCCTGTATGTGTGATATTGTGTGTGTGTGTGTGTGTGTGTGTGTGTGTGTGTGTGGGTGTCCTGTGTCGTGTCCTATAGTCTCAGACAGGCTGTGTGTGGGAGTGTGCACCGGGCTCAGCAGCGTGCTCAGCCAAAACGCCAACATCTCTCCCACACACACGCTCGCTTGCTCAAACACTTACACTCACACACACACACACACACACACACACACACACACACACACACACACACACACACACACACACACACACACACCTACCTTTATATTGTCCATTTTGTTGTTATAGCTTCACATCCATCCACGACTTCGTACCGCAGTTCCTCTTTTTTTGCAGCTCCTCTTTAAATCACTGTCTTCTGTTTTTTCCATGGTTCTCCTTAAGTTTCTACTTCTCTTGCATGTAAATTTAGTTGTTTTTTTTAAAGGAAAAGTTTGACATTCTGGGCAATATATGTTGTTGCTTTCTTTCCAAGAGCTAAATGAGAAGATCAATACCACTCAGGTCTGTACGCTAAACATGAAGCTACAGCTGGCAGCCGGCTAGCTTAGCATAAAGACTGTAAGCAGGGGGAAACGGCTAGCCTGGCTCTGTCCAAATCTGTGAAGAATAAAAAGAACATGTTGCAGTTTAAAGAGGGGGGTTATGTGTGGGGCTATTTATTGGCCCGGGAGTAGAAACCTGGACTCTCTGCTGGTTGCTTTGCTGTATGTTTGCCAGGAAGTAACTGCGCCAGTCTTCTTATTTGACTCTGTCAATAAGCGTATTTCCCAAACTATTCCTTAGCGGAAAGCAGGCATCCAAAGTTTTTGTTTGTGTTTGTTAATTTTGTTTATTTAAGTAGAGCCTGGCCAATGGATCATTAAGCCAATTTTATTGTCCAATATCGATAAATTGTGTATTTTGGCAGATAAATAGCAACAAATGCTTTACTGTTTTCTGAGTCATTTCTCTGAAAAGCTTTTCCTTAATTCAATTTTATTTGTGGGTTTTATTTGTATTAAGAAGTTAGAGTGATGGACTGATAGTGTTACACTAAATTTGTTATCAGTCGAATTAGTTTTTATTAGATTTTTATTATTTTCAATATTGTTATAGAATTGCAATATTATTATAACTCATTGCACAATACTGTGGTGGGATTCAGTTTCAGGACTCGTGTGTGTGTGTGTGTGTGTGTGTGTGTGTGTGTGTGTGTGTGTGTGTGTGTGTGTGTGTGTGTGTGTGTGTGTGTGTGTGTGTGTGTGTGTGTGTGTGTGTGTGTGTGTGTGTGTGTGTGTGTGTGTGTGTGTGTGTAATTGGTTTTGTATGTGCCCAACTTGCTGAGGGTGTGTTCTGTATCCAGGCCAGAGGTGTGTGAAGGTCAGCGACAGATCATGATCAGGGACGGCAGACACCCTGCCATCGACTTACTGATGGGAGAGCACCACCAGTATGTGCCCAACCTCACCGAACTACAGGTACACACACACACAGGCTCATTCAGAGTGCTTCAAACTAAGTTGAGCCAAAACACACAGGGATGTTTGTTTGCTCATTGAGGCAGTTCTGAAACAAATTTGTAACAGCACTCACACACATAAATACACACATGATGCACACTCATACTGACTTGCATGGCAGCACACACACACACACTTCCTCGCTCAGTGCTGGAGTGGGTGTAGGTTAATTTTGCAACAGAAGCACAAGCCAATAGGAAGAGAAGCCAAGCTTTCAATCCACCCACCTCCTCAGCTGTGCGGGACAGCATGTAAATATCTTATTCTGTCTCTCTCAACGCCTTCTGTCTATGTCACTGTTATTCTCCTCTCCTCTCCTCTCCTCTCCTCTCCTCTCCTCTCCTCTCCCTCTCCTCTCCTCTCCTCTCCTCTCCTCTCTCACAGGGCGAAGGCAGGAGAACTATGATAATCACTGGTCCTAATATGGGGGGTAAGAGCTCCTACATCCGCCAGGTGGCCCTGATCTGTGTTATGGCTCAGATGGGCTCCTACGTCCCGGCCTCTGAGGCCCGCCTGGGCATGCTGGACGGCATTTATACCAGGTATGAACACAAGCACTGCTCTGCAAAGCATGCTGATACTAATCTGTTTTAAGTGGTTTGATTTAAAAGTGCATAACACAGGATTGGGAGCATTTTGATTGACTCTCAACAGCTCTCTACATGGCAACGCCTGAGCCGGTGGCTCGTAGCTAACAGCGCTAACGGTACAAACTGCTGCAGAAGTGTAGATGGTGTTTACCTGAGGGGGAACTGCAGGGTGGGTGCTACGCTTCCATGACGACGCCATCGTCATCAGCTGTAACCGCCTTATGAGAGCAGTGCAGAGCGGCGGCTGTGAGCTAGCCTACAGGGTCGGCCCGGCTATGTCAACAAACCTGTATATATTAAGGCATCACATTGAAATATCAAATAGATATACGTCACTTTCACTAGATCAAGATTCTCATTGGTCAGATAGCAGGTAATAGCCCCGCCCTGGAGGCTTGGTGTGAATTTGAGACACTAAGTATAAGCTGCTAAAGAGGTAATAATCACTATTATTATTTTAATATTATCTGAGGAGGGAGCAGAGATATGTGAACATGTGGGGTCTTTGACTGGGGGGGTTGCAAATTTCCCCGCTGCGGGACTAATAAAGGATTATCTTATCTTATCTTATCTTATATTGTAAATATTTTATTTTCAAACTTCCTGAGACTGTCGTTAATCTTGTTACTTGATACTTTCAATAAAGATAATGTGGAAAAGATTTCCACCAGGATTTCCTCTGCAGCAGTTGTTTTAATTTGTCTTTAAATTAAATAATTACATTTGCAGCCAAATATCCGTCCAGAAAGGAAACGCTGGTTAGCCCACAGAGCACACGGCCACACTGTTTTTACTGGGACTACTTTCTTCTGAAGGACTACTCTAAATCAAAACTGTTGGAAGCTGCACGAGTTAACGTGAAAATATGTTTGTAATTTGTTGAACGCTTAACTGTGAATCCTCTAGCTTGTGAATTGGCTTCTTGAAGCAGTGTGGATGTCACAGAAACACTAGATGAATAAAATCATTTGATGCAGCTGCACAGAAAAAGGCCCCCAGTTTGCATGTTTATTTTTTCTGGCATAGCATATTAAAGATGAGACATCCATAAATAATGACACATTCAAAACAGGATCGTATGAACACATTAATGCATAAAAGCTGCTTTTTCCCATTCCTTAATGTAAAAATGACAAAGCAAGCTACAGTGTTTCCTTCTTTTGGACAAACCAAATAAACTCAAGAAGTGACACCCCAATGACTTTTTCTAGCTTTGTCGCCATTGACATGAAGACAAGGATAGTGACCATGACAACAGCGATGGAGCACAACGCACCTTCACCGCTGCAGATTATTTCATATTGGTCCTACTACACATAAGGACACTGGTGGAGACAAAAAAACAATCTCACATTTCCTCTCCCAAACACCTCAATCACCTTGTTTCCCCTTCAATCCTCTGTGACATGGTCAGGTTTATTTCTAGTACTGACACTATGACTAATCTCTTCTAATCCCACTGTGTTGCTCAGCACACAGGAGGAGGTGTGTGAGGGGAAAAAAAACAAAAACGGAAGAGTTGTTTGACAAGGCCGGCTCTATTGTTCCATCATGGTTCTGTACGATGCCGCTCTCTGTATTGTAGAAACCCTCAGACAATGAGGCTTTGTTGGAGAAGATTCCCCCCCGTGTTGATGATTATTCTCATTATGGTGAGAGTAGCAGTAAGCTCTGCATGTCGTTTCCAGCCCCGACTACATATTAGTGTGGAGCACAGGCCAATACACTGTATGGTCTACGTTATTCTGCCTCTGCTGCACTATGTGATTAGACCTAATGGCTTGCAGATGTGTGTAATTGTCTTTTTTTGTGGGTTTAAGCATGCTCTTATGTATTAACCCAGTGGGTGCCAGAGACCTGTCAGCATACCAACAGTGTGCGTGTGTCTCGTTCTTACCTCTGTCCTTGAGAGAAGCAGTTGGCGGTGTTGGACTTCAAATTAGTTTAATGAGGTAAATTTTTGGCTGGTTCTCACATATTTAAGGGTTCTACTTTAGGGTCAGTGTTTGGATTTATTAGAATGGGGGGTTGGGTTGAGTGGACACAAGTTAGCTAACTGATCATAACTTAGATATTTATTTATAGCAGTACAGATCATGTAATTTGCATAGTCAGTAAACTGAAAACAAAAGATTTCAACATTCAAATTCAACCAAAATTTGAATTTATGTTACAGAGCTCAGCATAGTAAGGTGTGTGTGTGTGTGTGTGTGTGTGTGTGTGTGTGTGTGTGTGTGTGTGTGTGTGTGTGTGTGTGTGTGTGTGTGTGTGTGTGTGTGTGTGTGTGTGTGTGTGTGTGTGTGTGTGTGTGTGTGTGTGTGTGTGTGTGTGTGTGTGTGGCAGATGGATGCACATGTGTATGTGCAGGTATGTATATATATATATATATATATATATATAAAAGAAAACATGAAAAAAAAAAACCCACTTCAGTTTGCATGGAACTGTTAATTGATATGCAATGTTCAATTTGTCAAATTAATTGGTTTTATGAATAGAAATAAGCTTACAATTGAAATGTATTTAAAAAAAGGAAACTTGTCACTGTTTACTTTGAATTAAAGGCTGTAAGTCTGAAGCACCAACATACAGTATTTTAAAATACCATCAGCAAAACTCTAAATCTGAAGGACATGATCAGATGATGAGAGGCTCATTTGTTCTCCCACTCCTCCTTCCTCCCCCACTTTTTATTATCTCAAACATTTTAAAGTTGTTCTCATCACAAAAACGATTTATTTTCTTTGTACACTAAGCTTATTGACGTGTTCTTCCTGCAGGAAATGACATCATTCAGGTGCCCGGAGGCAAAAAAGTCAGAGTTTAAATCGATCCACTTTGTTTGAGTTGATAGTATTGAGATTTGAACTTTAGGACGTTGCATATTTTAGACCTACATCACCAAGGCGCCCCTTGGTGATGTAGGTCCAACTGTTCTTGTTTAAAAAAGCCTCAGGTCAGGGTAGGGTCAGCCTAGAGAATGAGTGTACTTCAGTCAGTGAAGGTCTACAAAAGTAAAGCGGTACAGGATGTGTTCGCACATATGGGTTGAAGGTCAGTATTCTCTCTTTCTCTCCGAAAAAAGCTTATTATCCTTACAGATAAAACACACCCACCCACGCTGTTTCGTTGTCCTCTCCTCACCTCCTCTTCTACCGCTGCTCTGTTGTCCTTTCTGTTTTCTAATTGGACTGCTCTGCTCCTCTCTATCACCGAGATCCTGAGGAGAATCCCTCGGGGAGGTAATCGCTCAATCAATTCTCACTGTTGAGCGTAGTAGACGGCGCGCTGGGAATTGCTTCATTTTGTTGTGTGTTTATGAGCGAGAGGGGAGACAGACGTGGAGTGAGAGCTTGTGAGTGGAATAAGCAGACTCTGTGGGATGGGGGGGTAATGAGATGAGGCGTAGGTGTCTAATGGGATATCCTCTCTGAACTGATCCAGATGATTGATTATCAATGAGGATAAAGGGAATCATATGGAGTTTGGTTTGAAGCAGCGTGCCGCTTTGCTGAGTTGTTTATTTTCCTGCCCACTCCTCTGTGCAACAGCATTTTTTTTTTTCCACAAATATGCCATGAAGTGGTGGTGGTGCGTGCGTGCGTGCATGTTTTCTCTGTTACAGAGCTCAGCATAGTAAGCCTGGTGTGTGTGGCAGACGGATGCACATGTGTATGTGCAGGTATGCAGCTGCTGCGTGTGTGTGTTTTATTGTCAGCATTGAGTCCTGAAGGTTATAGAGCACATTCTTCCATCCCTTCATGGTTGTTATGGAAACAGCAAAAGGAAGCAGAATGTAAAACAGCGTTTTTGAAAAGGACCTTTAATCGACCATGGACTCGTAGCAGTGATTATGCCGTGTTTTACTAAAGTCTTCCACAAGCTCCCCTCCCCTCAGAAAAGGCAGTGAGATTCTATTTTTTTCCTCTTTTCTTTTGGGGCCCAGAAATGTGGCTAACATCCAGAGAGGCCTCACAAACTGTTGTGAGTGCGCTGGTGCCAACGGGTTGCTGTGTAACACAATCACCTTTGCGGATGTTGTACAGCGGTGTGAATATGTTCCTCAGAGTTGTTATAGTGATGCATTGTCAGACTGCCTTTGCCATCTTGTAGGCG
The DNA here is from genome assembly GCF_027596085.1 of Anoplopoma fimbria. Lineage (NCBI taxonomy): Eukaryota > Metazoa > Chordata > Actinopteri > Perciformes > Anoplopomatidae > Anoplopoma > Anoplopoma fimbria. The sequence continues at coordinate 9,587,917 of NC_072461.1, read as the reverse complement.
ACATTAAAATAAAAACAAACTGCATCAGTCACAGCGCATCAGTGGAGCAATAAAGGCAGAACAAACCAAACATAAATATCAGAAAGTAAGGTAATGGATTTTGCAAATCATATTGCTTTAGTACACAAAAAGATTTTCAATAAAACAAGATGAGATTTTTTAGATTGTCCATGAAACAATTAACAGCTTTGTGTGATGTTCTTATCACCTAATTGTGTAAATGTGTTTTGGGAAAATATCCAGCTCAGCTACAATGGAGTTTAAATGAGGTTTAAACTGTCCAGATCAAACAGCAGCAGTTCCTTCGGCCACTCAAGTTTTGCAACATTTAACAGTCGCAATGGAAGAAATGTGTTGTTGCCGAAGCTTTCTTCTCTTTCTGTACTCTCAACAGATGAAATAGGATGAAATGCAACAGGCTGAGAGGGTGTGAGAGGACTTGTGAGAGGATTCTTTTTCTTTAAACCTTTTTAGGACATCAGTTGTCATTGAAAACCCAAGATGGAACTCCATTCATGTCTTCTCCAGTTATCTTTTTTTCACTTTTGGCTTTGATTTATTTAATTAATTGGCAGAAAACAAGAAGTTTTGATTGATTAGAGTAGAGTAATGTCATAGGTACTAATAGGTTAAAAAGAACTTGGAAATCTGAGAGCAACAAGTGAACCTTGTGTTTCAGATAAACACTTGAAATGTGGCTAATCATGTTTTCTGGAGAAGTGTGAGCCGGTGATGATGAATGACTCTATTTTCAGGATCAGTTTATTTGGCGGGAAGGAGGAACTGGATGCAGAGCAGCGGGACACCCAGCTGGTGGTGTGTGTCTGTGTTTCTGCTGTACGTCCACTCATCCGTGGTGTGAACGCCGCTCTTTCTTTAACGTCTGATTCTATCTGTCCTTCCTATAGATCTGATTGTCATCATTTCCCCTGAGTCTTAGCATACATGTGCACGCACAAACTATAAATTGGCTAATGAAATGCAATAGCATGTCTGCCGCACCCCTCTCCGATGTGGCGTGTGACGTAACCGTGGTAACGCATGTGCTGGGGGCTCCTGTCGATGGTTCATTGATGCCATGACGTTGTGTTGAAGGACATTCGGGGTGGGAAAAGACAGATTTGGAGCTGAGAAAAAGCTGACTGGCGGATAGATGGGGCATCTGTGATCCAGCTGGAGGCCCAGCTCCGTCTGTCAGCCCGTATCGATGCCTTCAAACGGGCTGTGAGGCTGGTAAAGAATTCAACATGTTGTTTTTGTGTTTCTGTAATCCGTAATATCTATTGACATTGGCTTGATGGGTGGCAACATCAATAGTGTTTAAGGTAGTCTCATTCCACTATTTGATTTTTCTGTCACTATAGCCTCAAATTTGGCCTTCTCCAGCGACAGTGGAACATCATCAAGAATACTTATGCTTGAAGTATTTGTCAATGCTTTCATTTCCTGCATTCTAGGCTGTGCAGGTGCTGTGTTTTGATGTGTTGCTTCTTATCACACATTGGCCCTAATGCAAGACAATTTTAGGTGAGTTTATAGCAACAGATCAATGTCCATGGTTCTGGAGGGAAATGTTCAACAATCACATTTGGGTGTAGCCTCTTAGTGTCAACATACTTTTGTTCACATTAGTCTAGCTAGCCCTTCTGGAGCACCATCTCAATTCAAAATTAAACCCTAAACTGGCCACACATCAAGGATTTCCTTTCAAAGGATGTTGACATTGTTAAGGTTCATGGACATAAAATAACATTTGGAAGTCTGCATCTGTTCATTTTGTGAGAAAATGGATGCATAGTGAATAAACAATTAATAGTGCTTCAAGATTTCTCTTTTAAATTTGTTGGGCCATGTGATTGTTTGTTCATTTTTTTTGTTCAAATGCTTTAGGCTGAATGAGGATAAATCCTGATTAATTGGAATATAAAACCTGCGGGAATTTCACAAATGGCTGGATGTTAAACCCAATTAACCTGAAGCATCATCAAAAGAGAAGGCACATTTGTAAGCAGAATTTCACAAGTGGTGGAAACAATGCTAATAATTGAACTTTAAAAGAGCGTAATGTTGAGGCCAAGAGGTCAGACTGTGACATGTAGGACACATGAGAGAATGAAACCATCACACGAACCCTGCAGCTGCAGGTTAAATCCCTTCTTGATCTTCTGGTCACTTTCTATCACTTTTTTCGCACCCTTCCTTTTCCATCTTATTTTGTCTATTCTTGGTAGGTATGTAGTTCTGGAAGAGGAGGAGCAGATTCACTGATTGAAAAATTCTCCATTGGTCTGTTTGTTGGTGGTTTTTTTGGAGTTTCCGGAAGAACAGCAGATTAATATAAACGTGTTTCTGTATTTACATAATTTTTTTTGCTTCATGACCACAACATATCTGAAAATGGCGCTTTAGCATTAGTCATTTAATTTATATCTTATTGCATGCACCTTTTAACTGTTGCTTCAAAAAGATCAATCCTGCATTAGTTGCATTGGTGAGTTTATCACAAAGTTCCATAGCTTTCTGAAAGCTAAAACAGAATAAGCACGCAAACAATGATTGTATCAAGGCCTTGTGTTAATGTGTATTACTTTGTTTTTAAGGAGCCAAAAGTAGAACTAGCATGTAAAGATAAAGAAAAAAGGAAAACTCAATCTCACCCTGAAAACCGACTACACAATCAGTCCGATACACTCTCAAGTCTCAAAAAAGAAGAAGTGCAATCTGATGTCAGCATAACTCACTCTCACCGTTTTACTTTTGACCTCTGACCTGTCACTTTTTTTCCTTGTCTGATCATCAGGATGGGGGCTTCTGACAACATTTACAAAGGCCGCAGTACGTTCATGGAAGAGCTGACTGAAGCCTCCGAGATAATTTTTCGTGCAACCGAACGTTCATTAGTCATCCTCGATGAGCTGGGACGGGGAACCAGCACCCATGATGGGATCGCCATTGCCTATGCCACCCTGGAGTTCTTCATCAGAGATGTAAGTGTGTGTGTGTGTGTCTGTGTGAAGGGACACTCTTTACTGCTGACATGGGGATAAAACAATTTAAAGAGGGGAAAGAAATAGAGATGAGAAACGAGAGGGAAGGCACTGATGGGACTTTTGAGTAACAATTAGTGTGACATACCAAATAACGTGAAATACACCCTGTTGTCAAACGCACAAATATTCATCTTGTTGCTGGATCTTGAAGCCAGTCCAAATTAACCATCAAGCTAATGGCTCAAAGAGGTGTGTGTGTGTGTGTGTGTGTGTGTGTGTGTGTGTGTGTGTGTGTGTGTGTGTGTGTGTGTGTGTGTGTGTGTGTGTGTGTGTGTGTGTGTGTGTGTGTGTGTGTGTGTGTGTGTGTGTGTGTGTGTGTGCTCTTGTGCGCTCTGCAGACAGCAGAGATTGTGTGTTTTTGCAGAGAGGAAGACGAGGCTCCAGAGGGTCTTCAGCAGCAGAGCAGCTCTTAAAAACTGAGCAGAATTGTGGACAAGCTTGATCTACAATGCTAATAATCTGTTAGAAGGCAAGCTACAAGAAAGAGAGCGAGAGAGAGAAGCCCTAGTGTCAAGGTGTTCAAGGGACGTGTGTTGTGCTGCGACATGCCTCATTTGATTCTCATGAAACTCCCACTTAAACGATGCTGATGACAGGTTGTCCAATGTCCACTTTTGCACCATCAAGGGATCACGTGTGTCCGTAGGTGTCGTTTCCATTTCTGAATTATATGTTTCCTGCTTATTTTTGGCAGCCATCGTTAAAACGATGCGTACGGAAAGCAGAAGGGTACAATCTTAGCCAGCAACCAGAGGCCAAAAGGGAAGTGAGGAACTGTTGCAGAGATCTGCCAGCAATGAAGATGTGGGGCTCTCCAGCTGCAAGTACTTGGTGTGTGTGTGTGTGTGCGTGTGCGTGTGCGTGTGTGTGTGTTCTGCTGGGATTAAGTGAAACCGTGCAGTCAGGAGCCCCTTTGGGTGTTGCACGATGTTGCGTATCTCCATTTCAACAGAAAAGACGAGTGGTACCCTGAGAGAGGGAAGGATGGTGTTTGTGTTTAGTGAAGGGGGTTATCGATACCATAAAACATTGGTGAGCCAATGGAGAGAACTTACATACTTTGTGTTGAACAAACGGATCAATACTGTGAGCACAGAACACCCATTATTACAGTTTGACATTTGGATGCATGCTTGAGGTTGTGGCATGAATTAGGACATGCAGCTGTTTATCTTGTCAAATGTTTAGACTCCGAATATCTTCTCCTGAATGTTGTACACTGAAAAAACATGAAGCTTCCTGTTCATTCTCGTTAGATGTTTTCTAATTAACACCATTTAGATTGATACCTGCTGTTGGATAATATGTCAAAAACATTAAATGCACATTTAACTTCAGTTTATCTAAAGTTCACATTACCCAGAGAGTCTCTGTACACTTTGACAAGTCAGTAAAAAGAATCACCTAGTGATATCAATAGTATAGTGATTGATGGAGTGAGGCTGGAGATATTTCAAGGGCCAGTCCATTTAAAGCCTTATAGGTTTGAAGAAAGATTTTGAAATTAGTTCTTGTGTTAACCTGGAGACCATTAAAGTCAAGTTTGGCGAAGCCAATTTGAAATGTTATTTAGACACTAGTTGATATATTGATATTAACAGTTGAACTTTACGAGGAAAGGTGACAGAAAAAGATTAAAAAACATAATCAAATTAAGTTAAAATTAAGCAAATTTATTTTAATCTGCATTTTTTTCAGTTCACAATGCATCAAATTACATAAGTATTGTGAAATGTATCACTTGTCGTGAAGGACTGCAGCCCCCCTCCGCTCTATGGAGCCTTTTGGTCTATTTAGTTTTTTTTGGAGCTGCAAATTCGGCTCTTATAGACATCATTTCATGCAGCAGTTAGCAACTAGCTGGTGAACATAATGAAGCAGCGAAAGAGCCAAATTCTTATAAATATAAGAAATAAACAAATATTGGACTCTGGACTCCAAACCAGGGGTTGCGTTAGACTTTGTTGCTGGGTGGGAAAAATGATCTTATCACCTGTAATTTGAATTGTTCTGTGCGGTCATTTTCATGACATCACTACGCAAAGCCGCTGAATGATTCTTTTTCAGCAGAAGCCACTAAAAACACTGTCGCTTTTGTGCCCAAAGAACCAAATATGAACAATTACATTTTAAAGATAAGGCAAAAACAACTTTTAGTAAATGGATCCCGCAAGTGCTCGCTTCACCAGGAAGAAATCCTGCAGCTGCTGGTTTAATGTTTTCATTGCTGTCACTTCTTTCAGGAGAAAGGATTTATCAACTCAGATGGTCCACGCTGACCTTAGGGAGCACGTATTTAATCTCGCACTTGAGGAACTCTGTTTTGACGGCTATCGTGGATAAGCACACGAACAGCTGTTTAGCTGACAGTCAGTGAAGTACAAAAAAACACTGATTTGGGGACTGCTGGCGGTTGTGAAAGCATGAACCCCAGGGTGCAGCTCAGTGACAGACACCATTGATGGGTTTCTGTAGTTTTCCCAGTAATGTATTCTCACTCCACTGCTGCCTTCTGGGTAATCAAAACTTGCAAGCTGTATCCAATCTATGAGAGCTGGTATTTGTTTATTTTCTGTTTTCCAAGGCCTTAGTCAAAGAGCTCCAAATTGCCCTCAGTTACCCCTGTTCAAATATAGATGAATAAACATTTATCTTTGAAAAGCTCCTTCCAGTTTTCATGTTTTGCCAGTTCCACATTAATCTTTGGACCGAATCTTGGGCTTATGTAATCTTGCTGGAAAAAAACGTAGAATGAAAATGTGTAAGTAGCAGTTAATGCGGCAAGCAGCTGCTGTTGGCAGGAGGAGGGAGCTCTCTAACTACCTGTTGTATAACAGCATTGATTTGTCAGAAAAGCCTCGCTATTAAAGGAAAGACAAACAAAATAAGTTCTGCTGTACTGAGGCCTCCTCAGTACGGACCGACCTGCAGAGCCTTTCACGCTCACTCCTCTTCCTCCTACTCGTCCTCCTCTGCCCCGTCCTCCTCTCCTTCCTGCTCGCCAGACTCAACTGTTCGCGTCAAGAGTCAGACTACTCCTCCTTTTGACTCGGTTGTCATGGTGACGCCACCTTTCCCTGCCCCCCCAGCACTCACCTGAGAGGTAGTTGATGATGTAGATGGGTTTCATAACACCACTCGATAAAAGAGACAGCCTTGACGCAGGAAGAGAAAAAAGAAACAGAAAATCAGGAGGAGCGAGGACCAAAAAACAAACTTCTGACTGAAGTTTTGCAAGGTTTTACGACGAAATCACAACAGGCACACGGCTGGCTTCTAGATGTGACCTCACGCTGTCCTCTTCTTTAGCCATTACTCACTCTCAGACTCACTCAGACTCTCACTTTTATTCACGCTAACAGCAGGTCCTGTATTTAGTTTTACACTAAGCTTGTCACTACATATAGCTCTCCACTCGCACCATGACTCAGGCTTGCATGCGACGGCACGTTCATTTTAATACTGCTCTGTGTAAAAAAAAAAAATGCACAGGCAGTATCAGGCCCAGCTTTACACTTGGACTCACAGGAGAACTAGAACTCACTAGAACTCACTTTTGGCTGCACACTAATGGGTACATTTGCATCGCTCCACGTGGGCGTAAATGGTCTGATGTGCTCACGCTGATGCACAAAGCTCCTGCAAAGACCCACATGTGCTCCACTGATTCTGCACTGCTCTCTTTCTGCTCTGTACTCGTATACTGCACACGGAGGAGTTGCTAGATGCTGTCTTTTCTCTCGACTCGCTGTGATGGCATGCCTTTCTCTTTTGTTCTTGCTATTGCATAACATTAATACAGCATCAAATAAATTATTTTAAATGCTGGATGAGTCTCTGTTGGGGCATTTATATCTTTTATAGTGGATTATAAGTGTGTTTTCTTGATAGATTTGCTGGTGGTACGCTGAGAAAATGGACCGAAACTAAATACCAACATTCTCACAGCTCTTCTGCATCTCAAAATCCTAGAGATGAAAAAGGATTGCTCATAACTCACATCCACACTCTGGCCATAAGCTTTGACAAGTAGATGGTAATTAATGTTAAGTGGTCACTAGGCAAAAAGGTTTGGAGCCACTGATTTAGAATATGAACCTGTATTAACAATCAAACCTCAAGTTAATTGAATACTTAAACATATGGTCTAATAACTCAAATGCCTTGAGACATTTTGATGTCACATGTTGAACGTTGTATTGTTAATGGTTCATTATCCCTTTGTTCATTTACATAATTTGGCAAAAAGATTAGTGACATCACTTGATTTATCAGATTTAGCTTTCCTCTGGAGCCACAAAACTCTTCATCCAACTTATAAACGTTATATAACAAATTCAGTAGAGCTCCCCAAGACCTTCAAACAGAATTTATTGTGTAAAATGTGTAAAATTGGTGGAGTAGAATTTTGGGTCATCTAGCGATGCAACAGACAACCAACCGAAACTTCTCCCTTGTGCCAATCATTAAATTGAACTACGGTGGCCATCGATAAAGCACTCATGGCCCTATCTAGACCAAATGTTTGTTTTGTTCGTTTCTGCCAATAGACCCCCCTACGTGCTACATACTGTTACTTTAAGAGATTAATACACACACAATAGGCAAACTTTCAAATTTCAGAACTGAAAAGATGCAAGTTTTATGTTTCTAATTTAGCCTTACTGGTCAGAAAAAAAGCATAAATCCTGCACCAAGACCAGCAGCTTTTTACAGGGGGACATAATTGGACAAGTGACATTCGTTTCTAATAAGCCAGTGTATATTTTTTCCTTTCCAAAGCGCCCTTAAGCGCTGGTCCATGTCGGCATCTTAAACAGTCAGTCCTACAAACATGAGACACAGTATGATCTAGAGGAAAGGCCGTCACCTACACACCTGCACTGACCCTGACTCAAATCACTTAGGCCAATGAGAGAACGAGATTGACTCTAAGCCTAAGTCAAAGGTCGGTGACACGCACGCACGCAGCACCTCAGCGAGAGCCTTGTTCGTTGTGAGGTGAGAACACGGAGGGTGTTGACTTGAGTCAGAATTGGATTTGTGTCTAATTGGATAGAGAGAAGTAACAAGACAGAGAGACAGCAATAGTGGTGTTGACCCCTCCAGCCTTTTTCCTCGGGATCAGATCAGCGGGTGGAAGCATACTTGCATGTGCACATACACTGGCATCTCTGACAACACTTCTCTACAGGTGTGCAATGTAATGGACACCAATTTGAGACGTATTACAGGAGAGGAGGAGGTGGACAAGGTGACACAATGCAGACAAAGTGTTATCCGTGGGCATGTGGCCAGTCAGCAGTCTTGTCTGTCAGAGATGCTGTTTTTATTTGAACCTGCATATCAAGTCTAATCAGGACAGGCCTCCCTAATGTCTGAGCGCTCCAATAATCTGTTTTTTTAACATGCAGCAAATGTAAGCTTACATTAAGAGTGGATATTTATAGATAGTATAGTTTCTTCTTTTTCAAGTCCCAGACCACCACTATTCATATTTAGAGAGTTAGAGATCCCCTCCCTCTTTATCTTTTTCTAATTATCTCTACCAATTTTATGTTTTTGTCTATATCATTATCATCTTCGATGAACCTGGGTCATATTTTAACAATCACTAGGCCTTCAGTACTAGTTTTTATTTTCCTTATTGATTAACTTCACTAATTAATATTTTAAAATCAATATCAGATACAATGACAACGAGTTCCCCACCAGTCTAAGGAGCCATTTCGTGTCTTTTTTCATTGTTTTTTTTTTTTCTGGCCTGCAACAGTTTAGGTTCAATCTCACACAGTCGGCAACTTTCGGTCCTGAGAAGTGAAGGACATGTGGAAGTGCCTTGAACTTGCATTCTTCCTAATAGTCATCAGGGGACGACTCATCTTGTTGCAATAAGTCTGATTGTATAGAAGTAAATGAGAAAATGACTCACTTGATTTATTATCTCAGTAAACATTGTGAACTTGAGTTTATGGTCCCAATTTATAGTTTCTAGTCTTCAATACAGCATGATGTTAATTTAGTGAATGATGGCCCTATTTAGATTAAAATAGACCATAAAGCAGGGCTACACAGTGATCGACAGGTCTCTACCACTGCGTTGTCTGGGAGTTTACAACTTTAACCCTTTCAAAGTGTGTGATCGGTTCATGAAAGGAAATTGTAACGTTTGGATCACCTTAAAAATGGCTTATTTAGCATGTTCTTTCCTCCACCCTCTTCTGTCACTTTTGGTTGTAAAAAAATAAGATGGCGAAGGCCAAAATGACAAACTCGAGGTTTCAGACGGCAGTCCACATTCATCAGTGTTGTTTCTTACGGAAGTAGGCAGCTGTTTTCAGGGAAAAAAAACTGTAAACAGATAAAAAACTGTAAAGACGAGACAAAATGAAAAATTCTATTTTAATAAATTGACAAATTGTTATGTCTACAAAAGGTCAAAACAGCAAAGAATGTCTTTAAATTTCCTATTCACTGAAACCAACTGTGTAAATGTGGATGTGCAAGATCATAGATTCTGGTATTTTTACATAATTCAAACAATTATCTGATCCTCAAAATTGCCCCTGATGAATTATCTGGTTACTGACTATTAACGATTAATTGATTAATTGTTTCAGCACTGATTCCATCAGATTGTCCAGCTCTGCAGCACACGGCTGTCACCTCACCCAGGGAGGTCTGGTAATGAGCTGCCATTAGCACCTAATCAGCACACTATCAAGGCAGCACGCTCTGTTTGTTTTCCCCTTTCAGTGTAGGTGGACAGAAATGATTGAGGTAGCTTATATGTGTGTGTATGTGCGGCCATACGAGTGTACAGGTCCGTGTGTCTTTATTTTAAGGTGTGTGGGAGTCACCATGCAGGTCTCTCTCAGAGGGAGAGTAGTGACGTGTGACCTTTCTTAGATCGAGTGGTTAGCGGGACGATCCTGGAGCCAGCCGAGTTCTGCAGTCGCCTGTCTGCTGCGATGATGATGTAAAACTCGGGCCTGTTTCACCATGAGAGCTCACACACTCTTTATCGTTACTGTCAACATCACACATAGTGATAATTAATACTAACACTTTTACATCCATCCATTTTCATCTGCTTATCCGGGGCCGGGTCGCGGGGGCAGCAAGCTAAGGAGGGTCCTCCAGACGTCCTTCTCCCCAGCAACACTTTCCAGCTCCTCCTGGGGAACCCCGAGGCGTTCCCAGGCCAGATGAGATATATAATCCCTCCAACGTGTTCTGGGTCTACCCCGGGGCCTCTTACCAGTTGGACGTGCCTGGAAAACCTCTAAAGGGAGGCATCCAGGGGGCATCCTGATCAGATGCCCGAACCAGCTCAGCTGGCCCCTTTTGACACTTTTGTAATAATGAATCCAGCTTTATTTGTTGTGTTCCAACAGTTTGACACAAGGATACTGTGTTTGGTGTTAATGCGTCCTCCCTATTCCAGCTCACATGATGTGATGAGGCTTTTAAATTAAGCAGGAAAAGGAAATGCATTTGTGTTAGCGAAGAGCTCTCAGCAGCTGTCCTGAGCGTGCCGTTCGGAGAGGAAAAATGTTTGTGCATGCATTTGAGAGAATGGCAGAGTGAGTGCCCTACCCGCTTATTTTTTTGGTGATTTTCACGTCTTAACCTTGATGCCAGAGTTCCATCGTGTAGCGTATGCGTGGCTCTCCAGACCTGACGGAGATTAAAGAATAGCGGGATGAGGTGAAGTGCCTTCACGGCAGAGTGTTTGACCGTAGACGTCCTTGAGTTAAAGAAAAAACTAAGAATCATAGGGGGAAAAGTGACACAATACTACATGTATATGTTTACACTGGTATAATATCCACAAAGCGTGTCTTCCTGTATTAGCTCAGCACACTGCAGAGTACAGAGGCGGTTAGGTAACACTGGGCCAAAGTACTGTAGTTGTAGATGCTCTTGCTCTTAGTTTTTTAGCCTCAACTTTTGCTTAGTTGTTGTAACACAGACGGTGTTACATAATGCAACATTTGTTATGATACCTACCATTTGGTCTATGTGTCACTTTATCTCCATTGTCTTTCTGTTCTTTCTTTCTGCCCACTGTTTGCTGAAGAAATAGTACAAGTAATAAAATAGTTAATATTCACTAAGGTCAAAGGACATAGAAAAACATTTAGTAGAAAAGAATCAAGATCCCAAAGTTTACTCTGCATACTAACTATATAGTCGTAGTAAGGGTAGGATACATTGCTTTAAGGGCTAACTACTACTTGCTTTGTAGATAAATTAAATCTTCAGGCATGGCAGTGTCTGTCTGTTGGTTGGTCCACCTTTTGAAGGATCTCAAAACTTATTGGAGGGATTGCCATGAAGTGTTGTATAAACATTCATGGGCCCCAGAGGATGTATCCCATTGACTTTGCTGACTTTTCCTCCAGTGCCACTAGCTGTTCAAAGTTTCCACTTATCCAGTGAAATATCAAAGTGGTTGTCATGTTTAATTAGAATCCAAATCTACTTGTGATCCCTCATAACAGACTGCATGCTTATGATGTATTTTTTGTGCATCAGAATTTTGTTATTTTGTAATATCTCCTGTAAGAGTCATGACCCCTTGTTGGGATCCCGACCCCCAGGTTGTAAACCACTGATCCAAGATTGCCAGGACTTTGTGTCGAGACATTTCCCTTTGTAGTCTGAGTAGTAGTGACCAATCACGTTTGAGCAGGCTTTGGTTGAATGCAGATAAACAGTTGTGTGCAGAGCAAAAGAGGTGGAACGCATTGGCTGAAACGCAATTTGGGAACCCATCAGTTCATGACCGGTTTTGGTCTTTTCATTGGTTTAAAATTTGCTTGAAAACTGGCTACTTGTAAAATAGTCTGGTCGTACACGTCATCTCTCGACTCTAAAACCAGTCATGCAATGAGCAGCTTATGCAAAAGGAAAGTCTTGGCCCAGATATCACCTGATCACACCAGAACCACAGACATATAGCCCATTGCCCCCAGAGACATATCCTTCAACAGATTGATACCCAATGGGTTCAGAGACTGGATGGGTGGGCATGTAGTTTAAGAGAGCCCTTAATTTCCCCCACAAGTTGAACTATAATAACTTAAGTGATGCCTTAGTTTCTCATTAGGAGCTGTCATCAGGTCAAAATATTTAAAGCTAACTTTCGCGAACTTTCATATTGGCGGTCCCTGTGGACAAAAGTGGTAGTGTTTTCCAGATTCCTTTTAGAAAAGCAAAGTTGCTTATGTAGGTTGGAAAAAGAAACTAGTTTTAAATTGTGAACATGCTAACATTACAGTTGCTAAATGTCAGCATGTTAGCATTGTCATTGTGAGCATGAGCCTCACAGAGCCACTAGCATGGCTAGAGATTGTTAGGTTTGTTTATTTAGTGTTTATGACTTCACCTTGTTTATGGGGATGTTTCTGTTTTCATTGCTGTGTTTTATTGGACTGTGGCTCATTGATTTTCATATATGATCATTATTCAATCAACATGACCTTGCTTACTCTTTGTTAATAAAATGCAATAAGTATCCAGGTGTGCTCAATAGATAAATATGACAAATACAACTGCAGTGCCTTAACATTTACTGCAGTTTTTCTATGATTTTCTTATCTGCATTTTGTGCACACTGCGATCAGATCTTTTTTTTTCACAGGCACTCTGCAAAGCTGCTGAGTAGGTGGGGAGGTGGTAGATCTATTGTCAGTAAAAACCAAACATAGCAGGTGGAGGGTCACCGCAAGTGATGTAACTGTAGAGCCTGTACTTACTTTTCTTACTTTTACACAACAGAGAAACATCTTCGACTGTCGGAAACAACAGAAGTGACAAGTTTCTCTGGCAGGCTGCGAAAGTGCAGCGACTGCTCCCTGTAGCCGCGCTGGATATTTTTTCCCACCAATGTGAACACAATGTACAGATCGCATTTACACCTGGCTGACCTGCAGTTTTTCCTGATCCTTAACATCCAGAAAAGCCTAGCACACACAGTCACTGGCAGCTTTTTAGATCTGGCATCAAAATGTTAACACTTCCCTCTCCTCCTTCCTCTTCTTAGGTGAAAGCCCTCACCCTGTTTGTGACCCATTACCCTCCTCTGTGTGAGCTGGAGCGGGTGTATCCTGAACACGTGTCCAACTACCACATGGCTTTCCTACTTAATGAACCTGACATCACAGCTGACACTGACGGTATTTGTGTGTGTGTGTGTGTGTGTGTGTGTGTGTGTGTGTGTGTGTGTGTGTGTGTGTGTGTGAGTGTGTGAGAGACTATTAAAATTATTTTGGGGGTTTTGACTTTCGCCTTGCTTGTAAATCTTTGAAAACAATCTTACTTTGGCAATTTCTAAATCATTATCTCTTGGCAGTTGGAGATTTTAATGTACAGTGGGTAAAATAAGTATTGAACACGTCACCATTTTTCTCAGTAAATATATTTCTAAAGGTGCTATTGACATGACATTTTCACCAGATGTCGGTAACAACCCACGTAATCCATACATACAAAGAAAACCAAACAAATAAGTTCAGACATTAAGTTATGTGTAATAAAATGGAATGACACAGGGAAAAAGTATTGAACACATGAAGAAAGGGAGGTGTAAAAAGGCATGGGAAGCCAAGACACCAGCTGAAATCTATCAGTAATTAGAAAGCAATCCTGCCCCTTGTCAGTGCAAATTAATATCAGCTGGTTCAGTCCCAACTGATGGCCTATAAAAAGGTGTCTCATTACCAAGGTGTCACACAAGAAACATCTCATGATGGGTAAAAGCAAAGAGCTCTCTCAAGACCTTCGCAAACTCATTGTTGCAAAACATACTGATGGCATTGGTTACAGAAGGATTTCTAAACTTCTGAATGTTCCAGTGAGCACTGTTGGGGCCATAATCCGAAAGTGGAAAAAAAATAATTTCACCTTAAACCGGCCACGACCAGGTGCTCCTCGCAAGATTTCTGACAGAGGAGTGACAATAATTATCAGAAGAGTTGTCCAAGAGCCAAGGCCCACTTGTGGAGAGCTTCAGAAAGACCTGGAATTAGCAGGTACAATTGTTTCAAAGAAAACAATAAGTAATGCACTCAACCGCCGTGGCCTGTATGCACACTCACCACGCAAGACTCCATTGCTGAAGAAAAAGCATGTTGAAGCTCGTTTAAAGTTTGCTGCACAACATTTAGACAAGCCTGTGAAATGCTGGGAGAATATAGTCTGGTCAGATGAGACCAAAATTGAACTCTTTGGATGCCATAATACACACCATGTTTGGAGGTCAAATGGCACTGCACATCACCCCAAAAACACCATACCAACAGTGAAGTTTGGAGGTGGGAACATCATGGTGTGGGGCTGTTTTCCAGTATACGGCACTGGCAAACTTCATATAATTGAAGGAAGGATGAATGGAAAAATGTACCCAGACATTCTTGATAAAAATCTGCTGCCATCTACCAGGATGATGAAGATGAAACGAGGGTGGACATTTCAGCAAGACAATGATCCCAAACACACAGCCAAGGAAACTCTCAATTGGTTTCAGAGAAAGAAAATAAATCTGCTAGAACAGCCCAGCCAATCACCTGACTTGAATCCAATAGAAAATCTATGGAAAGAACAAAAGATCAGAGTTCATAGAAGAGGCCCACGGATCCTTCAAGATTTGAAGACTGTTTGTGTGGAAGAATGGGCCAAAATCACACCTGAGCAATGCATGCGACTAGTTTCTCCATACAGGAGGCGTCTTGAAGCTGACATTACCAACAAAGGCTTTTGTACCAAGTATTAAATACATTTCAGTAAGCGTGTTCAATACTTTTTCCCTGTGTCATTCCATTTTATTACACATAACTTAATTTCTGAACTTATTTGTTTGGTTGTTGTTTGTATGTATGGATTACTTGGGTTGTTACCGACATCTGGTGAAAATTTCATGTCAATAGCACCTTTAGAAATATATTTACTGAGAAAAATGGTGACGTGTTCAATACTTATTTTACCCGCCGTATATGCATATAAATACATATGTGTGTGTGTCTGACAGACGGAGAGGTTCAGCCGGAGTTCATCACTTTCCTCTACCAGTTAACTGAAGGAGCTGCAGGGCGGAGCTACGGCCTGAATGTCGCCCGATTGGCTGACATCCCAGACCACATACTACAGACCGCTGCACGCAAAGCCCGAGAGCTGGAGAGCATGGTTAACGCCAGGAGGTAAGGCGGACACACATGTTTGCGCTGACTATTTCTTTAAGTGGCACTGAACCAATTTTACCAAAAAATATCAGTTTGCTAGTCATCGGCAGCACAACTCAGTCCTTCAAAAACATTTGTACGATTTATTCTGTGGCTCTCCAGAATTTAACAAAATACAACATAAAGCCTGCGTTACAAACTGGGGTTGTGAAAGATGTGGGAGTTTACCTGGCAGGGAGGGTCTTGGTGGGCATTCAGACTTAAAACAGCCCTGCGTTAAAACAACACAAGGGCTATATTGTTTGAGGTGAGTTTCTTCAGGTACCGCTGAAATGGTGAAATCCAGGAAGTCCAGATTGAGGACTTTGAATATGAAGGCTTATCAGATGCTAAAACACTGCACAGCGATAAGTAATATGCTGATACAGATTTTCTCAACTCTGGACTGTTATCATAAAGGCAAATATTTGATGTTTGATATTCTGTTGACTTCATCAAATACATGGTAAAGCTTGAGCTTGGTTCAAATGATTTTCCAAGCGACCCTTTGCATTGGTGCTGCTTTGACCGACTGGCTCATTAATTTGAATGGGGGCTGGGTTTTTCACTCCGGTCTGAATGCAGCTTATTACATAAACACTATCCAGATGCATTGTGGGAAATGCAGGATGTATTTGGAGCTTGACCCATATTAAAGACTAAAAGTCAGACTACGTTTGCCTCTGCTGCTTTGATTTTTTTTTTACATTTTTAATCCGTCTCTCACAAGTCCAATACTTTATGGCAGTTTAATATTTAACATTCAATTCCTGCGCTTTTGGAGAGTTTCTTGAATGCATTTAAATAAAGCTGTTGCTTGACAGCTGAAAAGAATAGAGAGAAAAGAAATAAAACTGGAAGCGGCTCCACCGACACTAAATTGTTTAAGCCTCCACACTCAAATTAACTTGATTTGATTCTTGTGCTTACACGTCTGAACCAGAAAATTTGTTAATATTCTGGAAAATCAGACTTGGTACAGATCGCTGTAGCAGCTCAGACTGGGGGTTTGAGATACAGACCTTCAAGCACGTCATTCTGATAGGATGTATCTGCAATGTAATTCCTCAACTGCTACAGAACTTTGGCCTCTTTGATTCTAAGATATGCAAAACCTGTTTAGTTTACTTCAAAAATGTTTTGCTGTCAACTTCATTTCAGATATTTATAGAGGCTTTAAGGGATGCAGCCATTACCACCTCTGGACTGTCCGTTCACCACCAAACAGCAAAAAAGAAGTGTAGTGTGCGTGCGTCCCAGATCTATTTTTATTAGGCAGTGTTTGCGCTGCAATTTTCTTTTGGGAAATTTTCAATAGTTCCTTGTTTTGATTTGAGATGAATGTTCCTAATTTGTTCTAATCAAATTGTAATTAATATAATAAAAATAATGTGCTGGTATTGCTAATTAAAACAAAATAGAGTACATTTTGTCAAACTTTTGCCATGTATTTTCTTCCAAATGGGTCCAAATCATATTTTCCCTTGGCTAATTTAATTTTCTAAGTATTCAAAAGAATGCTCGAGCGCACACTACTCGGTAAAGGAAGATAAAATCTATATTTTTTAAATGCTGTCGTAAACACATTTTTCTATTAAGATGAATCACAAGCTGCCAGACACAGTTGTCCCGCTGACGATTGAGTTAGGAAACTGAATGCGGCAAATTCTTAGCCTTGTGCAGTCGAAGCGTCAGCGAATTGCACTTTCTGCAAATACGGTCTTCCATCTCTGTAAATTTGTACACTGCATCTCCTCGCACACAGCCTGCTGGGAGTTGAGTGCTGCTTAAGCCTCTTCCTAAGTAATCCTCACCATATGAAATGTCTGTCAGCGCACACACACACACACACACACACACACACACACACACACACACACACACACACACACACACACACACACACACACACACACACACACACACACACACACACACACACAGCCATACCTCTCTGTCAATGTAATCCTTCCTATATGAAATGTTTGGCCTTTGTTGAATCGAAGCCATGCTGAGCACACAATAATCGCACACACAGGAATTGAGCTATTGGTTGGAGGTTAAGAACAGGGATTTCATTGTGGCCTCACACAAGCTATGTGAGGATATACATTATGTACAATATTTTGATCAAGCAACATTTCTGTCTTTATCTCCAGGAAGAATAAGAAACTTCTGTCAGATCTTTGGAGCGTCTCAGACAAATCGTCCCTCATGGGGTGGCTGCAGTCAAACTCTTGACATCGGCGTCCCAGTAGTCCACGCCATGAAGAAGAGAGAACCCAGCTATCAGTGAAGGAGCATGCTTGAAGCAGAATATCCAAGGAAGAAGTAAAAAGAGGGGAAAGAGAGGACTCAGCACTTATTGGAGTAGAGTGGTTTGTTGCTGCTCTCTTTGCTAGTGAGTGTGTGTGTGTGTGTGAAAAAGATTTAACTCTGGCTCTCACCATCATCTGTACCTCATCTGTACATCATCTGTACATCATCTGTACCTAACCTAATTTTGAAAATATCAATTAAAAGCAGCTGATCTATATTTTACCTAGATCACACTATATCTGGCATCAATGTGTTTGGTTATTAAATGAGGGAAAATGAAGACAAACTTGTCACACCTGCTGTCCTTTGACCTTAAAAGAGAACTCCTTTGATGTAGCATTTAGCACTTCTATAGTATCGGCTGAGTTGGTCGATGAAAAAAAGAATCGAAATTGATGCACCAGAGATGTCTTCATTATAATTCCGTGCATCCTTCTTACTTGTTGCTATGTGGATGCCTACATTACCCACAATGCAAATAGGCCACTGACAATTTGGTTAGAGATTCAGGTATGTTATGCTAGTTAGGGGCTAATAGCAATTAAGTCTCTAGCCTGTAAAAGGTCACAAATTTCTCAACAACATTTTTAATTTTTTTCATTTCCCAACTATTAGTTTTCAGCCCCAATAGAAGAAAATCACATGGTGTTTTTCTTAGACTTTGTTCAGCTCCCTCTGGTGCCTCAAATGGATTTATACAGCTCTTTTTACATACGCAGCCGTACTCCACAGGACCCGTAAACAGACTTTAATTTGTAAGATCTGTTGGGCTTCCCTTAAAATAAACTTTTTTTTTTTCGTCGGCCAGTAAGCATGAAGGAAACAGATTTTGACATGAAGAGGATTTAAATTGTTGACCTCAGGTTATTGTGAAAGGTTGAATATTATATTGATTTTGTTTTCTTGTATGTTCTCTTTGATGCAACGCTATTAATGAAGCAGAAACAAATCACAACACTTGCCACTGAGAAAATCTGCATTACATCTCTAGCTCTCTCACTCCCTCTCAAAGACACACATACATACATACAAACGCACACCCATACAACCACAACCAACTCATGCTCCGCCTTTAACTCCGCCAACTCCAAGAGCGAGCGAGAGAGAGAGGGAGGGAGAGAGAGAGAGAGAGAGTCTGTCAAAGCCGATTACACTTTATCCGGTCTGTGATTCTGTCACTTGAGGGTTCTCCTCTTTGCGAACGACACGCCTCTCTCTTTATTTGTTTGTTTATAGTAGCGCGTATTTATTTTTTTTCCTTTTCTCGAGCAGCATGGATGTATTGTAGTGCTTGTTGGACTCGGACATCTTCACTATGAGTTCCTCTGCAGAAGCGCTCCCGTCAGCGGGGCAACTTTTTGGAGCGCCGCGGCGCCGCTGAGCCGCGCGTCTCTCTAGGTGGGGAAAGTTCACACGCAACCCCCCCCCCCCCCGGGAACATAGGCTCGCGTTGAAAAAGCTCCGCTCGTCCCACTTATCTTCCCCCCCCCCCCCCCTTCTCTCATCCAAAAGCGTGCGGCAAAAATGCAGAAGAGCGTCCGCTACAACGAAGGGCACGCGCTGTTTCTGTCGGCGGTCGCGCGTAAAGAGGGCACCAAGCGCGGCTACCTGAGCAAGAAGACCGCGGAAAACAGCCGCTGGCACGAGAAGTTCTTCGCCCTCTACCAGAATATACTGTTCTACTCCGAGAACGAGCAGAGCGCCAGACCTGCCGGGATTTACTTGTTGGAAGGATGCACCTGCGATCGCTCCCCGGCGCCCAAGATGTCCACCACTGGGAGGGAAGCGCTGGAGAAACAGGTGAGAGTTTTGAAAGAGCATTGGGGGACGTCATCCACTAAAGCCTGCTGCGAATAAATGATCCCACATTTTTATCCCATGGTACAACTTCTACAAAATCTACAACAAGTCCGCTCACATCATGATGACGCAGCCACTGATTGCATAGTAATGTAACAAACAAATATGCTGTCAAGTGAGATAAACATCAAGCTGATGTGTTTTGTGCTTCATACAACCCATGGTTTCCTCAGCAATACATATGTAATGATATGATAATATTGACTTTTGCTTTTTTGTTCTACTTCAAAATCACAACAATGTAGTTGAAATTGTGTCATTGCGCTCAAACTGACGCCCATGTTACAGTAAAAAAAAAAAAAAAAAAAAGAGCAAGTGGCTCGTGCAGCTTCAGACTGAAGTGGCTGCAGCAGTTCAGCCTTTATTGTTTCAGCAAGTCCTGCAGTGTCAAGTGCATCATCCCCCTGAGCAGCAGGTGATCAGCCCCCAAAGATTCAGATGTGCAGGCTGCCTAGTGCGTTCGATTTCCCCACAGTAGGTCTTTCTCCATTAAAAACAAAATAATGAAATAAAATCAGTTGTTTTCACATAAATGTATTTCTCTCTTTCTACTGTCTCATCTAGTTTTTTTCTCTATGAGGTCATGACATTTTCTGACTGCAGCCTTACAACATGATTGTGAACCAGATAGTCTATCACATTTTTATCACAAACGTAGTCAGGTTATTCTGAACACCACCTTCTGTGGATCAAACAGACGAGGTTGACATTTCCTCCTAGTTCCAAGTCAAATTCATCTAGATTCTGACAGTGGGAAGCAACTGGTTCTTCTCAGTCTTTTAACCCCATGAAAGCTATAAAGTTCGAGAACAGATTTCCATTCTACACTATACGTATCACATGCATATTTAATATTTTCTTGATTCAGCACTGCAATAAATCTACATCTTTACATTTAATGAAATATTAATTCCCATCATGCCATGTTTTTATGGCTGTAACATTACGTCGACTACTAATGTCTTGTGCTTCATTTAGTTGCTGCAGTGTGGCATATTTAGTGTCTTTAGAAATATTGTGATCTGAATTACAATTTAAAACAAAGCTCTCTTGGTTTAAGCAATGTATTTGTGCACCCACTGCTGAATCCTGCAGTGCCGAAAAAGGTCAAAGCTTCTTGACTTTAGAGCAGTGGTAATATTTTTGGGCGAATCTGTTGGTGCCTGCTCTCCTGGAAGTTGCTTGGCATTGTTGCACCAACAGCTAGGGAGCTCTTGTTGCTAGGAAACATTTGAATTACCCTTTGCACACGCATTTCATTGAGAAAAAAAAACCTGAAACATGCATTGGTCACAAGAATATCATCACTCTTATCAATCAAATAATCAGTCTTTGCTCTAGTTAAGCAAAAAAACAAAACGCACCTCTACTTTGTCAAAGTAACCGCATTGAAAACAGAATGATTCAGCTGGCCTATAATGTGTGTGTGTGTGTGTGTGTGTGTGTGTGGGGGGGGGGTGTGTGTGTGTGTGTATTGATTTTTTTTTTTTTATTACAGTTTTAGAGAGACAGTAAATGCATGCACAATTAATCACATGAGAGGTGTAGATCGGACAGAAATGGACACCAATCATCATCACTCAGAAAGTATCCATCCCCACCATGTCTGTCTCTTTAAATGTACAGTATGTGAAAAGACATTTCATTCCAGATGCATGCAAATGGAGAAAAGAGCCAGGAGAAGTGTGGTTTTAATCAAGTCATTAGTAAAGCATGACGAGCATGTCTTTATATCCTTCATTGTGTTGATATATTTTAATGTTGAAAGTAGGACAAATCTATCTTTTGAGGGCAAATTACATGTGGTTCCTACCACACGCTAAAATCGGTACTGATGTAAGCATAAAACATCTCTTCTGATGTTTCCTCGAGCTCTGCAAATTTATTTTCACTCGCGCTGCCTGTCTCTCTCTCTCTCCCCATCTGTCTCACTCTCACACTACAGCTGCGATGTTTAATTAGGGTTATTTTCAATCTGCCCTCAGCTGAAACCTTGTCTGCTGCAATGCAACTGTTTTAACCATGTAACTGTGCAAAGAGGATGCGAAAAACCAACATGAACATTGACATCTCATCTGGGTTATGAGGGTGTGTGTGTGTGTGTTAGTGTTACATTACAGTCATTTAGCAGACGCTTTTATCCAAAGCGACTTACAGTCAGTAGTATATTACATATCATTCACCCATTTACACACTGATGACAGGCTACCATGCAAGGTGCCACCATCAGACTCTAACTAACATTCATGCAACATCCAGTCCACACCGATGGCAAGCCTTCGGGAGCAACTTGGGTCTTAAGTGTCTTGCCCAAGGACACATCGACTGCCGAAGCCGGGTATCGAACCACCGACCCTCTGATTGGAGAACTACCTTGCTCTCCACTACGCCACAGCCGCCCTGTGTCTGCGCTCAAGTGTTTCTAGATGATCAAGGCTCGATCAAGGAGAATTTCAGTCTGATCCTGCGGGTTTTCCTCCTTGTGCGAGGGTTTGGTGTAGGATAAAGTGAGAGAAGGCCTTCCGTCTTTCCATCAGTTGCTCTTGCTCTCCATGTTTTTCTGTGCAGTAGAGTGAGTCTGCCAGCAACCTGCAGTGTCACACCCCCACAGTGAGCCACAATGCAACCACGCAAATAACACACATCTACTCTCTCTGTATTGTACTCTCACATATATACACAAACCCTTCAAATAATGTGGAGAGCATTCGCACTAGTCTAGATAATTCCAACTGCAACTGTGGACGTGCATTGCTGATGTGAAAGTATGTGAGTGTAAAAGGCCAGTAGATTTTGCTGTATATGATTGTCAAACAATTCCCCTCCCCCCATGGTCAAAGATCTCAAGGAGAAGCACAGTTCATCAGGGGCCATGAACCAGGGGGAGATGACTCTTACATGTGTCATATTTTGTTAATCGATTAAACAGTCCTGGTGTTGCTTTCTTACTTTTCTGTAGGTTGGAAACATCACCTAGTTGCGCCACAGGCAGATCCAATAGAGACAAACCATGGATGAAATCAATGTTGCTTTTAAAATGTACCTACAAAATAGCTCTTAAATCTTAGATCCATCAAGCTATGGAGCATTCCGGTCCATTCTCGTGAACGCTATATCTTAGGAATCCCTGCAGGGAAGTTATTGATGGTCAAAAGTCACTGTGACCTCAAGTCGGTCCCATTCTTGTGATATCTCATGAATGCCTTGAGGAAATTTCTTCAAATTTGGCACAAACGTCCACCTGGACTTAAGGTTAAACTGCTTAATATTTGGTTTTGAAAGGTCAATGTGACATCACAAAACACGTTTTGGGCCATAACTCAATCATTAATATGCTAATTATGACAATTTCACACAAATGTCTGATAGTATAAAACGATGAAGGGATGACATTTTGGACAGACATGGTTGTAAACTGTAACTTGCAGTTACAACTTGGCTTGACAGCTGCATGGCTCAGAGTGCACAGCAAAGTAAAGGCATTACTTGACATGTTAGGGGTGGTTGCAGTTCGGTTGATAGAGCAGAGGTAGGTAAAGCAGGTCAAATTGGAGAGGTTAGGGGTTAGTGGTTTGCACAGGTGTTCCCGCTGCTTTTATTTGTCCACCCTAGTAGCATTTCTCTTTTTTTTTTCAGGCCTTTTTGTGGTTTGGAAAAAATGAGAATATAAGACATCCACTTGTTTGTTTTTCTGACAGTGCCTCTAGCAGCCATGTTCAAAAGACAATGTAAAAACAAACAAACACACAAACAGCTGGCCATATAAGAAGCTTGAATGTTTCTGTCCAAAACTAAGTGTAGCCAGATTTTTGTGTAACGTTTTATTCACTGCCATGTTTATGTTTCGTGAATGACGACATTGCATTTGTAAATAATCAAAACTAGCCCTGCTTATTTATTGAAGAGGAATCAAACAGTATGTTGTGGCCTTGTGTTTTCTAAAATGTCATGTTTTCCAAAACGCTATTTTTTTATTGCTGAAATATTTTCATTTTCGTTGAGTTGTTTCCTGAAATGTTGCGTTTGGCACCCCAGAGCAAATGGTACTTGGACTAAATAGATGCTTCAGTGTCAGCGTAAATATAAACTAGGAAATTAGGAATATTTTTCAATTGTTTTCCTCCAAGACATGGATGCCTATTATTGTGTTTACAGAATTTAAGGCTCTGTATCGTCATCAAGGATCCGTTGAAAGGAAGGGACAAATTAACTCTAAAGGAGATCAGTGACCTTTCCCTCCATCTTTGCCTAATGCACATGGCTGTAGTGAAGTAAGATAGAAACTTTCATCAGAGACTTAAAGCTCGGGAGAGATATCATGTGTTTATTCAATCCTGTGTGATCCGTCTGTGTTGTCACAAATACAGTGTGTTTAAAGGGTTCTTTTCAATAGTCTCCTTCCTCATTAGACTTGATGCAATAAAGGGCGAAGTGACACTTTTCTGTTAAAGTGTGAGTGCTGACTTCCTGATGCATTTGTGTGTGTATATGTGTGCGTGTCTGTATTTATTTCTCATCAGAAGCTCATCTAGTTCTAAACGTCCCTCTCAGAGCCTCAGGTTTGTCAAGGAACCAATTCTTCACATATTACTGAAGTCTGATCTGCTTCCCTCCGCAGACTGCTTTTCATTTTCCTCTCAAGTCGTCTGCCAAGGGTTTGGGCCATTATGGACCTCATTAGTGTCGGATCAAAATTATGAGATTCTTGTGTGAAAATCTGTCTCTTGTGTTTGAAATGCTCCATTAATCAAAGTATGGAGGACAGTGAGGGTGGATCTTACTTCTAAGAAAACCCTCCTCGCACAACAATCTTGTATTTCTTAGCACGCACTCCCGGTTCTATGGAAACCATTGTGTGCAAATTATCCGATGTTTATGAACTTAGACAAACAGCTCAGATGAAAAGATTTAAGGCTCTCCCATGCTTGTGTGACAAGTGTGGAGCTACAGCGAAGAGATGATACGTTTAGTATACAATAAGAAACTAGCCTGGCTTAAAAAAAAGGGCGATTTCTATTTCTATTTCTTTTTGAACAACAGATGGGAGCATTGACTTCCCAAAGTGCTGGCCAGATAGATAAACTATTGAGCTTGGGTACAGATTTTTTTGCTTCTTTAAAAAGAACCAGCTTTGCTGCGCTAATCACTTCCTGGCTTTAGCTCCACACTTTACACACAGACGTGGTATCCATCTTCTCAATTAGTCAGTAAGAAAACAAGTGTATTCCCTTTAAAAATCAACTATTCCTTAAATGCTACTCTAATAATTCCATATCATCAATCATCATCATCCGATTATGTGTAATGTAAGAGGGCTTGCTAGTGGCGAAAAACCCTTAGAGATTTATAATCAGCTCAGCTCTACAAATCTTTTTAGTGTATTTTAGCTTATTGTTTGGATTTGGTTTCACAGCTAACAACTTGGCTGTCTTGGTTCGCTCCCCCTGTCCACCTTTAGTGCCGTTTCCATCAGCTCCTCTCAGCAAAAAAGCAGAAAAGCAAAAAAGCTCTGGATGATTGGTATCCACTGTACACTCCTTAATCATGTCCAAAATAGTTTGTCTGCAAAACGGCAACATAACATGAATGTGTTGCACCGTAATGATCAGCCTGTTTGCTAAGCTGAACTTGGCAGGGCTAAAATTGTTTATTAAACTTGACAGTCACCACACTGCCTCAGGTCAGCCAGAGGAGAGTTGCAAAGAAGCACAGTATAAGTAAGTATAGTCTCCTCCTGAACCGGCGCTGGGCTGTTCACAAGGACGCCCTGGGTGATAAAAGCTCATGGGGCAATGATATCTTCACTGGTGTTATTGTTCTTGCTGGAGCTGCTCCCATTTTTTTTAATACATGCTCCTTCTTTCACCAGCTGCAGGTGCTGATGTGGAGGAGGTGGCACAGAGATAAGCACACACACACACACACACACACACACACACACACACACACACACACACACACACACACACACACACACACACAGAGTAGAGAATATAATAAACTTTAGGGACAGGTTAAAGGATTGTCAAGTAGTTCCCTGTGTGTTTCTTGTTGTTGTCTGCGCAGAGTTTATGAGCAATGTATTTTCCAGGATCAGGTTAGGCACAGTGACAATTCTCAAGAATATAGTAAAACTGATTTACGGTGAGTTTAGACCCCTCAGCTGTTGCACTGTGGGAGTAAACTCTCCAATCCAGCATCCATTGCATTATTCCTCCTGGCGATGGAGTGACTGTAAAGCAACAAATGTGTAAGATGGGAGAAAGAGCTTGATGATAGCTATATATTGCATGTGCGTATAAATGTTTTTTTTTCATTATTTATCTAGAGTAGGAGGACGGCAGTGAGAGTGAGCAGAGGAGGGGAGCAAACTGTTTAATCTCCAGATGAAGAAGACAAGTAATCCCTGATCAAAGTGTTCTGCGGCAGTCACAACAATTATTAGTATACATATGTACAGGGTGTATGTGTGTGAGTAGTGTGTATGTGTGAAGGTTTGATGTGTGTGATGGACGGCCACATACTATGTTCTCAGAATTTCTTGGGAGGAAGTGAACAGCATGGAGGGCAATGAAGGAACAGCAGGATGTGGGATGTTGGTTCAGTGATTGTCACTTTAGCTGGTACATCATTAGCTGAATTCAGTGGGTACATAAAGTACTGCTGCTGCCACTGTCGGATTATTGTTTTGTATCTCTTTACAATGACAAGTCTGCAGGAAAATAGAAAATTTGCTCTTGTTTTTCTCCCACAAAGCTGTTCGTTTCTGGCATTATAGAATGGATCCTATTAGGGATAGAAATACACAAAGACGGAAAGGTAAACTCAAGTTAAAAGAGGAACCATGTCAAAACTGCCACATTTACTTTTACATCTCATGTATTTGTTTGTCATGTGAGTTGATTAACTAACTTCATATGTTTGTGCTGGCTGTCCTAAAAAAAAGGCAAGGAAATAAAGCATTTTAAAGGAAAGAATTTTCCACTTGGGGAAAAATGCTTATTCGCTCTCTTGCAAAGATTTAGATTGGAAGATGGATTCAACCTTAAAGTATATGGCTACAGTCAGGAGTTGGTTAAACGACGAAGAGTGGAAACTAGCCTGGCTCGATCCAACTGAAACAAAATCCACCTACCAGCACCTTAAAGCTTTTTAAAACCTGATGTTACCTTTTGTTTAAACTGTACATTAACAAAAGCTCAAAACTGCAAATTTGGGGTTATGTGCTGCATTGACTTCTTGGAGTATTGTTGTTGTGGTGAGGCAACCTTTTTTATGCTAAGCTAAGCTAAATTTACCATGCTGACATCACAGAGATATGTTCTCATTTTACTCTATGCAAGAGAGCGAATAAGCATATTCTCAAAATGGCAAACTATTCCTTATCCCTTCCTAGAAGATTTTAAGAAGTGAAGGCCGACCAAAATGTTTACTTTACATGGAATTACTGTATGTGTGGGAGCAGTGGCTTTCTTGAATCTGGTCATCGCCGTGAGGTTGCCTGGCAACCAAAAGAGACTCAGAAAACCAAAAGTGATCGTTTTAATCTTAGCTTTTGTGCGGATTAAACAAAGATACAGTACACCGTGCTGGCTTAGTTTTAGAGAGAAGTGCAAATAAGCATATTTTCTACAACGTTTTTTTATTATGGCAAATTTGATGGCTGACACCTGGCCCTTATTTAAAAAGATGCAGAAGCAGCCTACATTAAATAAGGTCAAATTTATATAATTTAAATGCACAAGGCTTTCATGACATCAGGGCTTTGTTTCTTTGTTCTTGTCCCTGGTGTATTTTATGAAGCTTCAATCGGCACAAAAAAGACATTATTGCCCCTGTGGGAGCGCGACAGGCGCTGAGAAACATGATAAATCGGATGCAGTAGACTGGTGGGTGGAAAAGTGAACCCACACCCCTTCTATCCTACTTAGTTATCTAAATCTTCCTCTCACAAATAACTTTTATTCTTTCAGTAACTGATTTAACTTTTATAATGGCCAATTACATATTTTATGTCCTATTTTGTACATGCCATCAATTTCAATCTGTCATCGAAGCCGTAAATATTCTGTATGCAATATATCTTTGGCATTTTGAAAAACAACCCACAGTGTAAGAATATTACTGTATGTAGCTTTAATTACTCTTTTGTGAGTCCAGTTTTTATTAAAAGTAATATGGTCACCTCTTGTATATTGTGGCTTTTTGAGTAGAATATTTTTAGAGATTTTTTTTTCCAAATCTAAATAATTAATATTTGTTGCGAATATGAAGCCGACAATCTCTTGCTTATATTTTTGAGGCATTGTTTCTTTGTGAGAATGCCAACAACAGGTGGATTGAGATTAGCTCTGTTTTAATAATCGCTCAGGATCACTACATGTGGTTCTATTGTAGTATCTCATGTTTTCTTTTCTTCTATTCCTTTAAGGGAAAAACACCATGCTGTATATACTCCCACACACACACATATACAGGAAATCCATGGATTATATCAGCTCCCTCTAAAGTCCCACATACACACACATGAATCTGGTCTCCTCTCTGTTGTATTTCTCTGTAATGGTAATTATTACCCTGCAGGACTCAGGATCAGTGAGCAGTCCCTGCCTCACCACAGCAGTGCAAAGGTAGATGCGCATTATACATCAGCATCCAGTGGAGCTTATTGTAATAAAATGGCTTGTTAATGATTATTGTGTTTCCCTTTCTACTTTGTAATCAGCACATATGGATCCATAGAATAGAATTTGACAAAAACTCATCTCACATGCAAAATGCAAATACACATGAAGAAGGACATACTATCAGCCAACCTGCGATTGGTTTTGCCTGCAGCACTGGAATCAAACTATAAACTGTTGGATTTTAGTAACTTTTACTTTCCTGTGCCTTCATTCAAATAACAGTTTGTGTTTGTGCTTTTGTATATTTGTTTGCAGTATGTTTTGCTCAATGTTGGCAGTGCCCTCTTTAAAAACTTGCTTTTAAACACACACCGTACTATATATGGAGGTGAAACAGGGCAGTAGAACAATAATACATTTTTCTGACCTAACTGGCTGCTAGTTCCACCAACACAATATTTGCGTTGGGTTATTTGTCTGATTAATTAATTTGTAAACATTTCATGCTTATATTTAAATAACCATGCCAGCGGTTTGCATGTCTTAGCAGATTTACTGTTCCACAAATTATGTACACTTCATATGCATCTCGGTTAACTATTTGCAAACTGCCTTTTCACTGCCGTGAAATGATGCTGAGAAGTGTGAATTTTTTTCTTACTTCTGTTCCATCCAGCTCCATTCGTTAAAGTAAGATATGATAATAGCAGACATTTAAAACCTGCTAAAGCTCTACAATCCATTACAATGAACATTAAGTCTGCAGTATTATTGTCAAAGTTATCATTATGAGTGCTGACTTTTCAAATCCATTAACACACCAAACAAAAACAAAACGTTGAAAAGATTAAATTCCAACTCTATGTTCAATGTGATGAATTAACAACTCAAGCAAGTTTAAAGCCCCTAGTACACTACTGGTGTTGTTACTTACTGTGTGTTGTCTGGTGAGACCTTGGCTAAC
Source organism: Anoplopoma fimbria (assembly GCF_027596085.1). Classification (NCBI taxonomy): domain Eukaryota; kingdom Metazoa; phylum Chordata; class Actinopteri; order Perciformes; family Anoplopomatidae; genus Anoplopoma; species Anoplopoma fimbria. The sequence continues at coordinate 9,558,873 of NC_072461.1, read as the reverse complement.
TTCGAAATCACATTCTAATATACTATACATACTAAGTCTGATTGAATATGTAGGGCACAATGCATTGTATGTTAATTTTGTGTACTTGAGAAATGCCCAGATGTGTTCTACAAAAGCAAAGATTTCTGATTATGAGACGTGGTCTTAATCAACTGCCCCACAATGCATTGCGTCTGGGTGCCTTGAGACCGGCAGTCTTTTTTTTGAGCCGTCGTTTTTTTGAGCCAGGTTAAGGGCTGTTAATATATCTCTATATTAAGTTTTATTTGTTTTCATGTGAGAAAGTAACTGTTTAGATTCCCAGTATGTGGTCAGTTTATCCGAAAACGCCTGTTTGGAAACTTGCTGTAATGTTTTTCTGAGATGTGACGGAGCAGCTGGTGGGGCGTCATTAAACCGGCCCAAACGTCACTTGAGCATACTACAGTATGCAGTACATACAGATTGAATATGTGGTATGTATATGGTAGTATACAGTATGGTAGTATGCAGGACGGTAGTCTGCAGGACAGTAGTATGCGATCTCAAACACAGCCGCGTGTGTGCTTGCTGTGCAAATTCGTCATCAGTTAAAGACAATTTTGGTAATCTTCAGAAACATTTTTGATATTTTTGTTGAGAATTTCATTACATCCTGACAGCAATCGATGAATGAAATGCTCTTACAGCGATGTAATGAGCCTTTAATTCGGACTGAATAATGATCATTTTGGGGGAGTGGCTTTGGAGGGAAGTTCGAATTGACGCGCTGTCAGTGTTGACGACTTGGCGACTTTCTCGCTACATTTAGCAACTTTTGGAGCTAGCACTGCTAGATACTTTCATTGGAAACGAGTTGACAACACTTGGCTGGGTTTAAGGTTGGATGATTTCTAAAATCTTGCTAGTTTCTCGAGATCACCAACCCTGCCTTTATTTGGCATCCTAGAATAGCTCCACCCAACTTCCAGCTGACCAGAGTGTTAAATCAGCCAGAGTATTTGAGAACACCTTTGTGAGTGTACGGGGTCTTTACAGAGAGTGCTCTATGTAACTGTGCATTTTCTTCATTTTTCTTCAGCCTTTCAGTACTCTTTGTGTATCCACATTTAGTCCAGCGGGGATCAAACCTCAACACTTTCAGCATCCATGCCTCTTTCTAACCATTGAAGTCAACCACAGCAAAGCAGTAAAATGCCAGTCGTTATAGGCTGAGAGTGAGAGTTGAAGGGAAAAAAACAAAAAAAGAGGTCCATCTGTAGTACATTACAACACAACTTGGCCTCTCATCAGTGCAGATACCAAAGCAACAGCAGTGTTGCATCATTAGTTGCTATTCCGGTCCCCCTAATCATCAGCGGATCCCGACATTCTGTCATCTCCGACTTTAAATATTTATAACACATTAGTATTTCTGGATCCCCCAGCCATCGTTTGCTTGATGAATCTATCACCACAAGGTCCAGTTTAATCTTTGACTCTTTAATCTTTAATAAAGAAAAATGATTTCATCAAAGCGCCACCATGAACCGGAGAGTGTGTGTGGTAGGTTTTAATTTCCTAACGTTCAGTCTCTGTCCGACAGTGAAAAGTACTCTCACTCCTCACCTCTGTTCTCTCAACATGCAGTTTTTAAATGACTGACCCAAAATTGCTCCCAAATAACAAAATTTCCCTTCATTGTGCCCGTGTCTTGCTCAGTGGTTGTAAACACACTGCTTTGTGTAGCGCTGTCAGTTTCAGTCTCATTTTCTGTAATAGCTTTTCCTTAGATAAGGCAAAAAAGGTGAGTGATAAATTGGTCGTCTGTGATGCCAAGAGTATAAAAGAGTCTCTGTTTCTTTGTTTCTTTTGCTTTTCCTCTCCATTGTTTGTTTAAATGAAATATCTTACAGTACAGTGAAGGCCCTGAGGCATGGAGGGTACATTTCAGCTGATTTGAAGGGAGAGCGAGCCGGTAGTCCTGAACGCTACTGTAGAGTTGGGAAGCTGCGTGTTCACAGCTCAGAGTGGGAAAGGCCTCTTACTGCTTCTACTGTGTTGCTCTTTGACTAATGAGGACACAGTGCAGTGTTACAATGTATTTCATCGCACTGCATTGTTAATGTTTTCAATGCCATGAGGTCCAGCGTGATGTAAAATCTGCTATAAAGGATGTGATACCATTAAACTTTAATGATGGCCTGGGGCCAATTGGGTCACCGCTGCACCAAATAATAGGAGCATACAGCAGGGGTAAAAGAGAATATAGATATTTAAGTGGGATACAATTATAAAGCTAATTTCATTTTAACATACTGAGAACTTTAAAGTTAAGCTGATGTATAATGAGAAAACGTGACTTAACATTCAAAGGGGATTTTTTTCCCCGTTTTAAACAAATAAGTTAACATTCAGTGTCTCTCATCAAAACACATTGTTCATCCGTGGAGTCTAACAAACCAGTGCGAATGTTTAATGAGGAATGAATTGTATTTGAACTCTTTGAATATTTTAAATTGTGCATTGTTTAAATCCATGTTTGCAAGCTTGCCGTCTTCTTCTTCTTCACTGCCTTTGTGGGCACATTGCTTGTGTACATGAAAGATACAAACAAAACGAGGGCACACTCTATAGCCATACTAGTGCTCCACAGGACATAATGACAATATACTTCTATATACTAAGAGCTGAGATACCAAACATATGATCACATGATGCATTATCATAGATGAAACCACTATGATATTTGCTTTGTACTTACATGTTAATGCGTCAGTAATATTAATGAAACATAACATTGCTTAGGTCAGTCTGCCTTCATAATGACTTCTTTTAGTTTTGTTATTTTTATTAAGTAGATATATAAATAATGCATTTAACATATATATGTTACAACAACAATTTCTTCCACCATTGAGCATAAAATAGGAGAAAAGCGCTCAGTCGCTTTCATTATAACCCTCTTATTTGTGATAATAGTGACAGTGACATCTGTGTGATCAAAGCAATCATGGGACTCAATACCAACATGGTGAGAAGATGTTTGTGTCAATTAACTTTAATAGGGCTATAAAAGGCAGATATATTGTAAACCCTGACATATAATGTGCACTATAAACATCAATAACCATTAACACCATCACTTTTGTTATCTAAAATGTGCAGAAAACATAGACATATCCATCTGGATCTCAGAATTAGCTAAATTGTTTCACTTAAACTGCTTAATGCTGCTTCCTTCTTACGTCTAAAATAGCAGGATGGATCAATAAAAGCATTAAATGAAGAGAGCCAGTGCTAAAAAGCAGAAAATGGAAGTGCAATATACGCTGAACGCATCAGGAGCTGCGTTGCCATGGAAATATTATCTTGTTAGGGGGTGACACAATTTAGAAATATGTACTCGGTTAAGAAATATTATGTAACTGCTCCCTCTCTTGTCCCTGCTCTGTCTCTCTCTCTTTCTCTCTGTCAAAGACTGTTAGAGCAAAGATTATTGTTGATGTAATAAAATCCATCCAGCCAGTGATTTGAAACGACAGATATGGCAGGGATAGGAGACTGGAGATGGAGGAAGGTCTGTGTGTGTGTGTGTGTGTGTGTGTGTGTGTGTGTGTGTGTGTGTGTGTGTGTGTGTGTGTGTGTGTGTGTGTGTGTGTGTGTGTGTGTGTGTGTGTGTGTGTGTGTGTGTGTGTGTGTGTGTGTGTGTGTGTGTGTGTGTGTGTGTGTGTGTGTTTGTGTGTGTTTTCCAATCACCTTGGTGATTCTCTCCCCAGCCTATCTCCACTGCAGGGGCTGAGGCTCGTCCATCCTCCTGCAGGGTAAACGTCTCTCCTCTGGACTCAGTTTGGTTCACCGAATCCTTACTGAGAGAGACACAAAGAGAGTATGAAGGGATGTGGGGATGGAGGAGGAGTGGGTGTGGGTTTTTTCCGACAACAAGAGAAGTGAGGATGGTGGTTGAGCGGGGCCGAGGAGGTGGAGTGGGATGATAGGTGAAGTGCAAAGAGAGAGAGGGAAAGGAGGAAGAGAGAGGTGGTTGGATGATGAGAAGAGAGGAGGAGGAGGAGGAGGAGGAGAGAGAAAGTCCATGCAGAGCTCAGTCTTCTCTGACTAAGAATAGCAGCTCTTCTGGTAACCCAATGCCCCAGGACATGACCATTTGAATAAAAGCCTCTATTGCATCACATAATGCCTGGTGTGTGTGCTCTACTGTCGCTGTGTGGTGCTTGCATGTATTGGCATGTGTCTTTGTGTATGTGTGGGGAAGTATTTTCAAGGCAGATGCTTGGGAAAGTCATCAGAGTAATAAGTGAAGCAGACAGGAAATGAGAGAGAGAGAGACAGGAAAGGGGCAAATTGATGGTGATGATAATAGGCTGATGGAGAAGGAAGGCACAGAAGATATTTAATGCTTTATTTCAGTGAGAAAGTAACTCTATAACCCTATAATCTGGGCAAAAGCCATGTTTCCATATGTGTGTGCCATATGTCTGATTAGCTGAGGATCGCATCTCAAAGAGGCAACCGAAGCATCTTTTGCTGTAAAATGAGAATCTTGGCCCAACTGAGCGGTGGTGTTGTAGCTGGGTTAGAGTGTGGGGTCACAAATGCAAACAGTTTTTTTTCTCTCCATCTCTCTCGCTCTTCAGTTGTAGATGGGTTAGGGTGTGGGGTCACAAATGCAAACAGTTTTTTTTCTCTCCATCTCTCTCTCTCTTCAGTTGTAGATGGGTTAGGGTGTGGGGTCACAAATGCAAACAGTTTTTTTTCTCTCCATCTCTCTCTCTCTTCAGCACTACTTCCTCATCGTGTTTGGTCACGATGGACAGAAGCCTCTGGAGCTGCGGACGGATGAGGAGAGTGAGTGCGATGAATGGGTGGAGGCCATCCAGCAGGCAAGGTACACATGTAGTATTGCATAAAAGGGTGTTTGTGTGCTTTCCCCTCTCTGTTTTGTACAGCAGGAAATATGACATCAGACTGCATGACCACAGGCTGATCTGATGTGACGGAACATTAAGATTAAAGAGCATTATTGTGGCCATACTGATGGTTTTTCTTTCTATAGCCCATTAAATATAAATTGGAAACTGCAAAGATGATTGTGTTCCAAAGAATACTTCACTTTTTGCACCTTCTTTCCTACCTACTACGGATCAAAAGCCAGCTTACAGATCTGATCTGGTTTCAGTTTATTGCAGTGTGGTATGAAAAATTTGGAAATCCCGGATTGGTGATGTAGGGCAGTGGTCCCCAACCTTTTTTGTGCCATGGACCGGTTTCGTGTAAGACAATATTTTCACGGACCGGCCTTCAAGGTGTGGTGGATAAACACAACAAAATAAAATGATACGACCGGACATTTTTGCTAGCTTGTGGGCTTAATTTTTGAGGAAACGTATCACGTGACCGAGACAAGTGTCTTGACTTGTGTCAAGAGGCACAGGCGGATGTAATTGGGAGAGAATCCGTTTTTTGTTTTTTCTCAAAATAAAACATCTTTCAGACTCTGATAATCAATAAAATGGAAATAATATAAGTTATTTATTCTTTCTGTGCGGCCCGGTACCGGTCCGTGGCACGGTGGTTGGGGACCGCTGATGTAAGGGTCCAGACGCCAGGCAGACAGAACTGCTGCATAAGCTTTGTTGAAGACAATAACCAGAACTATCATAGTAAGCAAGCGAGCAAATAAAGCTGCAACTGCTCATAACAACAACGACAACGAGCACTTGTTATCACTTGAACGACTTCAGAATCAAATGCTTCCCTGCTATACTGACTGGAGGACCTACAATCAGGCAGTTCTTATTTACGCATACTAAAAATACCTGAAAGATGTAAAGACCCCATGACGTTTATGTCCACACCACTGGAATCGGTTTGACATTGTATCAAGTATACGGACACAGCTCTCACTTTTCCCCACAGAACTCCCCAGGGAACACGGTCGGAGTCCTTTTCCAAGTCCACAATACACATGTAGACTGAATAGGAAATTCCCATGACCCCTCAAACAGCCCTGCAGGAGTAAAGAGCCGGTCCACTGTTCCACAGTCAGGACGGAATACGCTTTGCTCCTCTTAGATCTGAGGTTCGACAATCAGTTAGAGCTTCCTCTCAAGCACCCAAGAATAAACTTCATCGGTGAAGCAGTGAAATTACCCAATAATTGGTCCGGTCCCCTTTTTTTATAAAATTGGAGTGTCTGCCACTCCACAGGCATTGTCCCTAACCTCCACACAATACTGAACAAACAAGACAGCCCAACAATGTTCAGAACCCTTAGCATCTCAGGGTGAATCTCATCCACCCCTGGCACCTTGCCGCTGAGGAGCTTTTTGAATACCTGAGCATAACCAAACAATCCCTCAACTGGCATCATGTTTTGATTCAAACTTTGCCAAACACAGATGGGTGCACTAAAATAAATGACATCACCTTTTCCAACACTTCAGACCACTTAGAACAGAAATATCTTTTGAAATAGGCAAACTGTTCTGATTTTGTTAGAAAATGGTGTGTTCAATATGAACCCCATCGCTCACAGTGAGAAGCTGGTCCAGAAAAGGTCTACAGGGCTTTTAAGATTTTTAAGGTTTACACAAGATGATCGTTTGAATAAACCCCCCCAGGAAGTCATTTCAATACACTTTCAAAAAGCATCAAGTGTTTTTGTTTCCCCCTTACTTTTTCTGCCATAACACACAATGGGGGACGGAACCAAGAAATATGAAATATTTTGTATATGATATAAGTGCTTCATATAACGGATATCTATTCTTCGACTTCTCTTTGTTTTCAGTTACTCTGAAATCATCATTGAACGAGAGGCGCTGAAGCAGAGATACATCCACCTCGTACAGATAGTGGAGACTGAGAAGGTGGCCGCCAATCAGCTGCGCACCCAGCTCGAAGATCAGGGCACAGAGATCGAGAGGCTCAAATCAGAGGTACAGCACTCAATCACCACCTACACGACTGAAAGGTGTCCATTTGGGTATTGACTGTTCCGTATGGGATTTTAAATGTGTACCCTCAAGACACAGTGCATGTGTAAACTAAGCAGGACATCTATCTATCTATCTATCTATCTATCTATCTATCTATCTATCTATCTATCTATCTATCTATCTATCTATCTATCTATCTATCTATCTATCTATCTATCTATCTATCTATCTATCTACCTACCTGTCCGTCCGTCCCGTCCGTCCGTCCATCCGTCCGTCCGTCCGTCCGTCCCATCCATCCATCCATCTATCTATCTATCTATCTATCTATCTATCTATCTATCTATCTATCTATCTATCTATCTATCTATCTGTCTGTCCATCTATCTATCTGTCCGTCCATCCTGTCTGTCTGTCTGTCTGTCTGTCTGTCTGTCTGTCTATCTATCTATCTATCTATCTATCTATCTATCTATCTATCTATCTATCTATCTATCTATCCATATATATATATAAATATATATATCCCTATGGGTATGCAGTGTGTGTCTTCTCACAGCTGCGTTTATTGCAGCAGATGAGTGGGTGTGAACGGTACTCATTCACCTCTGAGCGTAGGAGGAGAAGCCCTCCGCTCAATAAAGACAGCCCATCAGCTTCCTTACAAACCGCTGCCAGAAAAACGTTACGCTTATCGAACCAACACCTTTCTGTCCTGCCGTCACAGCACGATAAATCAGCTGAGCGCGCTGACACACAAAACAAAACTGACCTCTCCAACATTGTTAATCAGAACTAATTACAATTCTCTCTCACACACACAAACGACGCCGGGTAATTATTGGTTTATGGTAAATAGATCAATATTGTTCCTGAAGTAAACATCATCATGATCTATCTGTCACACTGTCTGTCTGTCTCTCTCTCTTTCCATCATCCATCCAAGGATCATTTTGGTCACGCTTCATTTTGTGGATCCTCAAACTGTGAATCATTTTATAATGATTTTTGTGAAATTTTTCTGGGAGGAACGTATTTTGGTACTAATCCTGAGTAAAATAGCTACATTAAATCCATTCATTTACAGTATATTGTTGAATTGTATGCTTGATCCCACTAGCTGTGTTGCATGTTCAGCTGACCGACTTTGCCTGAACAAGACTGTCGAGGTAATACTACCAACTTCATGAAATTGATCAATTGAAAATGTATCAACTAAACCAAATTAGATAGTTCTTTATAGGGAACTTTCAAATAAAATAAAGCTTTATCAATGTCTTTTAATTGAATTGCTAATCATAGATTTCCTTTGCTTTGCCAGATCATTTAGTGTTTCAGATATTGTATTAATGTGCAGGTGCTTGATTGAAATTTAATTCTGGTCTGAGCAGCAGTCAGCCCTGAGGGAAGCTGTTTGATCGTGGGGTCAGCTGTTAACATTTCCGTAAATCACAGCTCCACCAACAATTCCAACTCTGTATTGGCTCATCTGTGTCAATATTGGCTTGTATAAATATCTTGCTTGTAGCAGCTTTTTCTGTCTTCGGGAAGAAATAACACTATGTTTCATTGATTAGCTTGTAACGCTGCGTTTAGTTGGATTTCTCCCTCAGAGCAACAAGTGTAAATGCTTCTATTTGCTCTACACTATGATTATACCTCAGGATACGGGATACGGAGAGCCATGTTGATAATGAAAACGCTTACAAAGACGTTTTATATAGGGAACATCTGCCTGTGTAATTGGGCTGCTCATGAAAAAAGGATTAGACTTTGAGAGCCAGTATGCAGTTGGTGATCCATCTCATTAAAACACACTCTTGTTTGTTTGTTTATGTGTGTGATGCTCTGTGTGTATGAATAATTAAACCAACTAGCCACTGTAACTGTCAACAGTTGGCAGACTGGGCTCCTCTCCGCTGCCATTTGCATGATAGTGCTAGTGAATGAGAAAACAAGGATGAAAGTGTGCGGATGGAGATGGCTTTGGTTTCATCTTTCATGCTTTTCTCCATCTGTGATAAACTCATGTCATCAAGCGGCCTGAGGGTTAAAACAAATAGGCGAAAGTAATATCGTACAATAGACGGTCTCAACCTCTGCTGGGTTCATTTCTTCACTGAAGAAAGCGTTGCCAAGAAAAACCTTTTACCAGCTGTGATAAAAGTTAGTCATCACTTCTATATAAACATAAGCGGTTCTATCTATTATAAGGTTAACTATGTGAAATGAGATTTTTTTTTACACAGCTTAATAACATTGTGAGTTTGGCATCTTCCTGGTGTATTACCTTTGCGATGTGTCCCATGTACGGCTGGCTTTTTTCAGCTGCAGCGAGTAAAAGGGACACTTCTGAAGGCTTGTTTGATTCTGTGGTCTGAAGAGAGTAATTCATGGCATTTAAAAAAGATACAGAACTGTCATAATTAGATAGACTTGGTATTTAAAGGCCTTGATATCATACGTTCGTTCCATAGATTATTTTGTGCTAGAAATGTATTCATCTGCAGAGCTAGGATTGTCGTCAGTACCTGCTGTGCTCCACAATGCACAACAGGTAATCAGGCACATCAAAGCCTTAATTTGCTTACTGTCACCAGCTGATAGCAGCCCTCCCCCTCCTCCGCCATTCTCTCTTTCTGAATGAAGGCACCAAATTGTCAAAGATGAGGAAGTCTGATGTCTATCTGGTACAAACACATCAACAGTTCACTGTGCACACACTGGTCGTTAGGCCTAATTAGTCTAACAACCAAATTACTCCTAATCCCTTCAGGAATATAATATCCTCATGAATCAAATCATATCACTTCCTACCATAACTCATTGTTTATATTTTATGTGATTTCACTGTAGTTCATTGTGTCTTTTGTGCAGGTATTAAGTCACCCACAAATGCTCATTTTGTTTGTGACTGAATTTCTCTTAAAAGATTATAGCTCTGAACAAAACCAAGGAGCGAATGCGGCCTTACCATGTCAACCAGGAAAATGAAGACCCCGATATCAAAAAGATCAAAAAGGTAAATTTTTTAACTCTTCTTTTTTGCTGTTTTTATCTTCTGTAACCAGTTGTTCCTGGTGACTGACCTAGGATTGTGCCCGAGCATGTTGCATGCGCAGTATGTGCGCTCCATGTGCATGATTGCGTCTAAGCTACCTCATTCGTACGTCCTCAGGTGCAGAGTTTCATGCGGGGCTGGCTCTGTAGGAGGAAGTGGAAGATCATCGTTCAGGACTACATCTGCTCTCCTCACGCTGAGAGCATGAGGAAGAGGAACCAGATCGTCTTCAACATGGTGGAGGCAGAAACAGAGTATGTAAATGCTTAATGGAATAGCGGCACACACTCAAGAAAAGTTGTCATTATTGTCAAGCTTTGCAGCACATGCCATAACAGACATTCCTATCTCGTATTTCACCTTTCACCAAATTGTTTCTCAATAGTATTTCACAAAACTTTTATATATCATAATATATATTGATAGTTGATATAAAATAACATACACTAAGATAGAAGATTTTAGACATATCCACCATCCCTGCTGTACATGAATTCAATTGAACTGAATCATGGTTAGATTATCAGACCATGGCGGGAAGAAAAAAACAAACATGGGTCACAGATTTATTTTGATCGATGAAACATCTTATGTTGCAACTTGTTAACTTGGTGATGTCCAAAGATACTTTCACACTAGATATTTGTTTGTACAGTAAGGGACAAATGGAGAGAGGAATTTATTATTCATTACTCTGAGCTTAAAAAAATAATTAAAAATAAAATTGAACTGTAAGACAACATTTTAAAAATCCCTGCTATTAAATATTAACATTGTCTTCATTAAACATTTTTGCTGATGTACTGTATGTGTTTTGTAGATACAATTGAATATCTAACACATTGTGTGTGTGTGATGACAGGTACGTCCACCAGCTCTACATCCTGGTCAACTGTTTCCTCAGACCTCTGCGGATGGCAGCCAGCTCCAAGAAACCCCCCATCAGCCACGACGATGTCAGCAGCATCTTCCTCAATAGGTGTGTTTATTACACGGAGGCACAAGCAGAGAGAGATACTGAGGATTTAAAAAAGGAACAAATAATTACAAAGTGTTTTGTCATTGTGTTTTTTTACACTGCGTTCACACTGTGTCTTCAGTGAGACCATCATGTTCCTACATGAGATTTTCCATCAAGGCTTGAAGGCGAGGATAGCCAACTGGCCAACTCTAGTGCTTGGTAAGCTGTTACTTAGCCTCGCACACGAATACACACAAATACACTCCGTGTGCATCCACTCTGCAGCCAGCCAGTGACATCAAGGTCAGGTTTTCAGTGGTCCAGTTTGTGTCATTCAAACATCAGTCTTGAGGTCTTACTGCCCCATTAACACACACAAGACACACACACACACACCCACGCTCATTTCCTTATCTCAGTCTGCAACAAGCACACCCCTTGTCTTGACAGACAATGACTACCCATACCAGAAGGCACCCCACAAATTGACCTCCTAAAACAGAAGCCCCCTCGACAGATAAGCGTCACCTAGGTGACAGACTGCCGAAAGACGCAACAGCAAAAAAGAAAAGGTTTGACTGATTAAACACTTATCTGACACCATGCTTCAGGCTGGCTCTGTTTTTAGGTCTTAATCAACAATATATTTTACATGTACATCGAATCAATTTCTGTACTATTTTATCATTAACGATTACTGTTTCTTTTTTTCTTTTTTGGTAGACCAGACTTATATTTTTTGGTATTCACATTGAAATATTTATCCTCCAATACAGCAAACAGCACACTATTGAGTATTGGTTGCCTTTAGGTAGTTATCAGTAGAAAAATAAAGACATTAGTTTGGTTTAAAACCGTTTATAGGAGCAATAATTCTAATATATCGCACCTCGTACATGGTTTACAGTTTAGTAATTAATGTTACACAACAGCGTTTGCACTGCAATGTGTTTCAAGGCCAAAATATGAATGGCGATACTTTTGCTATTATAAGTCCTGGTACTAAGATGTCTCCTTTCTAAAAAATAACTAAAAACAGACTACCTACTTATCACCAGTCTGATGTGTGTAGAGGTCTGTATGACTATACTGCAGTAGCTTGGTGTTTTAAGGCGATTTAATGAAGGTTAACACAGTGAACAGCCGTGTGTAATGGCACTGCTCTCTGATGCGACACATAAGGCTGTGGATTTATTAACACATCAGTCCTTCTTAAAGTCCATCTGACATTTGATCGTGCAGTCAGTTATAGTAAACTAATGTAAACTTGCCACCGAACAGAGGTTACATAACATTCCAAACAAGCCATGAACTTAACCAAGCTCGGGCCTCATAGGTGTGCTGGATACTAGTGAAACATGTTGTTTCAATGTAACATTTTTACGGTTGGTTGAATCGATGAGGACAAAGTAAAATACTTTTTAGTTTTTTAAATTTGGGTTAAAGGGAGTATACTTGGTGTTGGAATAGATTAAAGACCATCAATATTTTCTTGGTCACAGATCTGACAAAAGGCTCAAATAGCAGTGTTAGTTAAACTACTATGGAACTGTTCCAGTAGTGGTTGTTATAGCAACAGAACGTTCAGAAACCAACTGGTGGCATTACTTGAGACTTGCATTCCGTCATGTGACTTGCACAGTATAATGTATAGTATACTGTGTGTTTTTTGTTTCTAGCGGACCTATTCGATATCCTGCTGCCCATGCTGAACATCTATCAGGAGTTTGTGCGTAACCATCAGTACAGCCTGCAGGTTTTGGCCAACTGTAAGCAGAACAGGGACTTTGACAAGCTGCTGAAACAGTACGAATCTAACCCCGCCTGTGAGGGAAGGATGCTCGAGACCTTCCTCACATACCCGATGTTCCAGGTAGATCATGAGCACCAGCTCACAAGACCTTTTCACAAGCATATGTCTACCTTTCATTCTTTTATGTAAATTCATTCATACGTTTCAATAACCTTTTGTTTCCACATTGCTGTTCTCTCCTACAAGATTCCCCGCTACATCATCACCCTGCACGAGTTATTGGCACACACGCCACATGAGCATGTGGAACGAAAGAGTCTTGAATTTGCCAAGTCCAAATTAGAGGAACTGTCCAGGTATGTATCTGGACAGTTGTCAAAATAATAAACTCTCCTGAAACATTTCAAAACTGAACCCTGAACTAACTGGCGTTCTTGTGTGTGGTCAGGGTTATGCATGACGAGGTGAGCGACACAGAGAACATCAGGAAGAACCTGGCCATAGAGAGGATGATAGTGGAGGGCTGTGACATCCTGCTGGACACCAGCCAGACCTTCGTCAGGCAGGGTGAGTCTTCGTCGGTTCACGGGCGTTGCTCAGCAGACAGCAGAGCTCCGGAGGTTTTCCTGACAGTAAGACCCTCCCGCTTGTCAGCCTGTGATCTGAGGGCACAGACGCTGTCCCTTTGTGGAGCTCAGTCCCTGAATCATGACATAAACTACTATAATACTTTCTACTGGGGGAGATTTGTCTCTATGTCAGCTTGCCCAGTGGAAATGTGATTCTACAAATTGGCTGTGGTTCTCAAAGTCATAATTCTAAGGTTTAGCAGGTTTTAGTAGGTTTAACTACTAGCATAATTTAAAGTAGGACTATCTTCCTTATGAATTATTCCCAAGCAGTTCATATATATTGCTTTGGGCAAATATGTCAAATGAACGTAATGTAATATAAAATTGTAGACTTAAAGCCACTACAAGTTCTCATTTTCTTACCGGGAAGATAAATGGATTGCCTATGAACACTTGTGTATGCTAAAGCCTTAGCGTGGAGTCATGGTGAATCTACAGACCGTCTCACCCAACAAAACGAAGTAATTCTTGACCTCAAATGTAGCGCATAAATTGTACTGTATTTATCAGCAATATATTCACGCAACATGTAGTTTGCGAGCTAGTCCAATAAAGACACTGGTCCCATACCTGCCAAGCATTTATACTTTTGATTTGCTCTTGAGAAAGGCACTGAACCATGTCTGCACCAGTGTGCCAAGAAGTGCGCTAATTGCTACAGTTTTCAAACCCTAATGAGCTACCGTATACAGCTATCTGGTGATTTTTTAACCTATGCATGACTTGCTGACACCAGTTTTGACAGTGCATGTCTTCTCTCGATCCCATGTTACTGCTTCAAGCAGAGATTCAATTTATGCCGCTGAATCTGCCTGTTGTAATGCTCTCCTCCTGCTTTTCGCCCAACGTATCTGAAGTGTACCCATGAAATACATGTATGCAGAGACGGGTAGTGCAGAAATGTTGCTTTTTACGCCAGTATGTTTGTGCCACGGCAGATGCAGACCAAACACAGCCCTCAGCTTAGTGTCAGCTTAATGAAATGTAATGTAATCCTGTGCACCTCCTGCTCCTCAGGCACTCTGATCCAGCTGCCGTCGGTGGAGCGAGGGAAGCTCAGTAAGGTCCGTCTGGGCGCTCTCTCTCTGAAGAAGGAAGGGGAACGGCACTGCTTCCTCTTCACCAAACACTTTCTCGTCTGCACTCGCAGCTCTGGGGGAAAACTGCACCTTCTCAAGGTGAGAGTAGATTTCAGAGTAGAAATTTACTTCGCCCTTATTGAAAACTTTTATGTACCTGTAAAAGAGTGTAAACCTTTTGTGCTTTTTTCCAATTGTGAAATAACCACTGATTGGTATGTTATTAAACTTGTTTATGTATACGTTATGGCAGAGAAAAAAAAAATACAGAGTATATAAGGGAAACAACCTTTAGAGAAGAATGTTTACTGAATGTTAATTTCCTACAGTGAGAGTAGATTTCAGAGTAGAAATTTACTTTTTAATTGATTGCAATAAAAATGAACTGTGGTTAACATTTGCTGTTAAACTCTTGCAGCAAGGTGGAGTTTTGTCCCTGATTGACTGCACACTCATAGAGGAACCAGATGCCAGCGATGAGGAGTGTAAGTTTGCCACATCTATGAAGCAGTGTGCCTGTGTGTGGACCATCTACGTTGGTCCACACACAGGCAGCTCTTATTGGCTCATTTAGGCGCTTCACCACTCATGGAGGTTAATTAGGTGTCAGATGATAAGTGTCCAGAAATTACTTCCTTTTAAATATCAGATGCTCACCCCTTTAAATGTCAGGTTTTGATCTTTTGACATTGATGATCTTTATCCATTTTTTCTTCTCTTTCTGAGCACTCATTTTGTAAATTGTTTTTGAGTGCGAAGGCAACCACATGCATGTGCACACTTCAACACACACCTTTACACTTGAGCCTCAGGGGCACGTAATGAAGATAGCAGGTCCACTGAATTAACCCTCAATGTGTGTGTGTGTGTGTGTATGTACAAGCAAAAGCAATTCTTTATCTATTTTAATTATCATTGTATTAAAAACTCATTTTTTTCTCTATCACACAGCTAAAGCTGGCGGTCAGGTATTTGGTCAGTTGGACTTTAAGCTTATAGTGGAGCCTTCGGACTTGCCTTCTTTCACTGTGGTGTTGCTGGCACCATCGCGGCAGGAGAAGGCGGCATGGACCAGTGATATTAGCCAGGTAATAAACAAACACACACCCATACAGACACAGAATAACAAGAACCTCCAAATAGCGAAAGCGAGTCTCCACCGGGCATTGAGAAGGCTTAGTGATAAGTAAACACAGACACGGGTGCAGCTCCCCAGGGGCAAGTTCAGCTCACTGCCTCAGTACTTCACAAACAGAGTAGCACCATGAAAGCATGTCAGACTGGATAAGTTCTTATCTGAGAAAAAAAAATACATTGACAGTTTTAAATGGCTTCATTTTTTTCCTCAATCCCCCTGTCAACCAGACTTATAAAAAATAAATATTTCTCAGCATTTGTTTTAATAAATGGGGGCGCACGGATAAACAATTGAGTGCAACAAAGGATTTTTCTCTCTGAGATGTTTTATGTTGTTACAGACTCATATTCTTCAAATTCTGTAGGTTGAACAAATGTGAAAATAATTTGCAAATATTCTTTCACTGTATTCTTTCAGTACTTATCTTCCTTTTCTCTCTGTCTCTGTAGTGTATAGATAATATCCGCTGTAATGGCTTGATGACCAGTGTATTTGAGGAGAACTCTAAAGTCACTGTGCCTAATATGATCAAGTAAGTATGTATGTGTTTGTGATTGGAGCACCCATCTCCTAATGCCAGTGTTGTAAAATACATGTTGTAGCATACCTGGGTGAAAATGTTCTAGTTGTGTTGATGTACTGTAAATAGTTAGACTTTATGTTGTGTATTATGTTTTTTTAAATATTAATTTCTGCTTTAAAAGTTTTCTTTGATATCCACTCTTATGTTTTAGCTTCCTTCTTTGGAATATGTGGATTTTCTTTTTTCATTTCTCTTTTTCACTTGGCTGTTTTTGCCTAGCTTCGTTCATAACCTTTTTCCTTGGTTAGCAGCCCAGCAGTCACCCATGCTCGATTGTGTGTGTGTTTGTGTATGTGTGTACGTGTGTGTCCATCAGATCCGATATGCGTCTCCATAAAGATGATGTTGACATTTGCTTCAGCAAGACGCTCAACTCCTGCAAGGTCCCCCAGATCCGCTATGCCAGCGTGGATCGGCTGCTCGAGAGGCTGACCGACCTGCGCTTCCTCTCCATAGACTTCCTCAACACCTTCCTGCACACATACAGGATGTTCACCACAGCAACCGTTGTCATGGGCAAACTGGCCGACATCTACAAGAAGCCCTTCTCCTCCATACCTATCAGGTCAGACCTTGCAAACATACAAATATGCATTCACAAACAGAGAATATGTGTTACCTAAGACAATACTGTTTTGTCTGTATTTGTGTTCGTATTAGTGTGTGAAACATGCAAGAATGTGTTTTTACACTACAGGAGTGTTCTGAGAGGTTTTTTTTTTTTTTTTACTTCTCCCTCTTTTTTTTATTCTGTGAATGATGTAGTCAGATGTGGGTCTGTGTTTTGGACTTTACTCACAAGGTTGAATACATATTGGCTGAAATACATACCAGCCTGTGTGTGAAGGCCAGCAGAACAGATGCTTCAACAAAGTTTTTGGCACAGCCATAGGAATATACTGTGTGTCAGATGAGGAGTTTCTCTCTCTCTCTCTCTCTCTCTCTCTCTCTCTCTCTCTCTCTCTCTCTCTCTCTCTCTCTCTCTCTCTCTCTCTCTCTCTCTTTCAGCTTTATTCATGCTCTCTCTCTCTCTTGTTAGGTTCTGGCTGCATCACAATTGTGTGTTTATATTCCTTCCTCGACTTTACTTAACTTACCTTTTCAACTGGAAAAGCTCTGTATTTTCCTCTGCCGGTTTTGTTTGTAAAGCCTAACTCACTGTGGGCTGAGGCTGCCTTCACTGGAAGAGAACAGGGAGGAATCATCCAGAGACCAGAGGTGTGCAGGAAGGGTTAGCGGGGGTATGGGGCAAGTCCCCTGTCTTAAACCTTTAACAGGATGTGCTTAATTTTTCCCCTAATGTCATTCGAGGTTGGCTGATGAGCAGCCCAAGTTTCCCTCTCGTCAAACCTTCCACTATATTCTCTCCTCTATCCACCAAGAGCCAGTACAATAGGAGGTTTTATGCCTTTTAAACATGCATACTGATGTGAGCATTAAACTCAAAGGACTGTTATGCCTAAGCATAGCCTCACTTCTCGGCTAGCATGGCTGTAGGCTCTAAAGTCTTTTTTTAACCTTGTGTATTTATATTTTATGGCTTTTTACAAGAAGTTGATCTTTCACATTATTTTGCGTTTATTCATTTGACCTTTCTTTTAATGAACAGTGGTTAACAACGATTGGAGAATGGGAATTTCCAAGTTTTACAAGTGATTAGAGTGAACCTCTGTTTTATCGTTGGCTCAAATGCTCCTTGGTTTCTCTATTTGTGTTGATCAATTCGTTTGATTTTGTCCCTTCCTGATAGAGACTCTCACTGTTGTGGACAAACACATGGAGACATAAACGCATAAACACAGACTATAACACAGCTCTCTGCATCAGTTTTACACTGGATTTTTCTCCCATGCAGTCATGAATCTGAGAGATTGAACACATGCTGCTGTTCTCTCACTCAAAAAGCTGCCTCCCCTCCTCAAACACACCTTTTCATCCATCTTCCCTCCATCATCTTCCCTCCATCATCTTCCCTCCAACCATCTTCTATCTTTGTCACTTCTCCTGCTTTTACATTTTCAAGTCTTAATCCATCCCTCATCCATTTAATCATGTTTCTGTGTCATCCATCCCCCCTATCTCTTCATGTCCCTTCTAACTACAGAGTGCAGTACCACTCATTTGACCGTCTGTCTATCTCATCCATCTGTCCCGACTACAGTCTGAAGATCAAGAGGATAGCCGTGGATCAGTCCAAGTAACTGACTTTTCTCTCTCTGTCCTCTCTACTGCCTCTTTCCAACTTTACCTGCCTGTTCTTCCTCTCCTCTGGTCTTGGTCTGACACTTCACTGATGCATGACCTTCCCCTTTACCTTTTAATCTACCCGCTATCTATCGCTTTATGTGAATGGAACAACTCACAGGGGTTGTAATCTCACCACTTTGAGACATTTTAGGTTGATGATATTAAGACAGGAATGCGAGAAGGGAAATGTTCCTCAAGGCTGTTTTCTCTCTCTGTATTCATATCAACCCCTTTTTGTCATTCATCTGGAGTCTGCTTTATATCCTTCTCTCAAGCACCTTCCACTGCTTGCTTCAAAGTTCTTCAGCTTTCATCATCTCTGCTTTTCATGCATATTTCCTTCCTCTATCTGCCTCTCATTCCTCCCCCTCCTCTTAAAATCTGGGGTGCATATTTGTTCCTCTATTTCCTGCTGAATGACTGACTTGTGTTAATAAATGATGGATGTGTTTATCTATGCATGATTGCTCCTCCCTTGATGCAGCTCTGTGCACACGACTCCGAGCAGTGTTGATTTCATCATGAATGCTTTTTGATTAAGGCTGTTGCACTTTCATTGCCTGGTAAATAAGGCATTTCAATTTTGCAAATGTAATCTGCAATAAAAGACTGATTTTTTAAAATTCTAATCTATGAAGCGGATACTTTTTGTTGACTATGATGTTGCTGTTTTAGGAAAATAATCAAATACTAAATTCATAGTCAGTATCTTCTAGCTTTAAAGGTTTTTGAGAGTGTTCACCTAAACACTTGCTGAACAGTTTGAGTTTGTTTGTGCCCATTATATACATAGTTCCACAGTTTTAATGCAGTAGAACAATGATCCTAAACATTAGGCAAGACAAGCAAAAGCTAACCAGCAAAGTTCACTCTCTTGACTTTAATCAAACTGAGCATATGTTTAACTTGTTGAAGAACAGGCTGGAGGCAAAAAAACTGCTCATAAGGTTGACGTGACAAACATGCTAGCAAATAGTTATTTTAAATTGTTTTTTACACATCATGTGGACATGGAGCAACATAAGCATTCATTTGGAGTGGCATATGTTGACAAATATCTTGGCGAATGTAAGTCCAATATTAAAAAAAAATATCGAGCTTTGTAGTTCCTCTATTGGCCACTATGTTCATGCTTTAATTTAATAAAAGTAACAATTTGAGCAGATTCACATTTATGTTAACTTGTCAAACTACCCTCTGTCCATAAAACTGGGGAACCATGCATACAGAGTTCTAAAATTCATACTCTGTTCATCTGATATGGATGTAAAAACCCTTAACTTAAAGCTTAAAGTCAGAAAGGTATCCTCATAGACATATATTTATATCCAACCCAGTCTGCTGGAGTACAGACACAAAACTTATTGTTTTACTGTTCTAATATTTTCTAACTGCACTGCATGTGCCCACTCACTATAAGTCACTCTGGATAACTACATTAGCCCAATGCACCAAATATAACATTGAATTCCTTGAGGTCTCCAGTGTGAAATCAAGATTTCTTCACTGTTTACTATTGCTTTATGAATTCTGAATACACAGCATTTTGATCTAAACCAGAAAAAGTCTCATACAGGAAAACTATCCGACAAGACTACTTTTCTATTGAAACTTTAACAATCCAAGACACCCAGGCAAATAGACTGTTATTTTGCGCTGCTCAATTACACATTTCTTGTCATTCTTTTCAAATAACCTCTGATTTTGCGAACAAATTACTTTTTTTCGCCACGTTCAGGTCCTTGGAGCTGTTCTTTGCCACCAACCAGAACAACAGAAGTGGCGAACACATAAACGACAAATCTCCTCGTCTTTGCCGCAAGTTCTCCTCTCCTCCTCCTCTGTCCATCCAGTCCCGCACCTCCTCCCCTGTCCGAACCCGAAAGCTCTCCCTCCACTCCCCCATCACTGCCAGGGTCGGAGGGCTCGACCTAACCAGTCCTCTGTTAAACTCCAGCGTCAACCATAACACTTCCCAGTCGGCTGCCAGTAGCCCCACATCTGCCTTCACCCCCCAAACCTCCTCTCCTCCCCCTCCTCCCTCTTCCACCTCTCCCCCACTCGACAACTCAAAGCCACCACAGGACCAAGTTCCACCCATTCCCTCCTCCCCAGACCAAAGTCCCTGCTCGACTGCAGAGGGGGAGGACGCGCCTAAGATTGACCCTTTCTCTGGCAAACTGAGACGGAGCATCCGCAGAGGTCTGTTATAGCTTCCACACAAATACAGTGCAAGAAACATATATTCTGTACAGAACATCAGGTCTGGATTTGATTCATATTTATCTATATCAGTGCCAATGCAAGAGCAGTGTTTCACTGCCCTTTCTGAAGTCTGTTTTTGCACATGTAACTATTTAACCTTTGACCCAACAGTGTACTCACACTCATTGGTGTACACCTCTACATCACTGTAGCAGGATGAGTTATCTCACTAAATAGCACATATTGGAAGTTTTAGTGGTGACCTGCATCTAGAACTTATATCAAAACATGATTGTTGTTCTTTTTAATCATACAGTCATTATCGAAGCAACAGAGATAAAGATCGAGTTCTGAATTCTGTGGGTATGTCAACAATACAACAACATGTATTGGTTGTAATTATTAGTAACAGCTAAATTGTGAGGCATCATTAGATGATTTAAACTTCAATTCTGTGCATTTACACTGTGCTTAGCTTATTAAGCTATATGTTGTCTATGATTGAATGTCCACATGCAGTATGCAGTAGAGCCTTATTTGCGAACTGAGATGCTCTTGAGGGGCTGCTGGTCACTCCTCAAATGGCACAGTTTGAAGTGTTCCCTGTAGGAGCAGAACAGACGTCTGGTGGAACATCATTATCTGCTTACATTTGTGTGCTGGAGTCACAGCTAAGCTGACTTCCCACTGCACAAGTTCAGATCTTCTAATCGTGGTGTTAAACGGGCCATTCAGACTGGAGAGAGATAGTGTCAGGGCATCTCAAGCAGCACAGCGAGGACAAGCTGCAGTTACACCCTCATTAGCAAGTGCAAACACACACACAATTTATGTGTGTGCGTTTGTGTCTAAGAGTGTGTGCACGAGCACTAGGAGACAAAGGGCCATTAGCGGTTGTACCATCAAGCCCCTCTCACCTCCTCTACAAACAGTCTCTCAGTTTCTTTTGCTCTTAATCAGACATTTATTTTTTTATATGTATGTATGTGCATGCAGCTATTTCCAAATCTTCCTATTTGTATGTGAATATATGAAACAACGTTACTCCAAAGCAAAGCAACGGGATGCACAAGTAGTAACAAGAGCATTTTCGCTAGAGCTCCAGGTAATCAGGTACTATGTCGTGTTTACTCTACTTAGGGCCGAATATAGACGGATGAAAAATTAAAAGAAAAACCTGAATAAATGAGTGTAGCAACATAATGAATGCAGAAGTCACTGAATAGTTTGATGAATGTGAAAACATTGTGTTTGCCATGGCCTTCACAGTCACAAGATCTAAACCCAATTGTAAACCTATTGGAGGTTTTGGGGACATGTGCATGATACCTATCATCAGTCCATTTTCATCGGCTTATTCGGGGCTGGTTCACAGGGGCAGCAGGCTAAGCGGGGTATTCCAGATGTTACTCTCTCAATGTTGTCAAGCTCTTCCTAGTGGACCCACAGGTGGCCAGATGAGATATATAATCTCTGCATCTGTTCTGGGTCTACCTCGGGGCCTCTTACGATTTGGATAGAACACTGATTTGAACATTTACTTGCTCACTAATACACAATATGCAGGGAAATAATTCAAGTCTTGATGATATCCTCTGGTCATACTGAGGGATCTCTCTACATGGCTGTGAACTTAAGTGCAATAAAGTTCTCCTCTCCAGAAGAGCAGCTACAGTCCTGGCCACCATCATGACCATAAACATCATCATCATCATCATCATCATCATCATCATCATCATCATCATCATCATCATCATCATCATCTTCATCATCATCATCATCATCATCATCATCATCATCATCATCCTTATTATTCTTGTCCCATTCCTCTCCTCCTGTCTAGCTCTGCTGGAGTCGGTATCACTGGAGAAAATCATTCCAGAGTCTCCTCAGAGCAGTGAAGCAGGAGACATGTCTCCATGTCGCTCACCTTCCACACCTCGACACCTCCGCTACAGGCAGCCTGGAGGTACCTGTGTGTGTGTGTGTGTGTGTGTGTGTGTGTGTGTGTGTGTGTGTGTGTGTGTGTGTGTGTGTGTGTGTGTGTGTGTGTGTGTGTGTGTGATGACTCATAACTACAACACAGTGCCATAGCTGGAGGCCCTCCCAGTGGGCAGTGCTGTGTGTATACCGACAGGCCCCCTACGGAGCCAGGCAAAGAATCTTGACCCTTCAGGCTGTCATCTTAAGCACAGCAGCATAATATAAAGATCATATAATAATTTCACTGGTGATATTGAATATATTATTTCCAATATATATATATATATTGGAAATAATATATTGGCTGTTGGAAATATATTTACAGGAATTCTCACTGTGACCATATCAGTCACCACCTATATATATATATATATTGGAAATAATATATTGGCTGTTGGAAATATATTTACAGGAATTCTCACTGTGACCACACCTTTGCAATGTACATACTCATGTTAATATTTCTTCTGAAGGTTTCTTAAACAACTACCATCTATTTGGTTAATAATTAGGTTGAAACAGGAAAATGGAGGTCCCTATGCAATTTGACATCTAGGTTAAAAGATAAAGTAATAATACAAAACATTTATTTTAATTTGTTACCAATCATATTTCATTTTGTTTGTATGGATGAAAGTAAATTGTTATTCACAGGAGTCGAACTCCTTGTGATGATAACAGCTGCAAAAATGATTTAAACAGTATTGTTGCTGTTGATGGTAATTATGTGTTTGTGTGTGTGCAGTTCAGCCAGGGGAGAACTCCCGCTGCCCAGTCTCTCCTGCTTCAGCCTTTGCAATTGCCACGGCAGCAGCAGGACATGGTTCACCACCAGGTACACCACACACACACACACACACACACACACACACACACACACACACACACACACACACACACACACACACACACACACACACACACACACACACACACACACACACACACACACACAGGTTTAAATATACTGTAGTTTCAATGTGGGAGCTTTTGTTTCTTGTTTTAGTTTGCAGAAGTTGAGATATCTGTATCGGATATCAATTACTTAAACCAATATTTATACAGGCTTATAAAGGTACAGAGGTATCAAAAGGAAATAAGGTGGGTTATTCAGTGGTTAATTATGTACTGTAAATACAAGCATTTTGACCTTCTCATAATATATATATATTGCGTTACAATAACCCTGCATTATGTAGTTAACTAGTAGAAATAGCACCACCTGTAATCATGACACATTAAATGGTTTGATTTACTTCTATAAACCAAAAGATCTTTCCATATTTTAGGCTCCCCAGGTTTCTGTCGCTACACCAACACAATTGAGATCAATAGAATTTTTGATAGTCAAAGCATTAAAAAGTTATATTTAAACAGTTCAACAGCAGGACCCCTAGCTCTTTCTGTGGATTATCTGGACCTCAATTTGGGTTAATTCACACTTTAAAACACTGTTTGCATGATGCCTTGTGATATTCAAACTCAAAAATGTTCAGAATACATACTTTAACTTTTAAAAGTTAAGCATATTTTGCTGCAAATACTTCTCTAGTTCTACTAGCGTAAACATTTGCAAAAACTGTATGAAGTATTTTTGGATTGCATTTTAACTTTTAATATTTACTCAATTTCCAATACTTCTCAACCAATGACATATTTTTATTTTGTTGGTAAATACAGTTAAGCCCAGGTCATCATTGAAAAAGTAATATCATCACACAATAGTAACATATTCTCTCTGTCTCTCTTTTTACTTTATTTTTTATTTTTTTAAATTTTCCCTTCAGTGTTTACTAACTCTGAAAGAACTTGTGATAAAGAGTTCATCATCCGAAGAGCTGCAACTAACAGAGTTCTCAACGTTCTGCGGCACTGGGTTTCCAAACACTCACAGGTCTGTCTGCACCACCCACAGTCTCTCTCTGTGTGTGTGTGTGTGTGTGTGTGTGTGTGTGTGTGTGTGTGTGTGTGTGTGCGTGTGTGTGTGCGTGCGTGCGTGTGTGTGTGCGTGCGTGCGTGCGTGCGTGCGTGCGTGTGTGTGTGTGGTCCCCTGTTTTGCTGGGTTGATCAAGTCTGTGGTCTCATTAAAGCAGGTGTCTGATGCGTTCTACTTCCCTCTGCTCCACTGCTTTCCCTTGAGCATGTAAACAGCCATGTGCACACAAACACAGTGAATATTGTTGCCGTTTCAATTGGACAATCAGCCTCAGTCCACCTACTCTTCTGCTAAACTGCCAGTGTTGCCTCTAATGAAGTGAATATCACGGTAATTGCCCGACTCCGAGCTTAGAGGTCTAACTGCATTGATCTGTTTTATGGATTTTTCTTCAATAACAGATATTGCTGTGATGATAGGCCAGCTTTGGTTGGCTTATTAATGCACAGACAAAGCACAAAGGCACACAAATACTGTACACCCACTCACATTTCTCTCTGGGAGGCCAAAGACCAAAGAGCTTGTTAAAACTGACCTTTGAACAAGAGTTGAATTGGGGTGGGAGTGAAAGGAAAAAGGAGGAGGAAAGAAGGTGTATTGGCTGGAAGGAATGTGGGGGTTCAGGAGACGGAAGACATGAAGGATCATAAGGCAGTGAGCGATGATTGGTCAGACTAGTGTTTTCAGACTGGAGAAAGTCGACGATATATACATTGAGACTATATAAATGTATTGACTGCCAGATATTTTGCCTCTGTTTATACTCTTGGGGTAGCTGTCCTTTTGATAGTGCAGTAGGCCGTTAATATTGGATTTTTGAATGATCTTTTTCCTTCAATGTGGTCCCTTAGTAACATCAGGTATTCAATACTCTGGATTATCTTAAAAGAGACAGAGAACACAGCAGAACAGAACACAACATAACTCTGCCCATATATATGTGTAGATGTAATGTAATGTAATACATCCACTTCACTTGGTGTGGTATATCAGTTGGCCAACCCAAACAATTACGAAAACTACAGACAAAGGCATTACATTTCACCAAGAGACAGTTTAAACCCTTGAATATATATCGTTACCATCAATCAAATATCTCAATTAACATCAGTAAAAAATAATATCTACAAAATATATCTTATATCAGAAAATATCAATATCATGTTCTTACCAAATATCCGATGATGTAAGATTTTGTTGTTTGTAAATACAGGAAGACCAATTAGAGCTTTAGAGAATAAGACTATTTGGTTAGCCTTCACTTCTTCCGTTAAGCTGTCTTGTTTTAGAGTGTTAAGGTAAGGGTTTGGTTTAAGTCAATGTCAGGGTACTAGTTGAAGTTAGGCATGCAGTGGTGGGTGCTTGAGAACCCTTTACATATGTCACCTTCAACCATAGCGTTTCATTTGTGTTTGTGTTCAGGACTTTGAGATGAACGGGGAGCTGAAGATGTCGGTGGTCTGTCTCCTGGGAGAGGTGCTCAGAGATCCAGACCTCCTCCCTCAGGAGAGTAAAGCAACTGCCAACATACTGAGGTGCCGCACACACAAATATGCACACACACACTAACATGCAGCACGTGAATGAAGCACTTGAAAGCTGAATAGTTTCTGCCATCAAATGATCCTCCATTTATTATTCAGTGAAAGCTTCTTCTTATTCTATTCTATTATGTTATGTTAAACAGTTATATTCTACTCTGTTAGAATATGTGCTGTATTATTTCAACCTGCTCTGTTTTGAGCTCATCTATTCTGCTGTATTCTGTTCTATTATATTATTTTATGTTACGATCCACTCTGTTCTGTTCTATTGTGTTCTGTCATATCATATTATGTGTTATTCTAGTATTTTCTGTTGTTTTGTATTATGTTCTGTTTTTTTCTATTATTTTATGTTCTTTGCATTTTTTTACTACGTTATTCAGTTTTAGTCCATTCTATTATAATCTGTCTCCTAGTGCCCTTTCTCAGGACGAGCAGGAGGATGCCATGCTGAGGATAGAGGACATTTTACAGATGGTGAGAAAAACTGCAGCACGTAAAATCCTCTGATCACTTATTTAAAGTGGGTTATGAAGTGCAAACATCTTGTTTGGATTTTGATATGATATTACTCTGTTGGATTAATGTAACAGCAGTAAACTGCAGAGAGAATAAATTGTACTGCCGAATGTAAACCTCTTGCTGATTAATGCAGCTTTTAATTTGAATTTGGAGATTATTGTGGTTCTCTATAGGATGAGGTGAGTCATGAGTGCCCCTGGTTTACTATATTGGCTTAGTAATCACTCACAAATTGCCTTTGTAAGATGTGAAAAGCCTCGGTCAGTACACACTGTTCTCTCTCCAGGAAGGAGGGGTAAATACACCCTCTCCTGACTGTGATGGTCTCCAGGGAACTGTCAACTGTCGTAAAACATATTCATCAATCAGCCAGTCTCTTTATTAGATATTTATATCTGCTTGTTATCCGTGCCGTGGTGTGAAAATGTGTTTGTTTATGACTCTGTTTCTCTCTGTCGGTGTGTGTCTGTGTGTTTAGGCGGACTGTCCGAAGGCAGAGTGTTTCGAGTCTCTCCCGGCGATGGAGCTGGCCGAGCAGATCACTCTTCTGGATCACATCGTCTTCAGGAGCATCCCTTATGAGTCAGTCTTCTTATTATACTCTCACAATGTGATCTACATCACTAGGTGGTTAACTGCTAGTATGATGGTTTTTCCCTCAAATCAGCTTTTCGAAACATCTGCAACACCTGCAATTACATTTTAGATTCTTTGCAAAGTGTATTTAGCTATTCAATTCTTTGATAATGGGCTCCCGGAAAATAATTTCAGTAACATTCATTCACCCCAGCTTCCTCTTCTGCTCGTTTGGTAAGATGGGTTGCACATGAAGGGTTATTCAATTCTACGTGATGTTTATTTTTGGGTGTAAATGTGTTTGTAAGTCTTTTATATAATGACACATATTTAACCATGCCATTACATATCATAAAGCACCGAACACAGGAGAAACGCCTCATTGTATCCCCATCTAATGTATTTTTACTCTGTGGCCCTCTCTCAAAAACCCATGGCCTAAGAAAGAAATGATCCAACTCTTCGGTTTGTAAAATTAAAAAATAATGAAGTGAAATAATAAGGAAACAGACCTAGCTCGCTTTTAAATAGTTAATACTGGAAGGAAATGTGTTTGGTAGTTTCTCAAAACTTGATATTTTCATTGAAACATGTGTCTTTACTGGTGGTGTTTAATTAATTTAAGAAATGTTATCAACCCCTGCCGGGAACTCGATAATATCCTTAAGTCACAGACTTTAGCTCATATAACTTATATCTTGTGAGATTACCATGCTATACGCTTGGAACAGACTGGGGTGGACCACCACCTCACTGCGTGGATCCTGGACTACCTCACCAACCGTCCACAGTATGTGAGGATAAGGGAGTGTGAGTCAGATCGGGTGTCCTGCAGCACGGGGGCCCCACAAGGAACCGTTCTGGCTCCATTCCTCCATTCCTCTTCCTACACATCAGACTTCACATACAACTCTGCTACCTGCCACCTGCAAAAGTTCTCTGATGACTCTGCAGTCGTCGGCCTCATCTCCGCCGGTGATGAGAGGGAATACAGAGAACTGAACCAGGACTTCATAGGATGGTGCCGGCGGAACCGCCTCCAGATCAACTCTGGTAAAACCAAAGAGCTGGTGGTGGACTTCCGCCGGGGTAAACACTGTCCTCCGGAACCAGTGAACATCCAGGGAAAGGACATTGAGATTGTGCAATCTTATAAGTACCTGGGTGTTCACTTGAACAATAAACTGGACTGGACTAATCATTCAAAGGCACTTTATAAAAAGGGTCAGAGCAGACTCTATCTGCTGAGGAGACTGAGGTCCTTTGGAGTGCAGGGAGCACTCCTGAGGACCTTTTTCAACTCTTTGGTGGCATCAGCCATTTTCTATGCAGTGGTCTGCTGGAGCAGCAGCATCTCAGCAGCCGACAAGAAGAGACTGAACAAGCTTGTCAGGAAGGCCAGCAGTGTGCTGGGGTGTCCACTGGATACGGTGGAGGTGGTGGGAGACAGGAGGATGATGGTCAAGCTGTCATCCCTGATGAACAACACCTCTCACCCCATGCAGGACACCCTGGCAGCTCTGTGCAGCTCCTTCAGCCACCGGCTGCTTCACCCCCGGTGTGTGAAGGAGAGGTACCGCAGGTCCTTCCTTCCAGCTGCTGTCAGGCTGCACAACCAACTCTGCTCCCAGCAGACCACATGACACATGACAATAAAAACCTGTGCAATACAATACACTGTGCAATAATAGTTATAATAGTTTTTCTGTCTGTAAATATAATATTTCAGTTATTGTTGTTTTTCTACTGTTTCTTATTGCTTATTTATAATACTTGTTTTTTTTATTTCATTTTTTATTTTTATCTTGTCTTTCTTTTACTATGTCTCTTGTGTGCACTTTACTCTATGCTGCTGTAAGCCTGCAAATTTCCCCGCTGCGGGACTAATAAAGGATTATCTTATCTTATCTTATCTCTTATATTGTAGCGTTTGTGATCTCATTTGGACTTATCACATGTCTCTGTCCCACCTCTCTAAGAGAGTTCCTTGGGCTGGGCTGGATGAAGGTTGATAAGACAGAGAGGACGCCATACATCATGAAAACTTCTCAACACTTCAATGATGTAAGCTCTCTTCAGTAGCTTTAAGTACCTTTTTTTCCCCTGACACTCCTTATGCTATGTTATTTCTGTATCCTGTGCAATTATATCTATCTATATACATACTTTTTAAGTGAAATGTGTATATATGTACATTGATATGTTGTATTTTTTTCTTTTTGTATTTTAATGTTATATCATAGCTCATCTTCTGCACTCAGTCACTTTTCTTCCTTGCTTTGAACATTAAACTGCTGAAACAATCTATTTTCCCCAGTGTGGGATCAATACGGTTCTTTTCTTAACTTGTCTTACCTTATCCTAAATATCCTCTTTTCTTTTCCTTTTGAAGATGAGTAACCTGGTGGCATCGCAGATTATGACCCACACCGACGTGGGCTCGAGGGCCAACTCCATAGAAAAGTGGGTTGCCGTGGCTGACATTTGCCGCTGTCTCAACAACTACAACGGAGTTCTGGAGATCACATCCGCACTTAATCGCAGTGCCATCTACCGTTTGAAGAAGACCTGGGCTAAAGTCAGCAAACAGGTGGAGTAATTCTCCATCAATCCTATCTTTATGAACTTAAAAACAAGTATATATAAAGATTACCTAAGTTTACCTGGAAAAAAGTTATTTCGTCTTTGCAATGTTTTCAAATGTATACAGAATTGATGCTAGAGAGTTCAGGGAAAGACAACACAGAAAGGCATTTACCTGGAATGTTTAGTATCTACTCAATTCTGATGAACGCTAAATCAGTGAAGCCATAATCATCCACTCATCAGGTAATCTGTCTATCCACCAAGCCATACTGCCGGTTCTTTCGGTTTTGTCATTTCATTATGATCGTGTTTTGTTAAGAGTAAGTGGATCAACAGCCTTGTTTGTCCCATGTTGTTCAAGATAGTTTAAAAAAATATGATTTAAAATGTGTATTCGGGTCTTGTCCAGGCTAAAACCCTCATGGACAAACTGCAGAAGACCGTGTCCACTGAGGGAAGGTCTAAAAATCTGAGGGAGACCCTGAAAAAGTGAGACATTGCGAATTACATCACTATACGTATCATGTTATCAATAAAAATGGGCTTTAACTGACTTTGACGCAATTTGTGAGACATTATTTCTTCACATTCTTTTCCTCCAGCTGCAACCCTCCGTGTGTGCCGTACCTGGGAATGTATCAAACTGACTTGGCCTTTATTGAGGAGGGGAGGCCCAATTTTACTGAGGAAGGTCTTGTGAACTTCTCCAAAATGAGGATGGTAGGCACATACATAAAATAAAAAAACAATTCAAATAATCTTTACATGTATACGTTTATTTTGATTGTCAAGTTAAATTCAACATTTTCTTTAGATATCCCACATCATCAGAGAGATCCGACAGTTTCAGCAGACTCCGTACAGAATAGAGCATCAAGCCAAGGTACTTTTTTGTAAACACATTGAATATCTTTTCACAATAGAGGTGCCTTTTTATTTGTCAAGAACTAGAACGTCATCAAATGTGCATTTTACATTTTAAGAGTAATAAATCCTAAACTTTATTTATATAGAACTGTTGTAAAACATGGTTACGAAGCACTTAAAAAAAAACATGAAGAGATGGTTGAAAGATTAAAGCTTGCAGATAAAACTAACTAAATTATGAAGCCAAATTGTGAAGTTTTGAAGTGAGTATATAATATGAAGACAACACAGATCCTTTATGGAAGTGCTGGTGTCTGCTGCTGTTGTTAAAGGATTAATGAAAATCCCTTTGATATATGGTAGTCTGGAAATTTATATGTTTCTGGGAGTTAAAAACGGGCCTGCAAAAGCCATGTTAAATCACCAATATTCATCTTTCTAACACCAACTGTGTTTCAATTTAACCCTCACAACTGCTAGCTGGACCATTCAGAGAACCGTGGAAAGTAGTTTAGATTAAGAAGACAATGAGAGCTTAAGTCAATTTGAGTAAAGCAGCATAACTGCAAAGGCCTTTTGGTTTAATCCCTATTCAGCCTTTCAAGACCATCTAGGGATCTAGTTGTTAAAACAATTTAAACATTGACATTAATGTTAAAGATTAATTGAGCAGAACAAAATTAAGCCATAGGTGTAAATATACAGTACTTTGCTGTTCTGCCAAATGTCAATATTTCTCCCTGCTGTTACCGTTTTCTCTCCAGGTGACCCAGTACCTCCTGGATAAGACTCTCATCATGGATGAAGAGACACTCTATGATCTCTCACTGAAGATTGAGCCCAGGCTTCCTGCCTGAGTTGCAGCAGTTTGTGGCCAGTGGGAACCTGCCATACCTGGACCCCCAAGGGCAACAAGCCCCCGCAATCTCAACAATCAAGAGAAAATCGGAGAGTTTTGAGAGCAACGTGGAAATGGGAATAAGAGAAATACTGACTGAAGTGAGAGATATCTTTAGAGTCAAGTATGAGGACAGTTGTACAAGCTTTTTACAAGAGTCTGGAGGGAGCATGAGAAGAGGACAAGGCTGAGATTTTCTAAGCTGCTGGATTGATTGTCTTCAAGGAGAACAAGAGGAGGAGGTTTTCGTTGCATTGCGTGAGGGTTTTAAGGAAATGACATGTCGCCGCGTGCGTACATCGTTCCTCAGAAGAGAGTGCGGTGCACATGACATCACACATGGAGCATGGAGTGAATGGATGGAATAAAGTGGGTGTAACAGAGATGTAGCATATACAGATAGTGTGACAGAGAGGTGTCTGAGCCCGTGTCTCTGTGCCGTCGTCAATGTTCTGTTGCCTGTGCATTTACGTGCCACGTCCTGGAGCAAGAGCCCCAAAAAATAGCTTTTTGTCATGATGGTCACTGCATAAAACGTGCATGAATTCAGCTTAGGATGTAACTGTCTAAATGGCCTTCCACCTGACCCCTGACCCTCAGCTTAGCATGCTTCACTCTTACCAGAGTGACTCTCTAAGCCACTATGCATCCTCAGTGGGCTGGGTGTGGCAAAAAAAAGCCTTTAAGCCTTCAAATATAATGTAAAATGAAAATAACTTAAAGTGAAAAATTTGATATATTTTGATGAGGTGGCTGATTTTTCCATTGATAAAATAATTAATTCTGTATAAGTCTTTAGTCCGTCTTTGCCTAAAGACTGAATAGAAAGCTATTGCTCAAATGAAAACGTCCACATGAATGATACAAAATATAAACACTGTGTCAGTGCCTTCCACTAGTGTAGGTCAATTTCCCCTCAGTTCACTCATTCAACCTCTTTTTCCCCCAGAAAATAGGTTATGTAGACTTCAGAGTAGCATGCTAGTGTCAACACAGTAAAGTCATTGCAGCAAATATCTCCCTCTAGTGTTTAAACATTGTTATAACCTCTACTGACCCAAAGCTTTTGCAGCGTTTGTGTATTTGTTGGATTTCTTTGGCTTTTACAAATCGTCTGATACTGACGTGTGTAGTCGGGTCCCATTGTGTAACTCTTGGATGTAGGCTGGGACAGTGTTTACACTCTCTGAGATGTAGCTTCGCTTGAGTGACAGTATGATCGTTATTAACCATGCTATTTATTTCATCAGATACTGTATTTATGATATTTTTGTATATAGTTACTCCACACATATCATATGATTGATGAAGAGATAGATTGAATTGTTATGCTGTGAATATTGATTTTATTGGGGTTTTTTGTCTCTCTTGCTTTTATGTTGAAGTGTAGTTTTGCATCCAACGCTCTTGTATTGCAAGAAATCTGTTCAACTTTATTCTAAAAAAAAACAAACAATGTCATTTGAAAGTGAAAAAAATGTAGCATTTGAATAATCAAGTTTGTTTTCCGTATTGCTGATATGATGAACATAGTTTTCCTGCATGCACACAACAGCTGCATGTTGTGCATGTCCGACTGGACGCTTCTTGTGCGTTGTCCCTCTGCTTTTCTATATCAATATTGTCTCTGTAGCTGTCAGGAGGCTCTGTTAAAAGGCATAGAAACAATATTTTGTCCATCAAATCTGGAACATTCGTCTGTAGCTCAAGCATATTCTTTAGGCAATGTCATCTGCAAGAGAGCCTGTTGTTATGGAGTAGCAATGTCGGGAGAAACAGATTGATTAGATGAAATGTTTTCAGACGTTGCTTTTGGGGGAAAAACATGTCTGCACTGCGTCTGTAATTCTGAGTGTCTGTTTGACACACAGGTTTGGGAATGCAGGATGCTATGTTTGTATTGTATCATTTCACTGTATTTGTTTGCATTTTCACTTGTAGATGCAGGAGAAATAAATTCTACATGCCTTATGTGTTTGCACATTTCCTTGGACTTTGCGATGATTCAATGATGTTAAGTTGCCTATGCTTCCTCTGGCATGTAGGGCTTTGACAATCACTGGTGCATCATATATTTTAATAAGGATATGGGAGACAAAATACTTTAAGCATAGTTTAACTTCTCTTGAAATCCTCTTGATCATCTGGGGTTTTTATCACATGCTGAAGTCTAAGATTAGACTGCCATAAGACTAGCATTTCATTCACAAAATGTAAGGATTAATATATTTCCTTTGTTGAGAACTGTCCAGTTATAACACAGTTGTACACACTTAAAGCCAGACACCAGAACAAGATTTAACATTCTCAACATGTGAAAGCTAATAACTAGCCTGTACCAGTTTTGATTGTTAAAGACACACACCATATGCTAAGAGTGATTGCAAAGAAACTGAATTAGAGCTTCAAAATTAACTCATTAAGGTTATTCTTTGGGGTGCGTTGTTGAAGAGTATTCCATCTTTGGAATAGTGCTTTGAGAGGCCAACCAGATTATCATGAATAAAACTACAGTATAAGTATTTCTTTCACTGAAGTAATGTTGAAGCGTTTTTGCGAGCTGTGGCATACGCTAACCTGCCTGTACGTGTAATCAAATATGCACACATACGCCACATCTACACACTACTCCTTACAGTTTGACCGATAACTATGTGTGTGTGTGTAGGCATGCTAAGTGTTGTTAATGTTTTAAGTTGGTGTGCTGTGGCAAACGTCGACACACCTCAAATCCTAACCCATAATTAAAAGAAAGAAAGCTCTGTGTTATCACCACTACTCCATCAGGAATAGGGCATTTCACTTTTTTAAATGTATTTTGTCTGAACGGCTTTCAGATATTTATGCTAACTTGAAAGATTTAATAGAATGGACAATCCTCTTTCCGAACAAAATTCAGTGCATTTTTTTAATGACTTATCATACAATTACTTTTTATGATTTTTTTTGTCAAACATTACCATGACTTTTTTCAACATCTTATATGATGACTGTTTGTATTTTTTCACATCTTATTATACCATGACTTTTTTCAACATACTATACTATGGCTTTTTAATTACTTTTTTGACATACTTTCTGATGAAATATTTCGACATACTATACTATAAAAAGAGCAAAACTTTTGCACTCCAGTAGGTTCGTAAAATTGGTAGACCAATCCGATTGTGTGATTATGTGATTGGGGCAATCGGATTGGTCTACCAATTTTACGAACCCCAAATGTTATTTAAATGCATGCATCCTCACTTCCATGTAAAATAACCTGATGAAGGTCTATGCACAAACGTTGTGACTAAAATACAATATGCAAGTGAAGAAGCCAGTGTGCGGGAGTTTTTGTTCGACATACTATACTATGACTTTTTTTATAGTCTCTACACATTCTAACACTCTTTTTTTTACATCTTATACCATCATTTTTTTTTAGGCTTTTTCAATTTTCTAATATATGAGTGTTTAGTACATACTATATTATAACCAATTAATGACCATTTTTGACATACTACTACATTACTTTTTAATTACCTGTTTTGTGACCTGTTTATTCCTTTTTTCAATATACTATCCGCTGACTTTGTTTATGACTTGTTTCGATAATGCTATATGACTTTTTCGATAATGCTATATGACTTTTACCGAATACTTTTTGTGATATACCATAACATAAAATTACTTTTTTATAATTTTTTTCGACATATAATACTATAACTTTTTTTTGACAAGCTATACTCTCTATAGCTCTCTTTTTTCTATATATTAATATACAACTTTTTTGTATACTGATATACTATGCCATGACTTCTTTTGATGTACTAATATCTAACCTTTTTCAAAAGAATCTACAAACTATACTATGACTATTTTATGACTTTTTTCGGCGTAGTATACTTTGCCTCTTTTTAAAACTTTCTTGGACATACTCTACTTATTATCTATCTACTTATTATTAACTTATCTACTTATTTTGATATACTACACTATGACTTTTTTTAACATACTATACTATGGCTTTTTTTTCATACTATGCTGGGACTTTTTTATTACTTTCTTAAACATAATAAGTTATGACTTTTTAAGGACTTTTCCGACATACTAATGTATGATTTATTTTACTTTTTTATTAATACTTTGCAATGACTTTTTTCGACATACATTACTGCCTTTTTATGTCTTTTTTGACATAGTATACTATGACTTTTTTCATGACATTTTTCAACATATTATTCTATGAATTTTATAACTTTTTTCTAAATGCTGATATATGATTTTTTTTCTTTTTTCGACATGCTAAAATATTACTTTCCAATATCTTTTTTCTACATACTATTCTATTACTTTTTTGACATACTGTACTATGACTTTTTATGACTGTTTCGACAAAGTATATTATTTATTTTTAAACTTATTCGACATATTATACTATGATTGTTTATTACTTTATTTATAACTTTTTCTTCAAGTGTTGATTGTAAAAAGAAATGTTATTTTTAGGCATTTTAAGATATTAATTTTTATAACTTTTTTTGACACTCTAATATCTAACTTTGTAATTACTTTGTTAGACATTCTATAATATGATTTTTTCGTGATACTATGCTATGATTTTTTTCTGACTTTTTTCGACATACTATACTATGACTTTTTGCCAAAAAGAAAATTAAAAAGATTACATATTAGAAAGATTACATATTAGTATATCCAAAAAGTTTTTGGATATACTAATATGTAATCTTTTTAAAAAAAATTCTACATACCATACCATGACCATTTTATATTTTTTCGTCATACTGATTTTACTATTTCAACGAGCTATACAATGTCTTTTTTTCCAACTTCCTATAATATTACTTATTTTTACTTTTTTCGACAAACTATACTATACTATCATTTTTTATTATTTTTTCAACATACTATACTATGACTTTTTTTAAAAACTTTTTTCAACATAATATACCATGACTTTTTTTTATACATTTTCCGTCACACTATATTATGACTTTGTTTAACATACTAATAATTACTTTTTTAACTTCAATTTTACCATGCTATAATATGACTTTTTTTAGACATACTATAATATGACTTTCTTGTTTCAACACACTATGGAATTACTTTTATACTTTTCTATGACTTTTAACAACTTCTTTTGAAATAATATGGCTTTTTTAAGGACTTGTTTCGACAAATTATACTTTTCAACATCCTATACTATTACCTTTTTATTGACTATTTTGACATACTATATACTGTTTTTAAAGATTTTTTTAACATACTATACTATGACTTCTCATCATCCTATGCTATGACTTTAATCAACATACTTTTATATGATTTATTTTAACATTATTCGACTTAATAAAGTATGACGGTTTTTTTTACACTTCGACTTCTTATGATTTTTTGTTAAAATGTTAAATATTATAGTAGGACTCTTGTGACTTCTTTGATGCTTCTTTTATAAAAAAAAAATGTATGATTTTCTTTGACATTTTATCATTAGACTTTTTTGACACACTACACAATTACTTTTTTAACATGCTATACCATGTCTTCTTTGAGATCTACTATGAATCTTTATGTATTTTAAGTCATAATGTACTCTTTGTTTTTCTTTTTTGCCTTTCCATTTAATGTTTTCAACATAATAGACTGACTTTTTTGACATGTTATACTTTTCAATTTTCAACATGCCATACTATGACTTTTTAATGCCTTTTTTTGAGTCACTATAGCATGACAGCTTACATACTATACAATTACGTCTTACAGACATACTTTACAATGACATTTTTTAACAAACCACTCTATAACTTTTAATGTGTTTTTAACATACTAAACTTTTTTGACATTACCTACTATGATGTTTATAAAAAATACCTAGACTTTCTGACTTTTTAGAAATACTGTAATTTAACTTTTTCTGGTATGGTGCATTATCACATGGAATAACTCAAGGTAGGCTGTACAACAATGGGATTCCAACATGATATGCTCAGTCAACATGTCAAGCATAAGCTAGATAAGAAGGCAATCAACTAAGGATGCAACTTAAAAAGGCTTCCATGTTAAAAGATCACTTCAACTACATACCTGCAACACCAAAAGAATCAGGCCAACAAGTGCTTTTTATAATCTGGCCCTAATTAGGGAATTGGTTGGGGGAAGAGCCAGGCTTTGGGCTGCATTCACCAACACTACACCTTTTGTTGCATTCTCTGGCACTAGAGGAGAATTGCCCACCACACTTTCTAGAGGAGTTTCCTAAACAGTGTCAACAGGTGCCTGTAGGGAGATCAGATAGAACTGCAGCAGCAGCAAGGCAGACAGAGAGAGAGAGACTGCCAGAGATTCGTTGACTGGAGGCACCGGGAACAAGTGTTCCCAGTTGGCCTTAACATTCCTCTGCCAGTCTATTCTCGATCACCTGATGGGGAAAAAACAAAAACTCAGTATTCTCCCCGTTTGAGGTCTGAAGACACAACAACTCACTGCAAAAATGAACTCCAACCTCGTAGCTCTCACTACTAGAAGAGCTGTTTTCATACTCCAGTCAGTAATCCTTCCAGGACAAACACATTTAGTTTGCTATTTGAGGGAATGGGAGCAAAAGAGAGTGAGACAGACCAGACAGCGGCAGATGGAGTGAAAGAGAAAAGTTGCACAGTGTGAATCTCAGACAAGTTGAGCAAGTGTTGGGGAATTCATCGCTCCAAATGTTGTCGAGGAGATGTGACAAGTTGTTAGTGTGGGATCTAGCAGATCAACCAACAAGACGTCTCAGCCCTTTCCAGTCAAAGATAGACACTCATTTCCTTATTGAATTTTATTAATGCTGGACTTGAAATAATGGAAAAAGGAATAAGGAGAGGGCCTCTAATATTAGAGATACGGTGCATTTTTTTGTCTATAAAGCTGAATAAAAAGTGTTCCACTACAGAATAAGAATTACTACTACGTTTGCTTTACACTGAGTAATATAAAACACACATCACATACTGAAACATTTTGGTGGATATATTCTGAGCAGGGTTAAATGTGAAGGTGACCCCACATTTTGTTTTGTCTAAATAGGCTTATTAGCACAGGTAGCATGCAATATACTCATGCTTACAGCTAATTAAGGAACAGTTAAACAGAGTTATGCATGTTTTGGGTGTCTTCCTTTTGAGTCACAATATTGAAACTTTTAGTTAATATCCAGCTGAAGTGTCACAGGAATTACCATAAATGCAACTGTAGCTAAGACTGATCATCAGATTTATGTTATTAATATGTATGAAAGAGCAAAGAAGTTCAGGTCTCCCATGTAATCCGTGAGTGTAATCCATACTGTGAAGAAGACCACATGAAATAGCCTACTGCGAGTGAGTGTGATTGTATGTATGTATGTATGTATGTATGTATGTATGTATGTATGTATGTATGTATGTATGTATGTATGTATGTATGTATGTATGTATGTATGTATGTATGTATGTTCTATTTTATTTTAATTTAATTTTATTGTATAATATCTTTTATTTATTATCTTAATCTGTTTACTCTGTACTTGAGCTGCTGCAACACCCGAAGGAATATCTATCTATCTATCTATCTATCTATCTATCTATCTATCTATCTATCTATCTATCTATCTATCTATCTATCTATCTATCTATCTATCTATCTATCTATCTATCTATCTATCTATCTATCTATCTATCTATCTATCTATCTATCTATCTATCTATCTAGGTATGTGCGCGTGTGTGTGTGCACATGTGAAGAGGCAGGCAGACATGCTGACTGACAGTAGAAAGAGGATTTTCTGTCTGTTGCCCAGTGAGAGGCTAATCCTGAGCCTGTGTCCCCATCTCTCTGATCCCATCTCTGTTCTTCAGTCTGCTCTCACTCTGCAGATCGAGCGTCTCAGGACTGAGGTGCAGGAAACACACAGACGATCCACGGCCTACACTCTTCAGACAAACCTCAGGTCAGTCATGGATTCTCCCTCCTCACCTCTCAGCTCTTTCTCCTGCAGCTCCGTCTGTGTTCCCTGCCTCCTTATGCACACATGCTTCCCTGGGAGATGTAAAGTAATTGTTAGTATTTAATGTAATCTATAAAACATTATATACTATAATTTAGTATACAACAGAAGTTTGTGTGCACAAGTAAAGAGACTTCTAATCTTTTCATCAGTTATCTCAGCCTTTTGTTATTTCACTTGGCCCAAGGGTAACCACCGGTATAGCCGACATAGCAGCTTCTTGCATTAGGGCATCTTAATCTGCCTGATAATAACAGGGACCAGCCACTTGTCAATAACTGGTCCCCATTCATCTCACGTTTAACATGCATTAACTCATTTCAGAGCAGTCAAAGGATTACTTAATCTTCTCTACTCTCGGATGAAGATCCCTCTAATCCTACATTTTCCACTCTCTTTCTTACCCTTAAACCCCTCCTCCTGACCTTAATGTCACACATCCTATACTGCCCTCTCCTACTGTCTTAAACAGCTCAAGATGTCTGACAGGATCATATGTTGTCCTAGGCTTAAGCTAACTCTAAACTGGCACTTCACCTCTTCGACTGCTACTACCAATACTGTGTTGTGTGGGTGTGTGTGACAGGTGATTTTAACCCATAGTTCAAAACAGATATAGAATTGAGATTTGTATTATAAGTAATGTGCAAAGATACAGCAGCATCTCCATATAATATGGATGTATATTGCGGTTTATGATGTTTTATATATATACTGACAGGTGTTGCGCCATGACATGTTATAGCAGTATCTCTCTCAGTATCCAATCACAAATCATTTAATCACCTGAGCTGGTGGTTCGCCTGACGCGACCAATCAGAAGGCCTCTGTCTGCTTATAGAATAATCTCATCACACAGACTGAAATCAGTCAGTATCTGTTACTTAAGCATTTGATAGGTTAATGCAGTTACCTGTGGAGATGTGTGTCCATAGATCTTCATACCAATTTAAGATGTTGTTGAACTGTATTATAAACAGTGGGAAAAAAAGTATAACCGATTCCATCTGTATCCTCACCAACTTTATCACTTAAAGACTCAAAGTATCGTGGTCACAGAGCAACAAATACAAAAAGTAGAATGTATGTTCAAATGCTGCAGCATTGTCAGTAGTCACAAAATCAGTGCCTTTTGTATCCAAAAATGTAGTTATGATTCACTGCAATGAAAAGGTGCATTGCAATTTCTTGGATTTCTCAAATTCCTGACACAATGTTCTATTCTTGCCACTGTGAGATTTGAGAAGTATTCAAATACTGTTGTACAACAAATACTCTGCTCTCCTCTGTGCCTCGAGTCAGTCTGGCTCAAAATGTGATTCCCAATGATCAGCTTAATCTGGAGGCCATCTTTAGGCAGCATGAAGTTGATGGAAAGTTAACTTCGCCCTCTGACCTTTCACCAGGTAATAACAAAGAGTACATAAACCATGGCAAACTCTTTCGCCCGTATGATGTCTGGCCGTCACACGGCAGTGATTTTGGCCAGCATAGGAGCTGGTACACTGGCATCTGGATACCTCCTCAGTGACCACATTGCTGCTGCTGCTGAGCGGACGAGGCTCTATCCACCCAGGTACACATCTGTGTTTGTGAGGTGTTTCCATAATCACCTGTACAGCCAAGTGATCTAATGCTGCTGTTTGAAACAGCTCTACTAGTAGTGAAGCTTCTTTGTCGTAACTTTGTACAGCGCAGATTTCCCCGACCTGAGGAAGCACAACAACTGCATGGCAGGGGCCTTGACCCCGACCATTTATGGGCGCCTGAGGGACAAGAAAACCCCCAGCGACTGGACCCTGGACCAATGCATCCAGACCGGGGTGGACAACCCTGGACATCCCTTCATCAAGACTGTGGGCATGGTAGCAGGAGATGAGGAGAGCTACGAGGTTGGAGTTCATGTTTGCAGTGAGTTGTTGTGTCTTCACTCCTAAAAGGGGCCAAACTGAGTGTTTGATTTCTTCCCACCAGGTGTTTGCTGAGCTCTTTGACCCTGTTATCAAGGATAGACACAATGGCTACGACCCTCGGACAATGAAGCACCCCACTGACCTGGATGCTTCCAAGGTTAAACACACATTTTTCTCAAGTAATTTGCTTCATTACAGGGGCTGGTTGATCCATCACTTCCTGTTTCCACTTCTTCAAACAGTGACCAAACACCTTCTCTTCATCAGATCACCTCCGGAATGTTTGATGAGCGCTACGTGCTCTCATCTCGTGTCCGTACCGGTCGTAGCATCCGTGGACTGAGTCTCCCCCCGGCATGCTCTCGCTCTGAGCGCCGTGAGGTGGAGCGCGTGGTTGTGACCGCTCTGTCTGGCCTGAAGGGAGACCTGAGCGGTCGCTACTACAGCCTGGGAGAGATGTCTGACAGAGAGCAGCAGCAGCTTATTGATGTTAGTGCACAGTTACACACACACTGACAGACAAGGTTCTGTACCTTTTTTTTTTGATGACCTTTGCCATCCCATATCCCCTCTGTCCTTTTCTGGCTCAAACAGGATCACCTCCTGTTTGATAAACCAGTGTCACCTCTGCTCACGTCGGCTGGGATGGCCAGAGATTGGCCTGATGCTCGTGGGATCTGGTAAGGCTAGGAGAAATTTAGTGTAGAAGAAGTAGCATACTGCTGTTTTTGTAGTTTAGCTGTTGTCATAGTTGGCCTGAGTCTTATTTGAAGAAATTACCAATTTGTTGGATACAAAGGGTTATTAAGGAAAGACACTGGAATACTGTCTGACATCAGACACCATTAAGCACCACCACCATCATGCAGTACAGGACCAATACGACTGGAGAGAAGTGGATTATACGGTTGAATTAGATTACAACAGCAGATCATGAAGAAAAGATTGTGCCCCCATTGCTTCAAGGCTTTAAATCCCCAGAACACAACAAGCAGACTCACTCACTGCAAGACTCCCATGTGTGTTTTTCATTCAGTGCTTAATACTGGCAGCACTCTGAAACTGGTACTTGCAGCTCCTCAAGGCCCGAACTAAAAGTTTTTTAGGTAATAAGTCATTTATTCTTAACCTGCTTCCCAAACAGCTGTTCCGCACTGATCGAATTTCACTCTCCTCTGCAAATTCAAAACATAGCAGATCAGTACTAACATTGAAACCATCACCCAGCTTTTAACTGGAGTTTAAGTCTGCCTTCCTGATTGTCTCAGGCACAACAACGAGAAGAATTTCTTGATCTGGATCAACGAGGAGGACCACACAAGGATCATATCCATGGAGAAAGGAGGAAACATGAAGAA
Organism: Anoplopoma fimbria; assembly: GCF_027596085.1. NCBI lineage: Eukaryota > Metazoa > Chordata > Actinopteri > Perciformes > Anoplopomatidae > Anoplopoma > Anoplopoma fimbria. Next base: position 9,516,082 of record NC_072461.1, on the reverse strand, counting down.
AGTGTTTGAACGTTTCTGTAGAGGTCTCAAACAGGTGCACATGTCTTTATGTCTCCTCGTACAACCATGGCCAAGTGCAGATTTCTAGAATACCTTAAATTCCTCCCCAAATAACTAATATTTATCCATGCAGTCTATCTTAGAGCAAAGTAAAGCTTTGGAAAGTCTTTACAAAAGCATTGCCTACAAAACTGTAATAAAACATGACTATAAAAACAACAAAAAGATTAAATTGAGACTTATCTGCTCTGACTAAAAAGTATTTCATCTCCAGTCTATGAAAAAAGAGCAAACATTTGTACACCAGTAGGGTGCATAGGAGAATACCTAGGGTAGACAATATATAGAACAAGGTTACTTTAAAAAGAAAGTAACCTGATGAAGGTCTGTGTACCGAACATTGTCACTAAATACCCCTAATGCAAGTGAGGAAGACAGTGTGCGGGAGTTTTTTTGTTCTATATTATCTCCAGTCTATTGAAATTATACTTGAAATGTGTGTTCCAAAAAGTCAATAATTTCTATTGTACCCTTTAGGTGGAGCATCTAATTCAGGAGAGAGGCTGGGAGTTCATGTGGAATGAGCGTCTGGGCTACGTCCTCACATGCCCCTCTAACCTTGGCACTGGGCTCAGGGCCGGCGTGCATATCCGCCTGCCCATCCTTAGCAGGGTATAGCAGCAAACACAATGGCGGTTCAACTTAAGCAACACATGTGCCCCCCCCGGATTGTAGTTCTCCTGTCTGAAAAATTATTTAATGTGTGTGTGATGTTAATGTTCTAGGACCCTCGCTTCAAAAGGATCCTTGATAACCTGAGGCTACAGAAGAGAGGCACGGGAGGCGTCGACACGGCGGCTACCGGAGACACCGTCGACATCTCTAACCTCGACCGTCTGGGCAAGTCAGAGGTAAACACCTGAAGGGAGAAGTCTCAGCAGCTGAAGTAAGAGTAGAAATGAGCAGCAGGTAAAGAGAGACAGAGTCAGACAGAGGACAGCAGACATCCCAGCAAGTGTGGGCTGTGAATAAGCGTACCCACTGCTGTTCTTAAATCTGTAATCCAGGCAGGGATGTGCCAGGATTGAGATTAAAAGAACTCTTTCTCCTGAGCTGAGCCTTTCCTGCTGAACTTCCTCACAGGCTGTGATGATGGACCTCCAAGCGCTAACAATCAATGGCTGTTTAAGGTCATAGATAGTCAAGATAAGATAAAATAAGATAATCCTTTATTAGTCCCGCAGTGGGGAAATTTACAGGATTACAGCAGCATAGAGATAGTGCAAACAAGAGACATTGTAAAAAAACTGTATTATAAATAAGTAATAAAATAACTAAACAGGAAAGAATTAAAAACAAATCAAATCAAATCCACAATAACTAAAAAATATTGAATATACAGACAGAGTAATTATAGTATTGCACAGTGTATTTATATTGCACAGATGTTTTAGTGTTTTTAGTGATTTTGTGGTCTACTGGGATGGTAGACAGAGCTGGTTGTGTAGTCTGACAGCAGCAGGAATGAAGGACCTGCGGTACCTCTCCTTCACAAACAAGGTCAGGGTTACGGCAATGGTTAGACTCAGAGGAAGCCCTGAACCTGTTTAACAACTATATACACATTGACCATGTGATTTGTGACAATAGTTACCATGTATCCACAGGTTGAGCTGGTACAACTAGTGATTGACGGCATTAACTACCTAATTGAGTGTGAGAAGAGGCTGGAGAGGGGGCAGGACATCAAGATCCCCTCCCCCATCCCTCAGTTCAGGAAGTGAACATCAGCTCAGCTGGGAATCCTGGAATAGAGCAGGCGCTCCAACCGCTGGTCGTTAAACTGTTGGTCCTACAAGTTATTCATGGCATGTGTAGCGTTGTACTGACATATATGCACAATAAATGATTTCCATGTACACATAATTCTATTCTAAACAAAATAAACTCTATTGATGAACTGAGTTGTGTTATTTGCAGGTGTTTTACCGTTGACCTTTCGCTTATTTCATAATGTGATCTATTCGAAAGGGCCAAAAACTTAAGTTGGAAACCACTTGACTAAGGGAGTTAACGATGAGACTGTGTATAAAGTATTTAAACTACAATAGCTCCGCCTAGACCTGCTTCCACAGTAAAATGCTGCCTTTACATTGATGCTTCACTATCAGTTATAAAATATCAGTCACAGGAGCCACTTTCATGCAAAAATAGTAATTCTACTTTTCATACTGAAAGTACAAATGCTGTTAATACTCTGTACTTCTTCTTATTTAAGGTTTTATACTTTTACATATAAAGGATTTTTTTTTTTTACATTCTTGTATTGGTACTTTTACTGACACTTCTTCCCGCACTGCCAATAAGATCCAAACCTAGTCATATATTGTTTAAACCAAAAGCATTCAGATATTTGGCAAATTCAATTTTATAAGATTGGAAACTTTTAGATTTGATTAAACCTTAATTCCGGTAAACTAATGCAAAACAAAACAATAAAACAGAGCTACATCTAGCTCGAACAGAAAAGAAAGCACAACTCAAGTGCACACAAAGTACAGCCACACCTCCAACTGCTATGCTTGTTCCTTCTCTTACTCAGACAGAGATGTTGGTATTAGGTCATGGCCGATTGCCAAACTTAATAAGACGGAGCTATATTGGACAATAATGTCACGACCTTTGCAAATCTATAATTAAGTGCTCAACCCCTGCTTGTCCTGACTCACAAGGACGACTACAGCCACGGTTACTGCAGCAAGTAGTTTTATATTCTTCCATGAAAAAGAAATAAATAGCATCATGAATAAAAAAAATGGAATAAGAAAGTGCCCAACGAATGAATTACTCCTCTGATGCTGGTGATTAACCTGACATTGACACCTTACCTGCCTTCTATACATCGCCTTTAATCAGGGGTAAAAGGCCAATCTCATTACCAACAGAAACCAGACAGAGCTAGCTTGTTAACAGTAATTTAATGTTATTTACATGCTTAGACAAGGAGAAGTGGGGATTATACTTTATAAATAAAGCCATCCTGCCATGAGACATAAGTGTTTTAACTATTTGGGTGAATGGCCCTTTTAAATCCGGCTGCTCAGAGAGTCTTTATGAGCCGCTCTTCCTTTTCTGGCAGCAGATTAATGACGTAGATCTATTAATGCTATTAGAGATCGGCACTAAAGAGCTCAGAAACTGTGCGTGTGTGTGAGTGTGTGTTAGTAAACCATTAATGCTGCAATTATTACAGTCTGAATGAGGCTTGGAATATCCAGTGGATGCTACAATTTGATTTTCTTAGCAGGGATAGTGAATAATCAAATAATACTTCACACAGAACCAATAGTGCTTAACTGGGATTTCAATCACTTAAAGTGTATTATTAACATATATGCAGTACTTCTAGTCAGCCTACAAGAGGCCTTTTCTATAGTTATGATGTTAATATTCTGGCAGGGTCATTTACACATAGTTACACATTGACATTTCCAGGTGTGACAGCTAAAGTCTCAGCTTCACCACAGACGGCTCAAGTGTTTTCCTTGAATGCTTTGCAAACATACGGCACAAATATGTAGTTTCAACTCAAGTTAAGCAAACACTTTCTGATACTGGATTTCTTTTGAACAATGAATCGATGATGAATTGGTGGAACTGCAAAAAAAAAAATCAACATGTACAAATAAATGATCAGCATTAAAGGTTGGCTTGCGGACACTCCCCTAACGCGTAACACCCAAACATAATAAGTTGTTGTTTTTAAGACAATGTGGTGGTTTTTTTTTTTACTCTATAAAACACACAGTGAAGTGAATAATGTTCATTTGACATCAGAGGACCAACACGTCTTCAATTCTCTGAGCTATCTCATTTGATCAGATACTCAACATGAGGCTGTGTGTTTCCTTAGCATTCATCTGTATGACGCTCTCAGCAGGTAAGAGCAGTACATATGAACAATCAGCACAACATAAATTAAAGCAGCAATATTGTTTTTCTTGTTGGCCATGTGAACATTATTCATTCTCCTTTGCCTGCAGTGTTTGGGTTAAAGTGTTTCACCTGCTGGAATGCAAACCCCGGTACTTGCACTCAGGTGTGGAACTGTCCTCAACATTACGACCGCTGCAGCACCACCATTGGTTAGTTGAATTTACAACATGTGGCTTTGATATTATTTTATGATTATTGTATCCTATATTCTTTATTGTGCGATTTGTCTTTTCTGAACTGTAATTCTTTGATACTTATCACATGTTTTATCTTTATTTAATGGAACTTTTATTGTCTTTCTTTGTTGCAGCTGCTGAAAATATGATCACCAAGGAATGCATGAGAAGTGATATGTGCAATAACGTAGATTCCTTGGGTGTCAGATGCTGCGCTGAAGACCTGTGTAATGGAGCTAAACACGCTGGAGTCTTTGTCCCTCTCCTTTTAGCGCCCTTAGCCATCATTACACTCTTCATTTGAGGATAAACTGCCTTTTTTTTACATTTTGAGACTGTAAAAATCAGATGTGATGCTCTGAATTTTCATACGTGGATGAACATTTCGAGGCATGGTGATCTTTGATTGTACTGATGGCCCTGTATATCCTTGATTATCCTGATTATTCTTATCTTTTACTTACTCCTATATTGCACAGAAACTGTATTTCTTTAATATTTGTGAATATATAGAATGAAATGTAACATATATTAATTGGTGTCTCAAAATGAATACTGATTTCTTTGAAAATACTCATATTTGCTTATATTTAAACAGCTTTGCTGCTTTTTTTCCCCTTCAGACTGCATACTGCCAGAGTATTTTGCCGCTTTTCAAATGATCTAAAATCCTACAAAACCAACGAACAAGGCATAGCTTTCTTATTTACATAAGCTGCATTTTGGAGGAAAGCACAATTTGTTTGCAAAATACTTCAACTGGGAAGTATACCATGCATCGTCATGTGTGTAGTACATAAATGCAGGCAGTAGAGGGCAGTATAGGAGAAATCAAAGATGGCACATAAACACTTGAGAATGGTGAGAGTCTCAGTAAGCAACATATGTGTCTTGTAACCAGGTCCTCAAAGATGTGCGTGTGCAGCAGATCTCACATTTTTATGTCTATTATCAGTTCATATAATCTTGTATGTATGTATTATAACAACCGATTTACGTTATCTGCTGATTTGGCAATTTGTCACACAAAATATGTTATTTAAGAGTGTTGAAGTACTTCTTCTTGAGAATCTTCCATTATTGATAGGTCATTAATCAGAGGTGTTGTGTAGCAAAGTGCATTTACCCAACTGTACTCACAAATTTGCACTTTGTACTTTACCTTAGTATGTTGTTTCCATGCCACTTAATACTTCTACTCACCTCCCAGAGGGAATTATCGTACTTTTGACTACCTTTAGTTACTCGTCACAAATTATTTTCAAATTTTTGCACACAAGAAATATGAAAATCTTGTAAAATATTATGTTTTGATGAAGAATAACGTTCCCAACTGTTTATACTGTACTGTAAGTACAGCTGAACAAGGATTGGGTTTTAATTGGCAACTATATGATGTGATATGATGGTACTAATATACCTGGTCATCACCTCTGAAAGAGCAGATCAAGACTACACCCAGCTGATTATTGTCTCTTCTCAAAGCAGTTATTTACACAGTGACCGCATATAAATAAACTTTTATTCCTTTGTTCAGTCACTCCAATAATAAGGCAAATGAAAACAACTGGAGTTAAAGCATTATGCAATCACTCCAGTTTAAGAAAAACAAATCCTTTCTATAAACTGTATTCATCACAGTTCACGTCATTCTCTGATATTTAGGGTTTATATTGCTTTATTTCGTCGATAAATGGAGGCAAACTCCCACATACCTAGACTTAATCTATACTGCTAATTAAGAATTTAATCAGTATATTAACATGGATATTACATATTAATCATTATGTCAAAAAAAGACCTATGTACATTAGGATCTCAACACTCATTTACTGTAAATTTAGTTTTTTTGAGTCATGCTGTCAATTAACTGAGCAGTATCAAATTGATAAATGTATTATTTATTATTGTTTTTGTTTATACAAAACAGCTGATACTTCCCAAAATGGCTCTGAATAGATGCAGTACTGTACAACTACATTTTTTAAGATTGTAAGTCATAACAGACTCTGATACATTGCATTAATCACATAGTAGTGTGTGAACAATGTACCGTATATAATATGTTGTGATATGTTTGCTCTGGGGTCAGTTGTTGGTTTTAACTTGTGACGTAGACTGAGTTAATGCTCTCTACAGATGAATAGAGAGCCACAGAGATGAGGTCACATATAAACTGATAGTTGATATGTTGAGCAATGGACACATGAGTGTGTTTTCACCAATTATTGTTAATTTATTGATGTATATGCTTACAATCTTCATTTGTCTTGCTGCAAAGTGAAGCTGAAGTTCCATCACGCATGTTTAATACATATATGTATATATCAGCAGGGTGAATTTGCTGCCAGTTACTCCAACTTCCAACATGAGTCAAGCTGTCCAGTAAAAGGATCAAGATGCTTCATTGTTCTGGCAGCTCTTACACTATAAACAGTTAGTTAATGTTATGTTTGCTGGATTACAGAAAATGTAATTTGATCTGTTGTATGTTATATGTTGCAAACCGCAGATGCTGTAGATCACAAAATGTATAGATTGAAATGAAGAAAGATCTTTCTTTCTCCAATCATTGCCATTTGTTGATGAGTTAAAGCTGATAACAGCTCTACTCATGTATGAGGAAACAATTCTATCATATTATTTCATTCTTTATTAAATGTATCTATAACTATCCATTCAGTTTGGTTTGGTGTTACATTCAATCATATAATGTACAGCAAGGATCCTAAACAGTCAAAAACATTAGCACACTGAATTGAATTAAGCTAAAATATTGCTGCCAATCACGTCACACAAGTGAATAAATATAGAAGTGTTTGACCGCGGTAGCTCAGTCTATAGGGACTTGGCTTGGGAACCGGAAGATCAACAATTCAAGTCCCCAAATGGACCAAGTACAGAGTGTTAACTGGTAGCTGCAGAGGTGCCAGTTCAACCCCTGGGCACTGCCCAGGTGCCCTTGAGTAAGGCACCGGACCCCCCAAAATGCTCCCTGGGTGCTGTAGTAGCTGCAATCTGCTTCTTATACTAGGAAGAGGCTTAAATTAACTGTGTGCTGTGTTCAGTTCATGTTTACAAATGTCATTTGTAGTAAGTAACGGATCCACTTATTTGCACTTATTTCATAAAATAAGTTTGGTTACCTCCACAGTATCCATGATATTTAGTAAACATGCATTACAGATGGATTAAGTTGTTCACTTAGTCCACCAATTAAATTGATGTGTAAAATGTTATCATTACCAAAAAACGACCCCAACCATTTTTGTTTTTTAATTATAACAGAATCTGGTGTCATACTGTTCATGCCACTGATAAAGCACAATAATAACACAGGTACAGGGTTGGAAAGAGTACTAGCATATTATACTCAATTTAAAGCACTGTTACAAAAATAAGTGAAACTTCTTAGGTATAAAGTATCGAGGTAAAGTAAAAAAAGTAGGTCAGTTAAAATATGCTCTGAGTAAACATTACTGTGTTACATCTTTAAAAGGTAAAGGGGTTTTATATAATGCTGTGCTAATTATCAATTATACAACCATCTTCCTCCATGTAACCTTACAAGAAGAAACCAGAGGAGAGGCAAAACTCAGACAATTAAACAAAAATAGCTGACAATAAATAACCTTGGCGAGTGCAACAACTATAGTACACGCCTCCTACATGACACACCGTCGAAACAGTCAAAGTTTGATTACGTTTTTTGTTTTTTTTAGGAAAACATCACGTTTGCGGTTAAAATGAGTATGATAATCTCATATATAATCTCACGGGGCGTGTCTTGGACTGAAGTAGGTAGTGTGCTGCGGTCAAGACAAAAATGAGTGTGTTGTATGGCCTAATCCGCTGTCTGAATGTCATTCTTGTGCACCTCAAAGTCTTCCTCAATCTCCTTCAGGTTCAACTTCTGTGCTTGTTTATTCCCAAAGCATAGATGCCCTCCTCAAAAGTTTTCAAACACTTTGAATAGGTCTCTGTAATCACATGGGACTAACAGGCACTAGAACGATAGGCAGGAAGAAGCAGTGACAACATCAAAGATACTCTTGTGAATAGGACACAAACATCACTCAGATACTTAGAGGTCAGGTACCCAGTGAAACCATCTTTTCACTAAGCAACCAAATCAGGGCTTGGTGCTGTTCTAGTGCAGAATGGCTCAGAGGTCGCACTTGCTTTGAAAGCACTGAACAAGGCACAAGTAAACTATACCCAAACTGAAAATGAAATGCTTGCCATTGGGTTTGGCTGCCACATCGAGGAGACACCTTCTACAACTACAACCCTACCAGCAGAATTAATACACAAACCAGGAAATATAAATTGTCGCTGGAAATTAAATTATTGTGTTAATCATTTTTGTTCATGTTAATTTTTTCTTCCTACTCATGTTCATCCATATGCAAATATGTGTCATGTGTACTTTGAGCAAATTAAAGATGGCTGAATAAATAAACATGTGTCATGCCGGTCACTGACTAGCTAATAGTCTGGAAGTAACAGTCACAAACAGCATAGAGGCCTCACACACCTCACTGAGGGAACAAGTTCCTCAGTAAACGCATAAGTCACAGCTGGATGATCCAGCAACATCAGCATTTTAACATTTAACATTAAGTCCAGATCCAGCGTCTATCTGTTGGTAATGTAACATCATGGGTGTGTTTGATTTGAGTCACTCGGCTGGATGACAGGGTGGTGCATTAAATCACTGCTTAAATACGTCCGATAAGGAATGTTTGTAGCCTACATTCTAATAGAGGATCTACCTAGAATTAATAGATCTACAATTTTATCATAGAGACTATCATGATAAATATTGGACTGTTTACTCCACTACATATATATGATATATATATTTACTAGTTATTTTGCGGCTTTGGGGTTAAGATGCCCACCATGAAGTTCAATTTGTATGCAACTCTCTCTCCCTCACTTCCTGTCACCCCTCTACTGTTTACAAGAATGGCTTAAATGGTTCCGAAAAATATTTAGGATAAACAAGAACAAATATACAAATAATAGTATGTGATAAATCTGAATTTTTTTCCACTGTGAACAGCGATATGTTTAAAATACTGGTAAACTGTAAATGCAAGAGCAAATATAATCAAGTGATTTAGTATATAATAAAAAAAACACTATCAGGGGTCATTCTGCTTGCTTAATAATTATTTTTACCTTTGAGTTTTCACAATATTTGCATAACAAGTAATGCAAAAAAGCTATTTAGAATACGTGACGACTATTTCAGTCACAAGTTTGTTATTATTATGCAAATGTTAAGGAGCAACTCAGTAGAGAAACTGGATCCCCTGTGCAGTAGATGGTGTTAGCTGATGACCTTGGCTAAGTTGTAGGCTACGCTCAGAGGCAGACCTCATGGCCTGTCGTGGATGGGCAGGAACTTATGCATGCTACTTCAATGAAACCACAGGGTTAAGTTATTTATAGCGTAGCCCAAAACAAACTACCAAAGAAAATACAGAGATGTAGAATAGTTTTTGGGAAAAGAGAGGGAGAGAAAGAATAATGACGTAGCAGTAACATATTTTTCTCTGTGTATTCACTAACAAGTCCAGTGTGAATAACATCTTAAATAAACATAACTTCTTCTTTCTGTTACTTCAATGTTATTCATAACGCCAGCATGTCTCTTTCTGTACAGGGACACAACTCACCCACAAGGACTTATGACCCCCTTTGGTCTGACAAGTGACAAACTAATTTCCAGTCCACCATCACAGGCCACTATAAATACATACAGAATATTAAAGACTTCTGTACCCAGCACTAGAAACAAATAATCAGACTCTATCTCGATGGCATCCAATGTACGCTTCATTCTCTAATGAAGACTGAAAATTGCAACACATCGAGCGAAAAAAGACATCCGCCGGTTAATTGAATCATCACGGTTGAGCAGGTTTGAGATTAATTCTACGTAAGGAGGCGATCAAAAACGAGCCAGTTAGGATGAAGTGGAGGGGAATAAGAGCACTGAGGCTTGTGGGATAATCCCATTAAGAGCTGCGCATTCATTCAGACTGAGGATCCAGAGCTGTACAGTATGTAAGAGATTAGGTCTGTGATGGAGAGGGGTCACTAGCAAACCTGTATTCTCACAGTGTTAGAACATTGTGGTGTATTATTCTGTGCTCCCAGTATTAAGCCTTTTTAATTAGGATTTTTGAGCGATGATCAACCACTATGAAAGCTATTTCAGAGATTGTCTCTGGAACATATTGGATTACAAAAATGAAGAGAAATGCATGCGTCATTGCTTAATACTGATCGCCAAGGAAATATTTTAATACATTGGAATGCACACATATTTACATTGTATAAACATGTAATGTAGCAATGACGTCTTCTATGACTAAACTGTAAGCATTTGGTCTAACATTAGACTTCATTCTTCTTGAATCTTGGTTGACGGTGTTTGTGTCAGTGCATGAATATTAATATATCTGTGTTCATAATGTGGAAGCAACGTACTTAAGCTCCTCCCACAGAAACAAACTTTTCATTGGTCACCTGCTCAATGTCCGAATAGCAATATGAAAGTAGTTTTACAATACCACATAGTATTTATCAAAACCGTACATCATTAAATCTGCAATATAGGGGATTTAGAGCATTAATAGAGCAAAAGCTATTTGCTTTGTAAAGATATAGTGGAGTAATGTCTACCTGAGCAGAGAATGAAGTCACTCTTCCTCTGTGTGTGTTTTTATCTGAGCTTCTCTGTGCTTTGTTGACATAGCCGGGCCGACCGTGCATGCTTTTAGTTCATATTCGTGCATGTGAGCGCACCCCACTGGCTAGCTCATGGCTGCCGCCCTGCACTCAGCTCATAATGCTGTTATAACTGATAACGCTGTCCCAACCGACAGCATCATCACAGAAGCATAGCCCCCATCCAGGTTAAAACTGTTTCGTCAGCACTTTTGTCGTTAGTTTTGTTAGCGGCGCGTTATTTGCTCAGCCGTCGCCATGTTGAGAGCCGTTGAGTGGCAATAGGAATGTCAGTCTTAATTTCGTATGAAGCACCTTTAATGAAGGGCAGCAAAAGTCTACAGCCATGCAAGCAGCTCTGTGAGGCTGTTCTTAGGCGCTGCGGGGCTTTGAGCTAAATGCAAATATTAGCATGCTAACATGGTCATAGTGCTAACATTAATACTGCTGAACATCAGTGCTCAGCAGGTTTAATAATTACCACGCTCACTATCTTAGTGTTGTGTGTTAGCCTGCTAAGATTTGCTAATTAGCATTAAACAAATTGCAGTTGTGGCCGATGGGAATGTCATTAGTTTTCGGAGGTATTTGGTCATTAACCAAAGTATTGGACCACAAAAAAGTAGACCTGATGTTTTTGTTAGATGAAAAGTTATGGAATCACCAACCGTATTACAATTCAACGTGAGGGGGACATGAATGTCTGTTCGACATTTCACGGCAATCCATCTAGTTGTTGTTATTGTTGATATTTCACCTTAAACCACAAAAGTCAACGTCATGGTGGCGCTAGTGGAAGAGTCAGGGAATCACCAAAGTCATCAACGTTTAACCTTAAGGGACTGTAATGTCTATAATAATAATAATAATAATAATAATAATAATAATAATAATAATAATAATAATAATTAATGACCCAGTACCACACTTTAACATCCATTGTGATATTTAGTGCTGGCCAAGACTAAAGAACATTCCCACGTTTTCAGATCTGTGGTTCTGGGTAAAATCATACTAGTAAAACAAACACCAAGTGAGCATGCTGTTCTATTATGAAATGGAAGAAAGTTCATCAAAACAGAGTGACTCACAAAAGCAGAACAATAAATGTGCTTTATCATGCAAGTCATATTTATTTTTAAATTGTCAAGGCATTATGAACACAAGAGAAAGCAGATAATGTTAAACCTCCCAAAGAATACTGAAACTGATATAAACTGAGAACAGAGGGAAGGTTTGAAATAAATGCTCTTGCCAAGAAATATAACGTATCATAGATTTTCTTGACAAACGAAGAATAAGAAAACAATTAAAACCACCATCCTCCATATTTTTAATTGAATTCAAATAAATATTCTATGATCAAAGCGAACAATCTTAGAACACTACATAAAATATTTGGCAAAACAATACAAAATATGTATTGACTGCATTAATCAAACTGGATTATTTACAGAGAGATGGACGACTGTGTGGATGTGTGTGTGCATGTTCTTAAGTGCATGTCTGTGTGTGTGTGTGTGTGTGTGTGTGTGTGTGTGTGTGTGTGTGTGTGTGTGTGTGTGTGTGTGTGTGTGTGTGTGTGTGTGTGTGTGTGTGTGTGTGTGTGTGTGTGTGTGATCTCATTCCACAGAGCAGAAGTTGTCCAGAGCATTCTCTCGGGTCTTGGGGAGCTCACGCTGTTCCAGTAGACGGTACTGGAAGGAAACGCGGTTGATATAGTTCCCACTGGACACCAGCCTCACCACCGAGTTATCACAACCAATCTTCATCTGGGCTGAGGGGCCAGAGAGAAGAACAGATAGTTTACACTGGACTAAATACAGAGCAGTCTTGTTTCGACAAGGGTATGTGTCTTTCTTTGGGACTGTGAAGTGCGATCACCCTCCATGATCATGTTAAATCAAAAAAGATAGCATAATAAAGTATATTAAAGATGTATATCACAGCATATTGTAATACAAAATGAATGAATTGATCATTCCAAGGTTAATAAAGGACCTTGATCATGCTCCTTTACTGTATTTATAAATATTAATTTGTTTTTCTCCAGAAAATATTGGAATGTATTGGTGGGTTTTTTTTTAATATCAAAATCAGGGGAAAATCAAGATGTAAAATGCAATTTGCATGGCAAATATTTCACCATGAGAGATGATCTTTTATTTACTTACACTTGACAGGCATCATCTGCCAGAATTATACGAAGCACATTCTGTTCTCTCCTCACCACAAGAGGTCCCTGATGCTGTTTGACAGTGTTTCCATTTGCCCGATCAAAATAGGCAGTTGGAATTTAATCTGAATGTGTCAATACACATGGTGAAATGTACAAACTGTGTTTAAAAAACCTGCAATTTTCTGGGAACAATATTTGCTAAAATGAATAACAATGAGCCTGGGCTCATAGTACAGTATAGTATAGTATAGTATAGTATAGTATAGTATAGTATAGTATAGTATGGTATAGTGTAGTGTAGTATAGTAAAATATAGTGTGGTATAGTATTATTATTATTATATTCCTTTATTGATCCCCATGGGGGAAATAGTATAGTATAGAATAGTATGGTATGGTATGGTATGTTAGTATAGTATAGTATAGTATAGTATAGTATAGTATTGTATAGTCATTGTCCACTACAAGAAGACGGATTTCCTGCTGTTACAATGAAAATCCCAGATTCACATTAGAGGGAAACAGAAGGGACTCAGACTCACCAAGCCCAGTGAGGGAGAAACAGAGGTCAGCCATGGGGAACATCATGGAGGTGTCCACCCCATTCCCCCCTAGCAGCTCCACATAGTCACCTGACCCCGAACAGCCCGCCCACACCTGTCTCTGTAAAAAGAAGTAAACAACAAAATATTGTGGTGCTGAAGAGCAGCTTATGCAAGCAGTTATTCTATTAAGTCTGCATATTAAAGTGCCATGTTAAAGGTAAATGTGGAGTTTTTGACCACTCGTGGTGCTATAGAGCAATATGTTGATGAGCAGGTCCCGATTCTTTTTTTCTTGTGAACACTAGCACATGCAAGTAGTTCATCATAATCAGTTCATCGTTGTGTCCAAGTTGATGTTTGTGCTGAATTTGACAAAATTCCCTCTAAGCATTACTGAGATATCGCGTTCACGAGAATGGACGGACAGACGGACAAACAGAAAAACATAATTCATAAAAACTAAATTCAATACATTTGTCACGTCTCAATGTGTTTGTAAGACGTACTGAAAGTACATTTGAATAAAAGGTTGCTCAAAATATACAATTACTAGTATTAGGAAGTGTTGTTTTGTCATAATAAGCCTGTAATGCTTATTATGAAAGTAGTATTTTTTTCACTGAACAAGATATTCAAGATGAATTGCCTATAACCGAGTCCGTATATCTCACTGGAAGTTACTTGTTAGGAGATTATGTCTTATTTTAAGTTACATGATACTTTTACCAGCAATCAGACAAATATACTTGGTAAGATTTTGTGTATTTGCAGTGCAAAGTGTAAGGAAAAGTCCAGGGAGTAACTTTAAATTCCAGCTTTGTCTGCATTATGTCAGTTTGTGTGTTACTTATTAGAGAAATAATTAAAATATACTGCGAACAGAGAGTTTAACTATCACAAAGGCAGTTGTCTAATATGCTATTGTATATAATAATGCTATAATGGATAAGGGTACCTCAAGTTTCAATCCTAAATCCATTATTTTACATTACATTACATTACAGTCATTTAGCAGACACTTTTATCCAAAGCGACTTACAATCAGCAGCTCAAAGCTTTTATTACATATCATTACATATCATTCGCCCATTCATTCACACACTGATGACAGGGCTACCATGCAAGGTGCCACCTGCCCATCAGACTCTAACTAACATTCATACAACATCCAGTCCACACCGATGGCAAAGTCTTCGGGAGCAACTTGGGGTTAAGTGTCTTGCCCAAGGACACAGCGACATGGACTGCGGAAGCTGGGTATCGAACCGCCGATACTCTGATTGGAGAACTACCCTGCTCTCCACTGCGCCACGGCCGCCCCATTATATTTACTATATATATCGTGCTCTTTTATCTCATACTTTTTACATAAAATACAATTACAGACAGCTGTGGCTGCATGTTTAAGTGCTATCACAATTTGTCATCGTCTTAGAAATTGTAATTTTTTACAATTGAGAGTTTTCCTCTGCATTTGAGTGGATATGTCAGATTGTTGTATTTGGCCCAACAAATGCAGTACTTGCAGTTTATTATAATGTCAACATTCTGGCAGATGGGGGCAGATCAGCTGCCAACATCTTCAGGAGTTATTTTATTTTGTTCAGTCTTATATCAACACGGTTTACAACATTTCTTTCTTTCTCTAATTTAAAGAGATTTGAATCCCATGTGTTATTTATTAGTTCAGGATTTCGTAACTGGCTTTACAGCTTAACAATGAGCTGCAATAAAACACCTTGAAGCAGAGGGGAGCTATAAATTCAACATGGCACAATCGACTGAAGCACATTTCTTTTCCACAATTCAAACAGTATGCGTCAGAATCTGTCCCAACATCTTTATCGAACATTCAGTTACAAATTGTGACGCCTCATGCTCGGTTCTGTTCATGAAATCAGCTGATTGAAGCTCCTACATAGCCATTGTGCACTCACACAGGTGTTTTCACCTGCAACAGCAGCTGACCACAGAATCGCTCAAACACCAGTGGCTTTGGACGACTCTCAAAAACTGCCTGTCTACGGTATTTTAAGAAGTTCACTGGTGACGTTTTTCAGTTAACAAACCCACGCTCTCATTTCTGTACGGTAACATGAAATAAATAACTGGAGCCAGAAGGCAGATTTTGTTACCTTTGGACAGATCCAGGCTCTGTTTCCAGGCTTTGAACCTAACTATGCTAACTGTCTCCTTGCTGTAGCTTCATATTTAACAGACACACAGGACGTGGGGCTGATCCCCTACTCTCAGCAAGTAAGCAAATAAGCATATATCCAAAAATGTTGAACTATTCCTTTAAGTTTAAGAAATATGGACAAATCCTACATCAATTAATAAAGTAATGTACAGAATGCCATAGGGTCACACACTACAAGATCCTTCACCCTGGAGGAATCCCCAATGAGGTCTCCAATCGACGTTTTGTCACAAGAAATACATGTGAGATGTGACACGGGTGTATTCATGCTTGCTGATGTTGTAATGTAATGTCTTTTCATGCAAATAACCAACACCCATAGGTGCACAACACGTTTGATCTG
Source organism: Anoplopoma fimbria (assembly GCF_027596085.1). Lineage (NCBI taxonomy): Eukaryota > Metazoa > Chordata > Actinopteri > Perciformes > Anoplopomatidae > Anoplopoma > Anoplopoma fimbria. The sequence continues at coordinate 9,499,900 of NC_072461.1, read as the reverse complement.
TGTTACAAATGCAATACATACAGTACAGTTCTCATTGTTACAAGCGACCCCTCTGCCAGGTCTTCCCCTGAACCCGTGTCTTGTGTTCTAACTAATTGGCTAGAACACATTCCAATCTAGCGTTCTAAATATCTGGAATGCGTCTGCGTTGCAAGTGCACCACGTCTTCCACTGTCCTCCATCATTAGTTCGGCTGGTACACAGACATACATCTGCTTGTATTGTTCATTTAAAGAGGACTTTCAGTAGAGTGTTTCTATAACAGACAAGGGGGGATGATCGTTTGTGTGTGTCTCACCTTTGGGCTGAGTTCATTGCTTTTGGCCTGCCCAAGGCTCAGATCTGTCAGTCGGATCTCCACGGGGTAGATGATGGAGAAGCTGCAGTTCCTGCGCTGGTGTGGCATCACCATGGTGAAGCTGCCCTCTGGATTCTGAGACATGATGTTACAGGCTTTACACAGAGACACACACATACACACACACACACACACACACACACACACACACACACACACACACACATACACACACACACACACACACACACACACACACACACACACACACACACACACACACACACACACACACACACACAGGGAGAGAGAAACTCATTACTGACACCTCATGTCACAAATTGGACATGATCAAGGCTGACTGCGGGGAGGGGACACAATTAGGGTTGAGCATGGAAAGACAATTACAGTTCTGATGACAAAGATAAGAAAATAACGACATTGGAATTGATGACAGTATGGTAGACTAGACAGGCACCAAGGGGAGTCGGAACAGTTTCCTCCTGCGGACATGTTGTTCATTTGGAAACATTTTCATGGTGAAGTAGCCGTGCCAATCGAAGATTACATGAGGATATTAGAATAAATATTATTGAGTGTTATTTGTTCCGCAACATTTAAAATATCAGATTGATGATTTTTGACTGTTGTGTATGCGTGTCATTTGTATTTTCTTCAGTCACTCAAATACAAAGGGCTGACTAAATATAAACAAAATATTTAATTTGTAAAACTCGTCAAAATCATGTGAACTACTTTTTATTTATTAGACTCTACACAAACAGTGTTTGTAGAGTTATGTATTCTATGTATATCACATTGCTGCATGTACAGAGACATGAATGCTGTTTTATGGCCAGTTTTAGTCAATTGGGGTGACCTTTTGACACATCAGAGACTTGGAATCCGATAAAACAAAGGGACCAAAATTGTGGACGGCTGCAGTTAGTGGTCAATATATAAATGCGACCTCACACATTGGCCTGTGATTTATGCTGTTTCCTTACAGATAATCCATTCAAACTCCCTTTTTTTGTTGTCAGTGCTCTTTCTTTGTCTGTCTTTGTCTGGCAGCCACGCTGTGATTGTTATGTTGCTTGACACAGTGTTAACACCGTGTTTGTCAAGCAGCTGGAAAACAGGTGCATGCCTCTCATTCAATCTCTTCCTGTCGCTCTCGGCCTTGATTAATGCTCGACCAGGCGCAAATGTCCAGGAAGAGCACACATGCGTGCACACAAGTCACCAGCCTAGTCCTCTTTTTAAAAACACATATAAGTAAATAAAACAAATCTCATTTAAATGCAAAGCCTTGGAGCTGGTTTCATCTTTTTTCTTAGGATTTTTGTTGTTTAAAATTGAGTTTTTATGTACTTAGGGTCTGTTTATTTTGCTCTTTAGCCCTCTAGTGACTTAAAGGCGGTGCAGTGTGACTCACGGAAGGGGTTGTGTAGCTTTCTGACAGAGACGGTGAAGCCACTGTCGGGGCTGTGAATGCGAAAGAAGATCATGGCGACGTTCTGAGAGGAGCGGCTGGTGGCTCCGGGTGCCGCGGAGGAGCAGTAGTCGGTGTAACGCTGGTGTAGAGGGAGCTGGTGGTCCTGCATGCTGGGAAACTTCTCTCCCTTCAGGACCCAGCCATCAAACATCTGTAGGAGGAAAATAGTAGTATCTTCACTTCACACCTCGCAATATTTTCACCCGGCAACATACTCTTCACATTACTTGATGGAAGCATCAGTATTGTTTTGGGAGCCAAAAATTATCCACGAAGATTATTTATTTCAGTTTCACTCCACTGGACCTTCGCATAAAATATGGAGTTATCGTTGACAAAAAATACCATTAGGTAAAGGAGATGCAAAAATACTAAATATAATAATTGGTAGGACTGTTCCTGCTTGCATAGAGTAGGATATGAACATGAACATGATGAGGATCGGGCACCTGGAGAATGTATACAGCTCAAGTTTACACATGATGAACATTTTCTGGCTTGAAAAATAAAAAACTGAGGTTATCAGTTATACTTTTAATGAATGAGTTTATAAACATGATCCCAAAAACGTGTCCTAAAAATCATTGTGTTTTCTATTGCAAGGGGCTATGGCTCCATGATAGAGCAGTTCGTCCACTAATTATAAGACAGGCGTTTTGATCCCCTGGCTCCTACAGTCCTCATGTCGAAGTGTCCTTGGGCAAGAAACTGTGTGTGTGTGAAAGACAATTAGATCCTGATGAGCAGTTGGACATCTTGTATGGTAGCTTCTGTCATCAGTGTATGAATGTGTGCGAATACTGGCATGTAGTGTAAGGCTATATGAATATAGCTATATGTATGCAAATCCTTATTGACTTAGGTTAACAGTAGTCTTAGCAAAAACATAATAACTTAATTTTGATATTTGAGAAGAAACGTCTACACTGATGTGTCATAAATTATATTTAATTACAACCTTAATCCAACATGGATTCAAAGAATAAAATGTATGCAGACAGTGTGTTTGGAAATGAAGATGTGTGCTGTATGGTTGTTTAGCATCTTTCTCCTGCTAAAAGTGACTGATCTGTGCAGGGCGACCCAGCCTGTAACCCCAGTCCTTGTGATAAAAAGTTTATTCCTGCCATGCCTTTAACCACTTTGGCCCACATGAAATGACTCTACAGTGTAACTGGCAGGCTTGGCTGCACAACTAAAGCCTTCCCACACATGCTCTGAGTAATGTGACCAATGCACAGAGGATTCAGTGGGGTGTTTGGCCCTTAACCTAACCGCCTATGCAGCTTGGCAACATTTTAATCAAGCAGGAGAAGATGAAATAGAAATTAAAAAGTTTGAATTGCAAAGCCCCGAACTTCCTGTCTTACACTCACAAAGGAGTTGGGTGATGCGTGGGTGCTATTTTTGGTGAGTGGAGCCAACCTTGATGAAGTCTCCGGCGCCGCAGTCGATATTAACGTCAGACAGCTCCAGGCTGATGACCTCACTGGGCTCAGCGATGATGAAGGCAGCACAAGCCAGCTGTGGTTGAGACGCCACGAAGGTGAAGTAGCCATCAGTGGCCAGCATGTCCAAACATCCTACAAAGCACACACACACACACACACACACACACACACACACACACACACACACACACACACACACACACACACACACATACACACACGCACATTACTTATTCACAATGACAGAGAAGGGATTCACACAATACTCATCTGTTGACAACCAGTAAACATCGAGGATTTGTTGTGATCTTCAAAGATTGGTCATGAACTCACAGTGTAATTTGATAATCAGCTTTATAGTCAAACACAACAAGTTTTCAAAAGTGTTGACTGGAGAGTTTTATTAATTAAGTTTTCATTAATTCTGGTGGAAATGGAATTTCAGAAAAATCAAGTGTTCATTTCTGACATTTCTAACATTTTTGCTGCGTGCTTCTACTACATCCAAACACTAAATGGATGTCCTATATCATGTGCAGTATCATGTACAGTACAGATGTAGGGATGGAATGATTAACTGATTAACTGACTGATTGATTTATTGATAATTAAAAATGTGTCCTGCAATTCCTGCCTGGACAATAGAACTGCAATGAACATCTCTGCAAAGAATGTTTTAAATCCATCACTTAACATACTTTTAATTATGTGAACGGTTCACGTGTTGTTTGCCAAGTCGCTGCGCATAATCATCTAGTGAATTAAGAAAGTGTTTACTGCAGCACTTACTGAGAGGTCGGCGGAAAATAAAATCCTCTGATTCTCTTTTCTGGTCCAAATTGAGCAGAGAGTACAATCCATCTGCAGCTTCGTTTTCCTGAATAAAACATAACAGAAATGGACGGACAAATTAGAGTTTTTTGACCTGTTTTAACTTTCAGGAATTATTGATCATCAATCAAAAAAAGCCTTACCTCAATGTAGCGACTGAGCCCCGTCCTTGATGAGAGGGAGATCAGAAAGAGGAACAGCTGTGCGCGCAGAGCCGCCGACATTCTGAAGTGCGTCTATCGGTTAAGTGTTTACTGAAGCAGAGGAGGGAAATAACGGCGCTGTTTGAGAGGTGGAGGCTTTTATAGCAGCACAGACAGACGGGCAGGCCTACATCAGAGGGTCACTCCCAAACACTGAATGGAGCGGACTTAAGAGTCATTTTAATCGTGTGAAATTCTTACCAGTATTAGCCTACATACAGTATGCCTGGCTCTGAGGGAATAAATAATAACAACATTTTTATTCAAAAGCCAGAATGTCAACCTGTCAAATTGCATACATAATGTTGCATATAGGCCGTTTCTTTGTGAAGTGCAGTTATTACATTATGAATTAACTTTATTCAGATAGAAAGGAAGCTAACACAACAAATATTGAAATAAAGAAATCCAATTACACAAAAAAAATTGCAGGTGTGCAACATATTTCCCATCTTATAAATCGTTTTTCATGTAGAATATTTTAAAGAACACCTTTTAATATTTGGATCAATGTGTATTGTCTCTATATATGTATCTAATATTGCATAGGTAAAAAACATGAATTTCACATGTTCCTATATTGTAATGGATGAATACTTGGGACACACGGGCGTATATCCTGCAATGACCTTGGTTTCCGATCCAAACAGCAGGAGCTCAGGCATTTAAATAAAGTATGGTGCACTGTTTATGAGTGGGAAGCCAGTGAGGCGTCATGGGGCAGTGGTGGTCTAAAGGTCAGAGAAGCCAGCTTGTGACTGGAGCTTCAGTCCCCTGTGAGGTACAGGTGTAAATCCTTGCATCAGAGCAAATGCTGACTGGGGAGGAACGTTTTCTGGTAGCAATGATGCTGGACTAAACCACCTAATTGAGTCACTGTTAATACCAAATGTGTCTACATCAACGCTGCTGAGGTGGAGCAAGTGAACAGTTTTAAGTTCCTGGGAGTTAGCATCACAAACAACTTAACATGGTCATCCAACACAGTCTCACGGCAGTTTGAGAAATAGTCACAAAATTTAATCTTTTGATCAATATCCATGGACATGATTTTTTTTAATTTCAGGGTCACTCAGCATGACTTCTTTTTGCGTTGCTCAGCAGGACTTTCAAATGAACGTCAGGGTTTAGGCAACAAAACCACACAGTTAGGTTTAGGAAAAACATCTCGAATGAATGACTTCACAACAACACTTTGAAACGCGAACAATGATCTCTTGGTTGAAAGTAGTGTGATTGTTTGACCCATCCATCCCCCCCACCCCAAGATGTCAGTCTTTCTCACTGTTTAATACAATACTACGTCACTAGCTATGTCCTTTGCAGTCCTTTTCACATCCACCACGAACAAGGATCGTAATGAACACCCTTGGCATTGTTCTTGTGCTGTCGACACAGAATTTAAACACACTTCCCAGTACTACGTAATGTGTCGTTAACAGTTCGTGACCATTTCACGTATTTCTGTGAGACCGGGCTGGGTCTCCATCCTGGTGAAAAAAGCTCTTAAAGTGCTTTTTTTAATGAAAACTTAAGAAGGCAAAATTCCTGTGCCAAAGTTTGTAAACTCTTACGGAGTAGCAATAGAAAGCATCCTGACTGGAAACATTACAAACTGGCATTGGATGTGTATGGCCCAGTACAGGAGGGCTCTACAGCTGGTTATTAAAACCACCCGGAAAATAATTTGTACCCATCTACCCATCAGTAAAATTGGTGATAAGAGGCGCCTGCGAAGAGCCTAAACAATATTGAAAGACAACAGCCTGTTCACCCTGATGTCATCTGGCACGCGGTTAGAGAAGGAACAGCTGCTCTACCACCAGAACAGCTTCTTGTGAGACTCCTTAATTCATCCTCCACATATAATATAGCTTAGTTTTTTGTGTGTTTTTCTTATGTAGCCCAATGGGACCACAAACTGAATTTTACTGGGCAACCCTGTTGGACAATTACAATAAAGAAACCTTGTATATGGCATGTTTTTCTCAACTTCTCAATCTGTCTCCACTGATACACATGGAGCTATACCTTAAAAGAGTAATCATAAAAAACGTTTTTGTGATCTCCCCTTCTAAACCAAGAGTTGAGAGCAGATAGATTGATACTGTGGAAGCAAAAGCTAATCAACAAATTCAATCAGTAACTTCAGAGATTATTTAGTGTGGGAAATCCACCTATCTCTGTATGTAGAGATATTCACAATATGGCCACACTCCAAAAAGAAAGCCAAAGCATTAAAACGCTGAGCTGTATTCAAAAGCACAGTATTAAAGACATCTTTTCATAAAACAAGAGCAAACTGTGGAGAACACAAAGAACAAAAAGGTCCAGATGTAGCTATAGCAAAAAAAAAGAGAAAGAGAGAGAGAAGCTTTGATGCAATCTGGTTTGTAGTGACGTGGCAAATTAATTAGGATGAGACTAATTGTATGTGTCCATGCTGCTTTTGTGAAAGGTCAAACTCAGATGTAGTGTAAGCGATGACGATCATCCCGCCAGCGTTCATACTTTAGCCCCCACTTACTCTCATTCATCTGAAATAAGGAGAGACTCTGTGTGAAACTCTGGCCGGCAATTATCTTAAGCTAATGATAGCTGACATTTTCTCATAGTGATGAAGGTCTGTGATGCCACACAGGACGACAAACCAAAAGAAAAAAAAAAATCACCATAATGAATAACATTTGGTCTAACAGCCCCTCAGACTTACAATGCTGATGACCTATTCAAGGTGTATTACTTTCATTTAAAAAGCCAGTGGTCAGTGATAGTAATTAGTCCTTGTGTTGAAAAGATGTCTGAACCTATTAGCCAGGGTCTCGCTGCTAAAGTGTGCTTCGCTAATGTGAATGACAGCTAAGGAACTGGAAAATGTTAGCAAAACACTAGATGGTGTGTGCATGTGTGTGATTTTCATGTGCTGTAAGTGCTTGTCCCTTGGCGATTTCACACAAATGCTCTGATGTATGTGATGTGGTGCTGTGATACATACTGTAATTGTTTTAATACAATTTATTAAATCAATAGTTGGATTTTAATGAACAAGTAAACCCACGTCTCATTTTACTGCTCTGAATGATGAGCAGATATATCAATTTGCATTATGCTGGTCTGCTCACATTGTTGATCTTCTAATCTAATATATAATATAATTGTATTCAACCTCTCTTCCCATATTACCGCCAAATACACAGGAATCTAAATGTAAAAAGGAAATGCAACAGTGGCGGATAAAATTAAACCACAATAACATGAGGAAAATGTGACAGCATGCAAAGAATGTAATGCAGTATATTTGATGTAAAAACACAGACAAACACATTCTCATTAAATCCGCTGTTAGAATCAGTGAATTTAGTTTGGTAGAGAAAAGTTGGCAAATGTTCTTGCTCTGATGAATAAAATTCAGTTATGACTAATTATAATATGAAAATTTATAAAGAAAGCTTCATGTCCTCACTATTAAAAATAAATTCAAGTATCTGCCTCTGCCTCACTAACACAGAAGACTGCAACACCATCTGCTGGCAAATGTTGGAACAGTTATATTTGTGTTTGTCTTTGAGTGAGGGGGGGGGCGCGCTTTGGGGTTTATAACAATGCAAGATATGCATGAAATATAGTTCAGGAATCAGGAACCATAATTGAAATATTCTTAAAAATGCATAAAATTAAAGACAGAAGCAGCTCATGAAATCTTAAGTGATGTGATCTTGGAGTGCCCACTGTGTCTGTGATGGTTGCCTCAGCTGGCCAGATGTGACAGACACCCCTCCATGTGGTCAAAGTTAAACCACAGTGATTGTTGACTCCATACATTAGCATCTTAAACCTTCCCCGTGTCCCAGCATGCAACCTCCTTCTGCACACCTGCTCCCTGGCAAAGATAGCACATGTAGCTAAGTGTTTTTGCCTTGTGGCTTGTTGTGTGTTGGCCCCCTGACACACACACACACACACACACACACACACACACACACACACACACACACACACACACACACACACACACACACACACACACACACACACAGGCACACACGAACACCTCTTGTGTGGATCTGTCTGTCAACACGGTGGTCCAGCACCAGCTCTACTGGCTGACTGACCCATTCATCTCCTGCGGGGGCCGTAATGAGCCGACCCTCCCCGTTTGGACCGACCTGACAGAGAGAGATTACTTTAAAGTCTGCATGGATTTTCTCCCTAGTTCCCTCCTCCCCATTCCTCTCCCCTGAAAGTGGTTAATTCAAAGTGCATTAATGAGGAGCGATGGATAACACACTCTTCCTTTAATTACCTTCCAGCGGAGTTCTTCAGAGGAGGCCTGGTGACTCCCAACTGATGTTGGCCTGTTTGTTTGGTCTGCTTTTAAAGTCTTTAATCTAAAACATTTTGCAGACGGGATAAATGATGACAAAACATTCATGTGCCAGTCCAAGACTTACTGTATATTAAGGTGACAAATACCAGGATATAAACTTTCCAGTATCAACTAATTATTAGCAAGGTCACTGGACAAACCATGATTCTGTTAATCACTAAGAATGTATCGATATTGTTCGAGGTGTAAACTGATTTTGCTGAGTTATTGTACATACTGGAAAGAGCTTTGGCCTGAAGAAACAGCAAACAGACTTATAAATTGTGCTGCAATGATTGATGGCACATGCAGATGATGAGAATAATTCTACATAATAGTATAATTACAGAGCACACTGGGGAATAATTGTTCTGGAGTATCAAGGGACCTATTTTCTCAAGGAAACACAATCAGAGAGACTGACGCAATGAGAGTGTAGTGGCCCAAAATATAACCAAAAGGCTGACGGAGTGAAGTCGTTGCTTGAAAAAACGAATTCCAATCTTATAAGGTTGGCAAGGAAATAGTTGGTCAAGATTCATGACATTACATTTATATTTGTTTATCCAACTAGAGTTTATCATAATGTATTTTCTCTTCACTCATTACTAACTCACTGAAGTGTGATCCTTGAAGACAAAGTTGAAATTCATTGAAACTATGAAGAGACGCTAACAAACAGCCTCTTGTAAGGCGACTTAGTCCTATCAAATAAAACCTTTTTTTTGTCATGCGCTGGCTAGTAGAGGTCAGAAGAAAACACAAGAGACGATATCAATGAGAACAAACCTGCGTCAGTGTGGTGTTTAATAGGGTACCTGCCGGGTTCATGATTGACAACCACTTCCACTCTTACAAAGTCTCACGAGGCTCCCGTACGTCAGACTGTGGCCTTTTAGCTCATGTCTTGTAAATCATTCTATCAGCTGCAGGCGGTGACCGTCTCCAATTACCGGTACAAAAACAGCAGAGCATCAACTGCCTCTTTGCATGTGGATGATCCTGTCGGATGCTTTCCTATCCATGTCAGTGTCAGTGGCCTCCTGATACAGGAAGGATGGGTGCACCTGTGCCAAAAGACAGAGAAACACTGTGAAAGAGGTCAATGGCAGACACACCATAATAGACAAGGATCGGACCGATGCAATACATTTTCAACATTGACTTTCTTTTAAACAAAGCCTTCCTCTTTGTATATAAATTATCTCATTCTTGGCCAATGGGAAGCACTCCGTTTGTTTGAGGCCTGGATAATACTGTGGTATTTCACTCCCTTAAGATGCATCATTGTAGGAGACCTGGGACCCTCCTACTGTATTTGTAAGACAAATGTTGAATGGGTATATAAACCGTACGTTGTCCACTAAACATACAGTTTGAAGTCCCCTCGAACTCTGCAACATGTCTGCTCATTGCAGGTGGGTGGGCCTTCAACACTCAGTAAACGTGTTCCTTCATCACTCAGCCTCCGCTGTGGTCCGGCCAGTCTTATCCAGCCTAATAAACATTGATTAGTCCACACAATCAATGCGCTCAATGACAATGATTCAGTGCACTGTATAAATGTATCGACTGCAATCAGCTATAAACAGCAGCCCTCTTTTTCATGCATTTTCTGCGTTTTATTAGCTGTGTTTTGACGGAACAATAATTGTATGATTCTCTGTAGAGTTAACAGACATATTTCATTAAGTGATGCCGAGATGAGATAAAAAAAAATCTATTGACCATCTGTCTAGATATTTTTTAAATATATAAATAATTGCATGAATGAATAAAAAGCATTTTCGTACAGCACTGTGATCCTCTCGACAGCCACCAGAAGGTGGCAATGTTTAGCTGCTAATCAAAGTACTGATAGCTCTTTGCTGCTTTCTTATCCTGAAGTGTTGCACACTAAACCATATTTTCTGCATCTTAGCAAAGGTGACTGAACTGAAAAAAACAAGAAATATGTGCAGAAATTTTACTTGTCCTGGCTTAAAATGCAATTATAATCAGGGGGTTCAGATCAGGAAATGAAGAGGAACCACTGTTGGATATAGTAGCCAACAGTTTCCTAATACAAAACTAGTTTAGCCACCTGCATTCAGGTTCAACTATAAAAAGACATCTAGTCTGTCAGTGTAGGTGAGGAAAGTTTTTGGGGAATACCACAACACACCTATCTGCTCATACAAAACACAATCCAAGATCCGGTTAAGAGCCATGTGATGTATCATCTGTCACTGAACAGTTGAATTCAAATAAAGAAGAGAAGTAGGAAAACCCCAACGTAAAGCATGTAACTTTGCTGCCGCTGGTTTCTGTGGCCATGCATGACCGGGTCATGTAATGAATGTTGATAAAGTAGAAAAGCCTGTTTAATCAGGACGGATCACTGTGCAGAGGTGGAGAATGTCAGAGAGAGCAGGCACAGCTGCTTAGTGAGAAATCCAATATTGACTGTCGGGATAAATGTCCTGCATATTCTCTCATCTGTCCCAGGGGCTGTGGTATTATGCCTCTCACGTTAGCACTCCTAATTGGATTAAAAATGGCTTGTTATTGGGAGAAAAATGACTGAGAAAAACTATCATGATTATTGCCTCTCAACAATGTTGGCTCCCAGAGCTGAAGTAATTGTCGCGGCTTCAGGAAAATGTCAAAAAATCAGGCGACGCAGTCTGCTTTGGAAAACAAACAGTTGCTTTGATTGATTGCATGATAAGATCAAATCAAAGGGAGATGACACCGTCACATTGGATGCCTCATTCATTGTCTTATTCTGGTACAATAAAGCAAGAAATGTCACATCAAAGTGTGGCATTCATTTGCAACATTCTATACTTTTCAGATTGTGTGTGTGTGTGTGTGTGTGTGTGTGTGTGTGTGTGTGTGTGTGTGTGTGTGTGTGTGTGTGTGTGTGTGTGTGTGTGTGTTGTGTGGCAGACATGTACTTTATACATGCACGCATTGCTGTGAATGCATGCATGAACAGGAATGAAACAGACAAATCCATCAGACGTCCACTGGGTTTTGGTTTGTGTACCACCAGGAGCACCCATTAACAGGAAATAAATGCCTGACGCCATAAAGCTGACAGTGTCTCATTCATACTGACACGCTGGCTAAATTACACATAAAAGCACTGATAACATCATCATTAAATATTGATTTTAAGGGTGGTTGAAAGAAGAAGAAAACACATCCACACATATTCTGCAGATGAGGGGATTTGGATGAGAGTCAAACCAGATGGAGCAGAGTGGTTAAGTAAAAAAAAAAGAAGAAAAAAAGGAGGAGGCAGCCATGGTTGCTTCTACTGGGAGAAAGATGGACAGAAGAGAAGCAGGAAGAAGAAAAAGGAGAGTAAGAACGAGGGGGTGAAGAGTAGAGGGAGGTAAGGGATTGGGAGGGGTAGAAAGAGATTTAAGGCTGAGGCTCAGAGCAGATGTTAGCGCTGATGATGATGGATGCAGGTTGTTGAGATGCAGAGTTGTTATCATGAGAGGCACTCGCAGCCTCCTCGCGGCACACTTTCCTCCCCAGATGTCACCAAGCGCGCGTGTGTACGCGTGCGCGCGTGTGCATGTGTGTGCAGAGGGAGACGCTGAAATGAACAAGCCACACGCCCAAATCGGGCTGTAACACTAAATCTACTTGGTTTCCATGAGGAGCTGGGATTAAAAAAATATATGTTTTGAATGCAAGAAATGTCCTGAGCAGACTAAACTCAGATTAATATCAAGTGATCACATCAATGAACAGACGCAATGGAATACAACAAAGGGACTGATTTGTCACAGATGAGGCTGATGAACAACTGTCTTTCTACACTCTCAGACGCAGTGAAAATAAACTTCTCTCTGAAGGTCTAAATTGGATTAATTTGAAGATGTTTCACCTTTGAGCGGCATTTTCTTGCATTAAACCACATATCACTAAGCTACCACATACATCACTGCAATGATCCAAATTCTTAACAAAAACACACACACACACACACACACACACACACACACACACAAACGTTTGCTGCACACAACAGCTGGTGTGTGTGAGTGTGTGTATGAATGGGACATGCTGAGTGGTAACCTGCTCTACACTCTAACCAGATAAAAGGTGCAGGGCAGAAACACGTCGGTAATTGATTGCTAATTAGTTCTTTTGTTGTCGTCCATTGTGTCCTGACAGAGCTTTGCCCTCGGCTGTCTATTCACCGGCAGAGTCTGTGGCCACACAGCAAGGAAATAAGCATATAGCCAGCCCATAATGAGACAGACTGATGTGACCCCAACAAGGGATAGGAGCTGCTTTACAAAGCCCCCCCACCCACTGAACTCTTGGATACAACTACAGAGGACATGAGAGTGTAAGAGGTGGATTTTTTATTTTATTTTTTTAATTCACTTCACAGGAATCCTCAGACTAATAAAAAAAAGAATGCATGAAAGTCTCATTCCATGATTAATCATGAGGTGATTAATTTCCCCCTGAAACTCCCCTCAGCTGCATTCTGCTTTACAGTATGTGGGGCAGGACACTCTGTGCCATTTCCATACCCGCTATGCTCTACCCACATCATCTCTCTCTCCCTCTCTCATCAGTGCATGAGAAATTACCTAATGAGGAATGGGTCGCACATTTCCACAAACTCATTAACCCGCGAGCGAGTGAGACTAATTGCAGCGTTTGGGTAATGTGATTTCACATCTGTTACTGCGGCCCAGGACACAGTATAGTCAGCACGGGGCTGCTGGATCTGGTGGGCTGAGCCACACATAAGAGCTCGATATACCAGAACAACACACACCGCTCCAGCCTGGATGGGTGGAGCAGCAGTCACTTTGGCTGTGGTTATAACGGTTGATCGACTGTTGTCACGCAATGTCGTGTAATTAAAAGAGTCTGCAGGGAAGGTGGGCCACTTGCAATTATTCTAATGAAAAAAAAGAATATATATATATATATAGACTGCTGCTACAACTAGACTTGGTGGTGTATAAGTGAATAATTTGCAGTAAAAGACAAATAAACATGACTTTGAGTTGGTGACCATCATGAAACAAACAGAGAAAAAAAATGTTCTTTCCCAAAATATGTCCATTGAGATTGAGTGGGTTATCAACAATATCCTATAAAAATTGGTTGAACATCCATGAGCATAAACAATTGATAACCTGGTGCTTTCTCTTGTATACATTCACTATGACTTGACTATCAATTCAATTTAGAAAATAATTATTCTTTCTTAATTACGTTTTCCTTCCTTGCTTTTCTGTAATTACCCCTTCTTCCGGTCTGTAAATTAATACAATGTGGCCTGTTTATTGTATCAGTCTGTAAATGTAATTAAACTGTGACCTGCTGCAGAATGGCACACTTGCAAATAGCTTGGAAAATACAAATTGTCCAAATAGTTTTTTTGTGTTTGAAAACTTCAGGCTATTTAATTTAAGCTAATTGCATATAAAGGAAACTTAGGGTGTGATACACGCACACACACACACACACACACACACACACACACACACACACACACACACACACACACACACACACACACACACACACACACACACACACACACACACACACACACACACACACACACACACACACACACAAAGCACAGAGAGGAATAAATGGTTTCTTTCAGGGTCTTGACTTGTGTTGGTATTTTCAATAATTCAGTGAATTACTGCAAACAATTTTATGCTAATAGGAAAGGTGGAAACCAACTGTTTAATATGGGGAAAGTAATATACTTTTGTTAATTATGATTAATCCTTTGTTTAACCCCCCTGCATTGTTACAGAAACTCCAATTATAAGTTTACAGGCAGTGGGACTGCTTATGGTAATGCCATATCTCATCAATTACCATCCCGTGACCATAAATTGGCCTCAGCGCTGACAACGAGACGAGGTTAACACGCTGATTAATTTGAGCTGCTGTGATTTCAGGCTCAAGTTGACACTTATAATCTTTGACACAGACAGTGAGGTTCGCTCACTTTCATAATGGAAAATTTTTATTTACCTCACTCGGAGCCGAGTTTACAGACATTACATCTCATATCAGGATAATTTGAAATTAAGGTTACGCAAACAAGGTGAGTTTCACTTATTACACAACTGATGGGCAAGTAATGAGGAACTTTGAATAAATGTCAAATGATCAAAAGGTGTAACTGCTTAACACGGATTACCGGTATTTTTGTTTTTCTTATGACATTCATGGGATGTAGAAAACACTGTACACGTTACGCGTAATAACAGATCAGAAATAATGAAAAACGTGTCTGTTTAACAACTTAGGAAAAGTGTGTCAGTTCAGATTCATAAATGTCTGAGGAATGTGTTTGTCCATTACTTTAGCATCATATAATTGACATTCTTACTATTTCAATGTTATCAATGCCGTAATTTAGTTTCAAACACATTTATTGTGAGGTCTACTGAGCTGCTAAATGTAGAGTTGAGTGAAACTGCAAAACGTTTTCTGCATTTTGTTTCACTTGTTCCCTATAATATAGTACCAGAAACTCCCCGATCAACTTGTTTCATTATTCATTCATCTAATTGATATTTTGCCTAATGGATTTGTGCTCATCACTTTGTTAGGGGTCTGATCGACAGGGGAGAGACAGCTACTCCCATAAACAGCTTGTGCTGCATGAGAAGACTGAAGTGAACAAGTCATTGATAATGCCTTGTAGGACACTCAGTGGTGGGCATTTTTGAGCACTATAGGTAAAACTCTTTATTATAGATTTACCTCAAGTGTATTGCTGTAATTAAAGTTTATAAAACTGAATGAAATCGGAAGTCAGTGTGTGTGGGTGGGTGGGTCCAGTCTCCCAGTGTTTCTGTAGACCTATCTGCACTGCTAATTGTGTGAATAATGATGTGAAAGCCATACTGTGATTATCTGCTGGTCCATGTGACTAAAATTGAAGATAGCCTAATTAAACCACTTAAATGACACCAAAGTGTTGCCATTTTGCCTATATACTGTATGTACTGATAGTCATTTAGAAACTACCTAATAGCAATTAGGTATTGTTGCTGTGGCTGCTAAAGTAATGTATAGGATTAACCTGCAGATATCAGAGTGACCCAGATACAGGCTGATAGGTGTAGTCAATTAATAGGATTATTGACAGGCTGAAATATGGCGGGATTCCCGGTGCAATAATATTTCTGTACCATTCCCATGAGAACTGGGCTGCCTTTTATTTTCATCTCCTCTGGTATTTCTCTAATAACCAGTGTGGATATTATAACAAGTCCAGTTTTGCTGCATCTATCAATTGTGTCATGTGTACTACTCGAGGAAGGATCATAAAAGCCAACTTCAGCCTTCATTAAAACTAAATAAACTATATATACATTATATACAAACACACACACACACACACACACACACACACACACACACACACACACACACACACACACACACACACACACACACACACACACACACACACAACACACACACACACAGAGAGAGGCCTGTGATACCTCCTGTTTAGTTACAGACCATCCAGTCTGCTCAGTGGGATGACCGTCATGGTTAAAAGCAATGACCGTCACATCCCAGCACTGACATCTTTACCGCTCCTGTCTGCCATACTGGGACCAGTTACCCTTCATAAACCCTTTAACCCAGTCACCTCAAACACTGGTCACTGTGCAAAGACAACTAACAATATAAGTTTGTGCAACAAAATTGCATCCAAAATAATAATAATTATATATATATATATATATATATATATATATTGAAAATCCCATTATAATTTGGGAGTGCTATAGAATCCAAATAAACTACAAGTACCATCAACAAATGACCGGAAGGGCGGATCAGTAGGAAGCTCATGCATAGGCTTCAAAGTGCTTATAGGAATTTGTACAAAATGGACATTATATATCTCGTTAAACTTAATGGAGACATGAATCATTCTTGTGTTGACATTCTTGAAAATTACTTTTATTTGTTTGTTCATTTTTAAATTGGTACAAACCCGTCAATGTGGAGCATTTGATCAAACATTTAAGAAATGTGTCAAGTAATAGCACATACAATAAGTTAAAACATGTCACAAAAAAGACCAGCGGGTACATAGCAAGAATGTTTTATCTACACAAAACATCCTAAAACAGCGTAGGCCTACTGAAAGATCATTGTCTTGTTTTTTTTTTCCTCTTTAGATTTATGCTCCCGTCTCATGCACACGAGACAGGGATCGCCTCACAAAAGTACCTCTTCAATCTGAGTGGGCATCATTTTCTCCTTAAATTATCCAAGCGTTTAAATCCACATGCACAGTGCATGCCCGAGACCCAGTTCAATAGGCCCACCTACAGTGTGGTGCGTGTGTGGTAGGCTGTCACCAAAATGTATACCCAATCTTATAAATAACCGTTTGACATAACACAACTTCACCTGAACACAATTAACGTGTGTGCGTAAAGACACACTCAATGAAAACGCAAATACGACGATTGTTTTGGCTCTCAGTAATTAGGGCCTTTAGTCTAGAGATCATTACAATAGTATTTATCATCAATAGTTGATAAAATCCTTTTGAATTAAGATAAATAACCCCAAACCCAAGACATTTTTTTCTTCCATTTGTCCATTTGTTTGTGTTGTCCTTTTCTTTCTGTCATTATGCCTATAGATGAAGTACAGTCTCCATTCTCTCACATTTCAGGCCTGATTAGCTCTCTCTCTCTCTCTCTCTTTCGTTTTGATCTAATAGCGGGAATAAAAACTGAAAAAGAGCCGCAGGGTGGGGATGGGAGGGGGTGGGTGGGGGGGCAGGGGAAGGGGGGGGGTGGGTTTGGAGGAGAGGAGTGCGGCGGGGTGTTTTTTTTTCCCCTAAAAAGTCACTAAGTGAAACTCATGGACACTGTGTGCTCCAGGGCTTTGCGCCGCAGTGAGGCGATGCTTGTCCCTCTCCACATGTCACTGTCCGGGGAAGTACACAGCTGCGGCGAGCCCGATACGTTTGAGGGGCCGGAGAGAGAGGCCGACATTCCGGGGAAATGCGACTGGTAGAGGTGGGACTGCAGACCGGAGCCGTTGGAGGAGAGGCCGTTGGAGAGACCCATGGAGTTTGGAGGGCCTGGGCCCAGGCTGCACTGTGACAGGGACTGCATGCCCGGCTGGCGACCCAGGGCCGGCGGGAGCTGCAGCTGGGACACTCCCGGCATCCCCGTGGCCCAGCGAGAGTCGTTGGCGTGGAAAGAGCAGAGGCTGTTCTCCATGGCGGCCGCGGCAGAGAACTGCTGCAGGCCCGGTGTCGGAAGCAGAGTTCCCGGGGAGCGGAAAACATTGGTGGTCTTCTTCCTCTTCTTCCATTTGGCTCGTCTGTTCTGAAACCAAACCTGCGAGCAGAGAGACACGACCGTGAGCCATCAGACGGACAGACAGGGGGACGTACGTCTGAAGCAGTATGAATAATAATAATAATAATAATAATAATAAAATTTTATTTATAATGCACTTTATATTCAAGAATCTCAAAGTGCTACAGAGAAAAAAATAACAAAAAACTATTAAAAGGGGGAACCTCAAAGAAAGTTTAGCTAAATGCTCTTTTAAAGAGATGGGTTTTGAGGTTCCGTTTAAAAAGAGCTGTAGTCTGTGTTAGTATTACACTGTGATGAGGGCATCGAGGCGGATGTTGGAAAAATACTGCTACAGTAGAGAAAAATACGGTTTACGCAGAATAATCTCACTAATATCTCAACACACGCAGACTAACTTTAAGGCTCGAATAGGACATTAGTGTCTATAATAATATAATATGGATAAAACAAAATAATAATAATAATAATTATAGGAGGGGAGTATATAATTGTATTCCATAGCAGGGACAGAAACATAGCGTAAAGGTGGTTGGAGATGGTGTCCTTCATACCACCCTGCTACAGAGTACTTGTAAACACAAACTCATACCAGCTGGTCTGATTCCGACCCGTGTTGAGTTATGACAAACGAAATCAACAAGACATAAATGTTGACCTTCTGCAATTGGCCTTAAGGCCTCTTATCAGAATATAATCACTGCCACTATAGCCTGATAGGCAGGACTTTGAGGTATTCATATTAGATGCCATTTATGAATCGTTCTCAAGTACATTAGCCTGTATGTAACACTAGGGGATTCCTTTAAACATTAGGCTATTGTGAATTTAAATCATTCGGCTACTGTTAACATAATAATGTTTTAAGACGCTTTGGATGGAACTGAAACTAACAAAAGGCCAGGGTTGTGAATTTCATTGTAAATAAAATAGCCTACATAAGGTGCTTTGTATACAAACTCAGCCGTCACAGGAGTATTTTTTATTGCTGTTGTTCTGCAGCAGTGAGCCGAATTATTTATCTTTCTAACATTTTATTTACAAGCAAATTAACTGTAAATCGCCCTAAATATTGTGTTGACTTTAAAATACAAATAGCCCGCATTGCTGTACATTGTCTACGTGGAAATAAAACCCACCCATCCACTTCCAAGCGCGTAACAAACACAACGACACACGTACGCAGCTAAAAAAAACAACCCAAAAAAAACAACAACAACACAGGCGCGTTCTCCGTTGGGCTTTATAAAGATTTCACCATCTTCGGGAGTGATTAATGCGCGGGCGAGGCCGTGAGTCGATGCCTCCTCCGTATTAAAAGTGAAATCTCGCTCTCATTCCGCTCAGCCATCCGTGAAACGTCGCCCAAACCCATTACACTCGGAGGGGGGGAAAGAAAATGCAATTTCTCATTCCATTAAAAAAGTACAATATATTCTAGAGTCCTATTAAGACGTCGCTGATAGAGCATTTTAAAAAAGAGGAGAGGGTGTGGAGGTGGAGGCACGCACGCCGGCCAACACGCCCACTGAAGGCTGCACCTGCACGGCCTGCACTCATGTTTACCAGCAGCGAGCAGCACCCTGGACTCCATAGAATAAAGACTTGATTATTAAGGTGACTAATGGTTATACTGGTTTTATTGCTTTCAGTGTGGATCATTTGCATGGATTTCACATCACTGGTTAATAACCCGTTCACTGTTATAAATAAGACTGAAATTGGTTGATAATGTGTTTGGTTTATTAGAGCCTTGTACGTCCCTGCATGCTTGTTATAATGCATGTCTGCATACAGTTTGTATCGTTTAAAAAGTGGTTGATTATATTAAGAAATAGATAGAAACTCAATTAATAAAGTTTGCATTGTAAATAATAATAAATAAATAATAATGAATGAATTAATTAATTAATTTCATCCCTATAAACCAAGAAAAAACAAAAATAATGTGCCAAACAATCCAACCCTGACATATTTTGTGAAGGAAATTCTTTAAAAATGTTCTCTATAATATATTGAGCATTATTTTGGCCAGGGTAATTCCCATTTGTAATGATAAAAAATGTGTCGAAAAATAATTGCCAAAGCCTAAATACCTAAAATTTAATTACATGCAATAAATGCAGGTCCAAATGAAACGAAAATTAAGCCAATGTAAAGAAAATGAAAAAACGTTCACCCCTCAATAAACTTCAATATTTCCAGACAGTCAACAGAAGTGGCGTCATGTAATATTCTTCTTCTTTTTTATTTATTTATTTTTTACTTCATGGGCGACGGATTTCAGCTCGTTATCTGCAGGTGCGAAATATTCCAGCACCTTGGACAGAGTCGCCCATATATTAGATGGGGCAGGCTTCTTAAAATGACATGTTGCTTGCTTTTGGACAAATCATGCCATATTTGAATACCATACTTTTATTTAAAATATGCTTGAGCTTGTATTTTTTTAAACAACTGTCATTTGCCCACCAGAACACAACGAATAGTATGAGAATGTGTTGACCCTTCAAATACACAGCGCTTTTTTTCCTTTGAGTAAACTAAGGCAGGATATAGTGCTAAACCTAAATAAGAAAATATTTCTAAATGATTCTGTGACTTTAATGATGCATACTAGTACTCTTAGTTATATGGATTGTAATTGGGCGTCCATCCACCCGTTAGATTTGATATTTTAAAGCATTTGCACCCAAAACGTAAAACACCTAATAGCCCCAAAGACATGTCGGTACACAAGGACCAGTGACAATTAGCTGAGTATACATTATGGAACATTTCAGAAGTGGCCAAACTATATATCTACAAACGCACATAGGGGGTTTTGGTCCTGAATCCTCTTTTCTCCAGCCTACTTTGCTCACTGCTTCCCAGATGGATTGCAAGCGAGATTTTTGACATTTGTATCGTGCTGCAAACCCCCCACAAGATCAAAATCTGGACCCAAAGCCGCACCTTACTACACCACGCGAGTGTTTGCATCCTGTAAAATCCACATTGCGCAAGTGTTTTACCTGAACTCTGGACTCAGTGAGGCCGATCCTCAGCGCCAGCTCCTCCCTCATGAAGATGTCAGGGTAGTGGGTTTTGGCGAAGCTGCGCTCCAGCTCGTTGAGCTGCGCCGGCGTGAAGCGCGTCCTGTGCCGCTTCTGTTTCTGGCTGGCGGACTGACTGGAGCTCTGCTGAGGCTGCTGCTGCTGCTGCTTCTCCTGCTCCTTCCCGTTCACCGTCATGCCGGCGGAGTTGGATCCCACGTTAGCGATGTCTTCTCCCGGCAGGAGAGTGGTTCCCTCCACGGAGTCCGAACCAGGGGCCATGTCTCCCGGGTGCCCCTGGTCTGGCACCCCACCACCCAGCCGGCACTTGAGAGCCTCTCGGTGTCCGAGTAACTCTGCAGCATCCTTCATCCCTGAGAGGATGAGGAGGAGAGAGGCTTTGAGTAAATACTTGGCAGATCTTACAGCGTAGCAGCTTTAAAGGAGAGTCACATACAAAAAGGCAACAGACGTATATCAATCCAAAGAATATAACACATAAACTCAATCTAGCTTGGCTCGTAATTTTGAATCGTAAATATTTTTGGCTGTCAGATAACTCTTTATTCCAGATAAATTACTGTAAAGAATGGCATAAAGCAACGCTAAAAACCACTTAGCTGTTAACACAATTAACTACACAGTCTATCTATCACATCACAAGATTGAAGAAGAAGTTGGAATCTTACACTGGAGTTTAGGGCCGGAGTTTAGTGATGATAACTCACCGAGCCGAGCATCCAGGAGGTCGGCATGAGAGAGCATCGCGTACCGCTCCAGGGTGAAATGCGCTCCAAAAAAATCCCACAACTTTGGGGCAATTTAAAAAGTATATATCGTCTAAATGAACGAAAATTCGGTTTGTGGTTAAAAAAAGGAGGTCCCTTGCATTATAATGTCCTTTAGAGCGACGGGGAGGCGCTTATTAGTTGAAAGAACCCGTGAGCTTCCTCAAATAAGAGCCAATCAGAGCGGGAGCTTGGAAATGTCAGCGACGTGACTCCCCCCTCTTTTTTCTTCTTCTTCTTCTGTTTTTTTTTATTTTTTTTTATACACACATACGGAAGAAGGCACGCGCGCGCACAAACCCAAACGCGCACGGAACACTACAATCCAATCCTCTGCCATTCCCGTCCTCTGATTTATTAGCTTTTCATGCTAAGATTATTCCACGTTCGACATCTTAATGTGTTTGTTTAATCTCATATAGTTAGTGCGATGACAGGACTCCTGTTTGTGGACATACATGTACAATACTGGAAGGTGAGCTCATGCAAAGACTGGGTTGGTTTTGCTCCAGGAGACATGAGCTTGTGGTTATTTGAGCCAGAACATGTAGCTATGTTCCATTGAATAAATTGCCATATCAAAATTTAAATTGTCAAAGCACTGCTATGTTTATTGGCCTGTTTATAGACAGTAACCCAGAAAAGGAGGATTCATTTCCCAAAGTCCAAAGAAATTTCGAGCTGATTACTCCTTGTATCATTATATGAAATACTGTTGTATACTGACATGTTTATCAGATTGAGGGCATTCTGTACAAATAAGTGTGGACTTTAGTCATAAAAGGAAATAAAGTGTGGGAGATGGGGAGCCTTATAACGCCAGGCCTCCATCCAGAGCCCCACATCCCTCCCGTCCTTGGATCCCAAACAAAACGAATATTGCTCCCATTCCCCCATGGCAGGTGATTTGTGGAGACAAATCGAGGAAATAAATAAATAAACGAGTACAGATGGATTTAAGCTTCGCAAGTGATCGGCCGCTTTAACTCCCATCGACTTTTCATCAACGCGGGCGCAATTAAAGGTATTTAGGCCTGTTTGGTTCAAACAAAATCAGACGTGGTGGACCCTAAACGATTGTGCCCCTTTTAGCAGTGGTCCATGAGTAGGTCTATTATACAATTAACAGGACAGCCATTGATCTGCGCTCCACTCCTACTGCTCCAGACAGTGCTGGTACACAGAGGGCTTTTGGCAGATGTCAGGGTGAGCCTTGTGAATAGACCACCGCCTGGGACCAAATAGGTTTTCTTTGCAGCCGCACAAAGGAGGCGTCCGAGCGAGTAGTCTTCCCTCTCCTCCTGCACCACATAGGCTACTCATCCTCCATGCTCCTGGACTGCAATGTGCCGGGGACGCAAGGAAGTATAGCCTATGTGGCACAGCAGGAAAACTTAAGGAAACGGGACTGGTGCATGGTCCACTGAGATGAGGACGGTTCAGCAGAAGCAATCAGCAGCAGCAGCAGCAGAGGCTCGACTCGTTTGATTCAGACGTGTAGTCCAGGAGAGAGGAGAGGGACCCCCGTGTGTTTGTGTGGAGTTGTAAGGCCAACCCTGCGTTTGTGAGGGGCTTGAGCCAGGAGAGACGGTCTGTATGCTTTGGAAGCCGTTTGATTTCCAATTTAATGAGAGACAATTGATGTTATACAAAAATAAATTAATACAACTTTGTGGTCGAAATGAACTCATTTGGGGTCAGAGATAATCTTTATTTTTTTTGTTGTTAAATTACTAGCACTGTGCATACATAATAAAAAATGTGTGATGCCATTGTGTGCATATCGAAAGAAGTGAATTTAAAAATAAATTGCATTTATTCAATTCTAATTTAGGATTATTCAATAGGATTATTCAATTTATTATCACAGTCATTTTTTTTAAATATCATAATTGTTATTAGTGTTATAATAATATTATTAAATTGTGTAGGGTAAGTAGCAAATGTGTGTTATTTCTAAAGAAAAAATAAGAAATAATTATCGTACAGATATTGATCTAACAGCAATAATAGGAAAACAAATAATATTTGTTTTTTTATTATTTTAAGTATCATTAGCTATGCCTTCAAAAAACAATGCTTAATTCAAAATCATTTATCTGGACGTTCTGTTTACAGAAGATGAGGCCCGTGTAAAAATAAAAAAGGTTGCAGTTATTGTTGACTACTCATCTGATTCCTATGTGATAATAAATATTGATATTGTGGTTTGTTGCGGTGAAAACAGCCCCGAATAGCATGACATCCCCTCAGCTGTCCGACCCTCAGACTGTAACTTATTGCTGTAATAAGAGGAACCCACTTGAAATGGGTCTATGTCTCACTCAGCCTCCCTAACTGGACCGCATCAATCTTCCCCAGTAAAAACACACTCACATACAATCCTCCCGGGTTAATGCGGCGCATCTGAGTGCGGAACGGCTGTTTACACGCGAGGAGACACTTTTAATGGAAGCGCACCAAAAAACAAATGCAATTTTGCAGAGCAATTTCAAAGACCAAGAATTCCGTGTCCACCCTCACTGAGTTTTTCTTTTATTTTTTTTATTTTTTTTTTATTTTTTTTTAGCAATCAAACGTTAAATCCATTGCTCATATGGGCCTTTGCAGAGCAGGTTAAGAATAAATGCAGGTAACAGAAGGCAGATGCGGGGATAAAATCCTTTACACCACCAACCAAAGTGTGACATGGAGCAGCAGGCGAGCTGGCTGTTTCTCATGTTCAGGCCTATATTGCATCACCTCGTGGCCATCTGCATCCACTCACTTATAGAAATCTTAAAGGGAAATCGATTTTCCATCTGCAGAAACGGCTCTCTAACAAATCACACTGTAACTTTGTGCAGCCGATGTGATGACAGTCGGAGGGATAAGAAACAGGCCAATAAATGTTTCTTCCGAGCACCGAGAGATGCACAGAGCGGTTGGGGGTTGGGGGGGGGGGGAGCCACAGACCGGCAAACCCATTAGAGGCTCCCCTCTCCGGCCACCCGGCCTGTCTGCACCACCCCGCGCATCTCATGCCCCAATTAGGCCCTCTGCCCTCCGCCTGCTCCCCGTTACTGCGTGATCTGGCGGACAGGGCGGTAATCACGGCTTCAAATAAAATAATCAGCGAAGAAGAGCGATTTCCTTAATGAGGAAGAAGAGGCGCGTGTCACGGAGAGGTGCGGTTGGTTGCGGCGTGGGCGTGCGTGCGTGCGTGTGCATTGGTGGTGGTTGACGGGGGGTTTATTAAAATAGCAACGAAAGGCACAATGTAGGGGACATTAACACAGTGGTGTTCAGAGTCTCAGCAGCTTTACAAATGTCTCATTACTTCTGCTGTTACTAGTTGACCTCGTGCTCAGGTGGTTATGTGTTTGGGGTCATTGGGGATGAAGAGAAACAGACACCAGGTTAAAGTTAAAGAAACACGTGGTTCATCAACATGGTGTCATGCCAGTCAAAATGAAACATAAAAGGTGGAAGGTCGGAAAAGTGCATTACATAGCATCACTGTGGCACGAATGTTATGTTGGGTGGACTTTTGAGTTTTTATACATGTGTTGTGCGTTTTAGAGCCAAAATCAGGAGAAAGATTTTTAACACGAAGCCAACAATGCCTCCAAAAGAATCAATTGTTCAATTCACCACCACCTTACACAGCCTCAAATCAAAACTCAACATAACTACAGCAATCCTGGTTCCCTCTTCAGGTGAATGCAGAGGGGCCTTTAGGGTTTAATACAACTGGGTCATGATTTAGTGACTAACAGTAGCTGACTTTCACCAAAAGGGCCATAAATATTGATTATGCAGCTTAAACTCTCTTACACAATTAAGAGACTTTAACGTCTGATTAGTCACCTAATTGACTAAAAGGTGGCGGCCCTAAACATCACACGCAGTCAATGAAAGAACCAACAACAAAAGATCAGTGGGACTGCTGATGGTTAATATGCGCGTACAAATCATAGATGTTTAGTTTCAACACTGAGACTCAGAGGGGCTGGACCTGCCAATACATGGTGCCAAAAACCCATTTTTTGGTATTTCCCAATTGTGTATATATCATATATATATGGTTACTAGTGACATATTTCTGCCCCATTTATAATAAATAAAATGCTTTTAATGTGTGGTGATCAATTTAAAATCCAAACTGGACATCTTGGAAATGCAGCAAAACAAATATATGAAATCTGTTTTGAAAGTTTATAGTCTGAGAGTATCTGCGGTTTGCAATACAATTCTGATAAAAGCTTGATTCCACTTGATCATGAGTGCTGTGTGTTTCTATTATTTCTTACTACTGGCAGCAGTGTAAAGCAGCCCTGCTTGAATGTGCTTTTTGTCAGTGTTTTTCATTTAATTTACGGGCATCTATTTAACTTAATCACATTTCAAACAGAAGCGAAATATTGAACTAACAAGGTTAGAGTATTAAGCCTGTAATCTATTGTATTTACAGTCTGACCTCGGTCATTTAGGCCTCCTACAGCTGCCCACAGATCTAATTCCTTCTCCTCCCCGACACCTTGACTTTCCCTCCAGTTCTGCTCCAGCTATTAGAATATGTTCGTTCTTAAGTCCGGTCATTAGTTAGGTCCATTACTGTGGCTCCATCATTAGGAAGCTGTAATGCATCATTGAAGGTAATGAGTGCCTTACATTACAGGTGCCAGCGAGCCTTAGACACACTGAATGAGACCTTTTCCCTCCACACTGCAGCCGAAAACAACTCCATTTTTACTCATTATTTAAACACAAAACCGTGAGTGAGGGCACATCGAGGCCTGACCAAAGATCTGATGTAATATTTAATGCGTTAACCAGCGAGAGATGCTTTGGGAGAATGTAGATGGTTAAGTAAAACGCCACACCACTGCTGATTTGATAGTTCTAGATGGTGAGAATAACGTGTGGCTACTCTTGTGGCAAACGGACATACATGTATCCTCGCACACATACCTCCTGTGCACACTCGTGCTCCTAAAATACCAGATAAAAGGGGAGGACTTGGGTCAGTAGTGCCTCTGAGTAGCTTGAAATTAGAAACATGTGCTGGTAATTATCAAACTGCAGCAAAGCCACGTCGTGCAATTTAATGCCTCAGCAAATTAAAGAATAAATGGGATCAGTCTCTTTGACCTTGCTCACTCCGACTTGCCGAACTTGATCTACCTGATACTTCAAGTGGGTGACTCGCTCATTCTGAGACACATATAGGCATGCATGCACACAAACACCCCCCCCCACACACACACACACACAAGAAGGCCAATGTATAATATATATGGAGAGAAAGAGAGTAAGAGAGAAAGATGCATGTTCACATAAACACACATCCTAAAAATGAGTTGATTGTGTGATGGTAGGAAAAATATGAAAGATATGCATTGACCTATGGAAAATAATATGAGAAGGCACACACACACTTGTTGTATTTCTTTTGTCGCCTCACATCTTCCTTGTGTTCTCAGCGCGTTCCTCACCCAGCCAGTTCAGCTCGTCTCTCACTTCACAAATCCCACACTTTCCCATCCATCCATTCTCTTTATCATCCTCTCCCCGTCTCCTCCCTCTCCCTCTCTCTCTCCCTCTCTTCCCTCCCCTCCATCCACTCCGCCACATTTCTACCGCTTCTCTGCTAAACACTGCGCACTATACCCCTCCCAAGATTAATTGATCATCAATTTAGCTCTAATTTGGACCAAGTCAGCTGGTAAATGGGGCAGTTTTCCCTGATTGTTAGTGAAATGTGTGCAAGTACATTGATAAATTTTGATTATTTATCAATTACAACCAAATGAACTAAATCTATTGAATAAATTCTAGCCTGATTGCCATAATAGAGTTTGAAAATATGGCTATTGATAATGATTCCGGCTAATAGTCTTTTCCGGCCGTGGTTGCCGGCTTGTCGGAATGACAACACAAAACTCATTTTTCACAGAATCAGCTGAGTGAGTGCGAGGCCGATCTTTCATTAATCAGTCACATTACGGAGCTGATACGCCGTAATACGCGACGCTTTCCTCAGAAAGACTCAAACACTTTGTCATATTTTATGTCAATTACCAGTCATTTCGTTGTGTTCCATCAAGACATCATGTAATAGTTAACATATGCTAAGGTAAAGCTCCCCTGTCCCGCCCACCAGGAGCTCCATTGAAGGATGCCTTCTCTGTGTTTGGGGGGGAGAGAGAGAGAGAGAGAGAGGGGGGAGAGAGAGAGAGGGGGGCTGGTGATGAAATGGGCCCTGCTCTTAATTTCTTATTTTCCTGAGGTGAGGCGCTTATGGGAAGGGTGGAGCACCGTTTTATTTATTTTTTTAAATGGACCTGCCACCGTGTTTTCCCAAAGTTAATGGAAAAGCAGCTTGCTGGAAAATAGGAGAGGGAAAAATTGGAATTAGGTTCAGAGGCTTTCCTACACAATAACAATGGATAACTACCCATTTCAGCACTGACATACAAATTAGGGCTGTTATATTTTCACAGCCTGACGCTATTAACTAAAAGTGATCTTTTAGTTTTTTAATAATTTGTAAGAAAGGTGTGTGACATGAATGCTCGGTCTTAAAATCGTATTAAAAAAACTAAAATGACAAAATGCCATTAGAAAATAACCTACTAAATAAACTATGTAGAAATGGTATAGCGTGAAATATCGCTCCGTACTGTTCAGTGATTTGATCTTAAATGTGTCTTGCCTCTTTAGCCAGACCAGTGGGAGAAAAAAAGCAAAGAGCTGATCTATCAGCCTTCCTTTTTAATCAATGATATGAGCCCCTCTGCACCAATCATGGCTGCTGGAAGCAACTTAATGATCAGCATTTAGACTGGGCAGGTAAACCGCTGCGCTATAGAGCCAACACAGGGGCCAACTGCAGGTGAATTAACCCAGTCCAGATCTAATATGCTGGTGTCAGCTCTGGTTAGTTCGTGGCTAACCGTGGCCTGTATTGGCAGTGGCATAGCATCCAACATTGTCTCCCTCATATGCCAGCAGGCAGCTATCTATAATCGATGGCCACTTTTAATTGGACAGGCTGTCTGTTAGTGGACATCGAAGGTTGTGCGAGGGGGGGGCAACCCTGTATTTACCACATGGTTATCAGGGACAAATGGGTCGGGGACGTCGAACGTGTTGTCTATAAAAAGCCAATCAAGGCTTCTGCTGTTGCATGACAGTCAATTATATTTGAAAATTTTACACAGTGACCCTTAACATATTATCCAAGTCATAAATACTGTGATAGACGTGGATTGATACGTTTATTCATCAATATTTTCTTCTTAATGATCCAAACTAGGCACATTATTTGTCTGGTGTTGAGCCACTGTGCTACCAACAACTTCAATCCCTGATTATTGTAAAGGCACTGCCATTATATTAACTCTGTAAACTATAACTGCAATCCAACAGTTTGCTATCTTACACACAAATTGTTTCCATTGCTACGATAATAAAGATAACACAACATTAACCCAAATGTAATTTACACCTAATTGTACCGAGTGGGCCTATTATATCGCAACATAACTCGTTTCCCTCCTTTAAAAATATACGGGTTTAAGATATGGAATCAATACAGTTGGACAGAAATATTGTCACTAATGTAGTCAATAAATGAAATCAGACGCTATTAGCCTCATTTCTATGGTGAGGCAAGGAGGTCAGAGAAGAGGAGAAGTGTGAATTAATTCTCTCTAAGCCGGAACGACCTACTGATGCTGGGTTGAAAGGCTTTTCATTCCGTATCCACAAACTATTCATTATTTCCAGGATGAACTCCGCAGAGGTATAGGGCTACACTGCCTTGACTAATAGGCCTAAGTGACTTTTCCTTTATTTCGCCTCTTGATTTGAACCTCAGAGGTGAGCAAGCCATGGGCACGTTTAAAGACATGCACCCAGATCTGCGGCTGCATACGTTTAAAATAGGCCAGCATCATTTGAGGCACCATCTGATGCACATTAACTGTCCTTCCTAATTTCTCCCACACGGTTGATGATTGCTTCCCCCCCAATCCCAGGCCTCTACTCTGCTCTATTTTCCTTTCTATTTTATTACCAAGCTACCATTTTTTCTTTTTCTTTTTTTTATGGCTGTGAGGAAGCTAGAAGCAGGAGATGGAGGGCCACCGGTGGACATGCTGCTTTTGGCGCAGCCTCTAATTGATATTGAGCGAGCTGTTGGTGAGGAGCGCACAGGGCCACTGCTGGCTAATCTACGCTTTAATCAGCGCGTGTAATGAGAGTGGCGGCACGCTCGGAGAGAAAGAGAGACTTACAAGCAACGTCTGTCAGGGTCCGGGGGAAAATATTGGCTCTAATTGTCGTGATTAAAAGAAAACTAGAGGACTTTGGGCTATTTTAGAAGAAGAAGGTGTGAGGGGGTGGGGATGGGGGTTTGCTTTCCTTCAGCACCACCTGAGCTGAGCCCTCAGCCGCTGTCCAGGGTGCTGAACTTGCAGACGCAGGTAACTGAAACACGGACCACTGGTGAAAAAACATGTCTTTGCTTCTCTGGATTCTCGCAATCATTGGTGCCTACATCTTAGGAGGACCTGATCACCATTCTGGTGAGGTAAGCTAATTAGTGAACAGGGCTGCTATTGTAACGGAACAATCCGTACCGAAGGGAGAGGCAGGAGGAGAGGCAGGAGGAGAGGTAGGCCGCAGACTGAATAGCAAGCGGAACATTAGCAGAGGTGTGTGCGGGAACACTGTCTGGCAATTAACAGGGCATTAGAGATGACACGCACTCACTCACTCACTCACTCACTCACTCACATGCACAAACGGAACCACGCATGCACGCAAACACACGGGCCTACACATCACACGCACACAGCCTCGTATACATATATATATATATATATATATATATATATATATATATATATATATATGTATAGATATACACACATGCATGTATACATTTGCACAAAGCATTGCAAGTGTTTGTGTATGTGACCATAAGAAAAGAACCCCCATGCACAATATCATGACATTTATGAATATGTGATAAATAAACAAATAAAACTGAAATAACTAACAAACTCAAAATTTGGCAAACACAGTTTAAACAATAACTAAACATTTTAAGTGAGTCAAGTCTTTACTGCAGGTTCTCGTTGCATGCCATTGCACAGGTGTATCTATTTTTCTGATCACTCATAGTATGACTGAAAGAAGGGAGAGGTAGGAGAGGGGAAAAAAACTGTTCAGGGCAGCCGAGCGCCATTTTACACCCAGAGCCTCAGCAAAGCTGTCTGACAGTCTGCCTGCGGCTGAGATTAGCCTCATCTATCCGGTGTCAGTGACGGTCGTGTCCAGAAAATCACAGCATAAACGGGTCTGACTGAGGTGTGAGTGAGAGGGAGGGAGAGAGATAGTGAGAGATGGAGAGAGAGAGAGAGATAAGAGAAAGAGAGATTACTCATACAAACAGACTGAAATAGACTGCAGTGCTGTGGGAATGTGCAGGGAGGGGAGGGATGAATTGGGTTTCCATGTGACAGAAACAGAGCACACCTCAGTCTTCCCCTGGCCGGATCCACTTCCTGTCCCGGGTGCTAACACTTTGTCCTTTCATCCATCACACCTGCATTTATTCATACACAGTATATGAACAATGCACACACTCGACGCACGCGCAACACATTCTTGTTTTTCTCTTTGTGTAAATAACACAATTGATGTGTAAGCGTTGCCTGTATTTCAAGAGATAGGTCGTTTTTATTATCACATAACTGGAGAGGGATTCCCCCCCCCACCCAACCCCATCCTACCCCGACAAAATGAGATATCCACCAGCCCAACACAAGTGACAACTTCTCTAACAAAATGATTGATAGCACAAACTGGTGAGAAATCATGGCACTTTTTAAAGGTTAGGAGGCACCTGCGATCATTGGCTGACAAAATGATTACACTTGCACAAAGTGGGCCCTGTAAATTTAAGAGATATGACTGATGAACCTCGGCTGCTGTTGTTATAAATGATATTGTGTTTCGTCTAATTTACATGCAATCATTTGTAAAATGAAGCGACTACTGGGAAATTGGAGAACTAAAACGTTGCTAAATGTTAAAAATGTGTACGAAAGAAATTATAATAATCTGGGGGCCATAGGTTAAATCACACACTGTAAATATAATGTAATAGATAATTTACCTGCAGACATTTTGTTATTGAACCAGGACCTTTAAGATGTTATTATTTGAGTATTATTCTAATTAATAATTCCACACCTGTTGTCTATTAAAAATAAATAAAGCATATTTTAATTGAGCTGTATTTCTACCTTTATTTTATAATAATATTTGTAGGAATAAAATAAAAAAAGAGCTGACGCGTTTCCGCGTGTGCTCCCCATTTGTAAACGTCCGGTGGGCCGGAGGAATGGAGATATCAGGAGCGATCGCATTTATGAGGCTTTCTGACAAATAGGCGCAGTTACGCTCCGCCAGCGCGCTGCCTGTTTACTTAGACCAGCTCCATTTCAGCGCCAGGCGTTTACGGAGCGTGTACGTGCGTTTGTATTGACGTGCGTGTACGTGTGTGTGTGTGTGTGTGTGTGTGTGTGTGTGTGTGTGTGTGTGTGTGTGTGTGTGTGTGTGAGCTTCGTCCACAGATGGCCTGGTGACCTTGGAGAGGGTCACCTGTGAGG
The DNA here is from genome assembly GCF_027596085.1 of Anoplopoma fimbria. NCBI lineage: Eukaryota > Metazoa > Chordata > Actinopteri > Perciformes > Anoplopomatidae > Anoplopoma > Anoplopoma fimbria. The sequence continues at coordinate 9,467,398 of NC_072461.1, read as the reverse complement.
AGGCGATGCATCCCGTGGAGTCAGAAGACAAACCAGAGCTTCGTGGACGCAGACAGCTCCAGCAAACCTTCCAGCCTGCGGAGCTGCTGAAGTTCTGAAGGTGATTGCGTGATTTTCTTCCCCCCCCCTTGTGCATATGCACATGCCGACGTCCTGTGTGCACTCCGCCTCTCCGGGGCTTCTCTAACTGCCTATTATGGCTCATATTGGAGCGACCCGGAGTCATCTCCTTTACAAATAAAGTGCCTTTGAAAGAGATTAGAGAAATATGTAGGAATTTCAGCTTAATTTGTTTGATCATTCCACATTACGGAGCAGCGTAGTGCTCAAATGTGATAACAAGTTTCCTGTTCCTTTCATTATGTAAGAGGAATTAGACCTCGATAGGATTTCACTGGGGCGCGGTGGTCCCTCGGATGAAATGTAATTTGTGGGGAGAATTTGTTGTATCTGTCACAAATATTCCCAATTAGCCGCGTAATTATTTGAGGGTTTCTGCAATTACGGCTTAAACCGGTAAATTTGAAGCCGTAGCTGTCCCTAATTGGTCTAGATTTGATATTTTGCATATTTGCATAATGAGGAAATTGGGAGGAAATTGTGTTCACCCATTTGTGAAAAATTCTATGAATTTTATGAATCTGAAAGCCATCCCCCTTGCGGTCGGTGACTTTGCCTCAGCTCCCAGAGGAAGCGGGGGCGGGGGCGCGCGGGGCACGTTCACGAATCCACGTGCGCTCGAGACGCACTCGATGAGGGTGAAAGCACGAGCTTTACAGTACTCTCGGCAGGAAATGTGGCAGAAATCCAGCCATTGTAAATAATATGGTATAATAAAGAATACAAAATAAATATATATATTATTTATCATTTAATACTATTTTTATATTTAATATAATATTAGCTTTCCCCATACAATCACCATATCTATGCAAGGGTATGAATAAGAATATACATTTCCAGTGGAATTTACTTAAGGCATCAGATCACTAATTTATCAAGCATTAGCAGAAGGAAAATGGTTATCTTTTTCATTTTCCATCAGTTAACAAACAATATGGCTGTATGGTTTTATGAAGAAGTCTTTGATTTTGTCATTAGGTTTCTATTAGATAATTCATCCAGATTGGTCTGTGAGACTTAATTATGCATTATCACAGTGTGCTGATTGATATTGAGAAAGCTAAGTGTTCTATGTAATTGGTAATAAAGAAGGTAATTTTAGAAATTTGTCCAATCAGTAATGATTATGAGGCTGTGAGTAGGTAATGATGTTAACCCTAGTTGCCTCTTACACAGTCCACCTCTAGCATATCAAATCTTAAATATAATAAGCTTTACAAAAAGAGGAAATGCCCTGCTCAGGCACATTAACACTATTAGAAATATATGTAGTTTCTCGAATTAATGAGAATTTAAGAAATTAGTTTGAGAGGCCAAACGTCAGGTACAGTAAGACACTTCACCTCAGAGGTGATTATTGGATACAATATGACATGAAGGCTCCACCTGGTAACAGTGGTGGTGGAGTGTGTGTCCTCCTCATGTAAGGGCTTTAGCCCGCTGAGAGCCGTATATCAGAAGGCAGTAAAAGAGAGACGCTAAGAGCACTGATGAATGTCTGAGAGATAGATGTGTTACGTGACCTTGGTACATTACACTCTCCTTCAAAGCCGCAGCAATGAAGATTAGTATAGTCTTATCCTGCCACGCCAAGTGTGTGTCTGTGTGTCTGTGTGTGTGTGTGTGTGTGTGTGTGTGTGTGTGTGTGTGTGTGTGTGTGTGTGTGTGTGTGTGTAGTCTATTGGCTGCATCTGAGCAACTTTACCATAAATGTCTTAATTGTTTACAGGAATGATAACATAAATGTGACTTCATTTTGTCTGCTTATGAACTTATTGTTTTTTCGCCCCTTTTTGTTTGCATGTACATTATGGAAATGTCTACATTTTATACTTATAATTGAAATATTTTGAAATTGACCGTGAGTGCAACCCACAAGCCACAATGTTGCTTTATAATATAATGAACAATGCATTTCAGCATAAATTAATCTGCAATTTTTTTTTAATTAATCAAGTAATTGCTTGGTCTACAAAATGTTAAAACAAATTAAAAAAAAGAAAAATAATCACAATTTCTGTCTGACAACAGTTCAAAACACAAATTATATATATATATATATATATATATATATATATATATATATATATATATATATATATTTATATAAATAAATAAAGGAGTTAGATAACACAGAATGCTTCATAAATGATTGAAACAATTTACTGTTTACCAACGTGGTTTGATTCATTTTCTGCCAAGTCGACTAATTGTACAGCTCCATTTAAATTTAATTTCCTCTTTATCCCAGTATAACATGGAAAATTCTCTCCAATCAAGGTTGTAGTCTGTGAATAGGTGACATTCAAGTCATATAAGGTTGTAACCGAACAGTAGCTATTTCAACATAAGAACATTTGGCTTGTGGAGAGAAAAATTTGGATCTAGTCCGTCAGTGGAGACACTGAATTACTGCAACCGTGGTATTATTAAGAGGGAGAAGCAAGCCAAAAAACAAACACAATCACGTTGATTTATGGGAGGGACATCACACAAAATATCTTTCTTTAATATTTGCGGGCAGCTCATAAAATAGGCTGCATAATAATTTCACCATTTCATGGGATATTAGACCATAATGACCACAGTCCACCCCTCTACACCCCACAGCCCTACAGGCTACACACACATACAGATATACACCTCAACCCCTGGGCAGACCAGTGTCGGGGCTAATTTATAGGTGGAAATGAAAGGCAGGCTTAATGTAATGGCTCCTTACAGCCATGAGATATTACTCGCACCATCACTCCGCGGGTTCAGAAAGAGGAAGATTTGGAAACAAGAAGGAATGTGGATTACAGGAGAGAGCAGGTCAAGAGAGAGAGAAAGAGAGAGAGAGAGAGAGAGAGAGAGAGAGAGGGGAGATAGAGGCTAAACACATCAACACAGGGATTGGAGGGCTCACAGCACACATTCCGGGTTTTTTTCCGGGGAAAAAACAACAGCAGCCATGAATGTGTTCCCAATGAATCTACAACTACAAGCCTGAACAAATAGAATCTCTCACACACACACAAACACAGCGGCAACAACAACAGCAGCAGCTGAAACTGGCGTATTCTACTCTTTGAGTTAATGGGAATAAAATACCTCAGTGGATGAGTGCAGATGTGTTTGATACAAATAGTCATTTTCCTATTTGCTGCCTCATTGGGCATGATGAATGATGGAAGTCATGGAGGCGGTGTGATAAATGGCAGCACCTTGGCTCTACTGCATGGCCTATTGATTCTCCTTCTTTATTACCCCTCCAACCCAGCTGGCTGCTCTGCCCCCCCTTTACACACACACACACACACACACGCACAGACACATGCACACGCAGTGCTCGCAGAGTACAAATACACACATGCATGCAGCCATGTGCGCTGCGAACACACACACACATACACAAAGCATGCAACACATGCACATTTGGAGTTACATAGAGCAAGGGACGGTGATGGGAGGCAGCAAGAAAAAGAGGCAAAGAAAAAGTCATGAGAGGTTGGAGGAAGGGTGAAGACAGCGCAGCAGAGCTGTGTTTTCATATCTGTGGTTTAACAAAGCCATGAGGTCCGCTCAGATGGAAATCTACATCCAGGGGTTGAAACTACCCCCCCCCCCCCAAAAGACCTGAGAGGAAATCAAAACACACAGATGACTCAATTAAAGTGTTTTGTAAATGGCGGTTTAATCTTCCTGAAAATGTTTGGTTCATTTATAAAGCCCGATCTGTCAGAGACTAGTTTGATGAGGGATGGGCCCGTGTGTACAACGCCATCAGTCACGCAGACATAGCGGGCAGGATAAATCAGTGATATGACCATCTACTGAGCTCTTCATCACGAGGTAATGAGGGTAATATCCTCCTCCGCGCAGTAACATCCACGCAGGTTTCAAATAGGCAAACGGACGAGCTCCGACTACCTTACCTGACTGACGCTGTGCGTGTTCGCACACATAACCGTGGCAACAACGAGGTAGGGTGACGTTTGAGTAGCAGTGACAGTCGTATTCTGTGTGAAAACATAAAAAAAGGGTGAGCCAAAAGGGGGGACTACTTCCTGTTGGACAGCAGGAAGTGACACGGGTGAGGAGAGACGAGGCCTGTCAAAGACGAATCAAGGTAATGTCTCTATCATCACTGTCATAAAAAAAGAGAGAAAACACCAGCTTTATCTCTCCAAAGGAGCACCAAAGAAACAGATTGATCAAACTGCGCTGACCTCTCACACTTCTATTTACCTGCTGCATCTCCTTGACCTTGAACCACAGAGATAATAATTCGGGATCTTGGGCAGGTGATGAATGGTTTGTGTGCATGTTTGCACGTGCATGCGTCTCAGTGTGCGTCTATATCTAATTCACAAAAGCGAAAACAAATGGAGAGGCAGTGAGCTAGACAAACTGAGGCAAAGCACACACACACACACACACACACACACACACACACACACACACACACACACACACACACACACACACACACACACACACACACACACATGATTAAAAGACACACCTGCTACTTGAATCGTTGTTGTGTAATGTGCTAGATTGTAACACAAATTGCTGTTTTGCAATTAAGATCAACTCTGTTCCATTAGGCTGCAGACTAATTGAATCCTTTTTTTGGGGGGGGGGGGTCTTTTGCATTATGTTGCCTTCTACTTTTTTTTGGGATCTTACTGAAAGGTTGGTTAAAAAATGGTGGTTTTACTACATTGGATTTTTTTCTTCTCACTATCTTATAAGGTGCCTTTAATGAAAGGGTTTATAGTAACTAATGGCATTACTAATGCTTAAGTAATAATTTAATGAGGCTTTTTTGATCAGTCAGAAGCTATTAATAAGAACAAGTTTTGCGTTGCTTTGGCTAATGATTCTCTTATTTGTTTTTTGTTAATAATTTAGTTATAGATGCAGTCTCTCAAATTCTAATAAACCAGTTTAGAAATTTGTAATATTAAATAATTTTTCATGAATCAAAAGTATTCAGACCTTTTACTTAATAAGCAAATGTAGCAATGCTGCAATGTATCAAGATGTATCAACAGTGACGCGCAAAACATACATATTTCTTCAATAATAAAGTATCAGAAGTAAAAATGTCTAAAATTGGCTCCTGTGAGCGGTATACATATTATATATTATAATATTGGATTATTATTGTTCATGTACTAATCTGGGAGCAGCATTTTTTTTTTATTTTTTTTTTTACATGTGATATGCTGTTGGATAGTTTAATCTATAACATTATATAATATTTTAAAAGCTCATTTTTTGTATGTAAAATCTCAATCTGGAAAGTAACTTTAAATCAATCGGATTACTATAGTGGAGTCAAAACTATACATTACCCTCTGATTGATAGTGGAGAAAGTTAACATGAAACAGAAAAACTCAAGCAAAGAACGTAAAAGTACATCAAATATGCACTTAAATCAAGAACATGAACTTTGTTACATTCAACTATACTCATAATTGAACATTTTTGTTTACAAATTTGCAGTCCTAAAGTTTTTCACATTAATGGCCTATAACACATCTATGACGTATAAGTAAATATGTATTAACTATTAATAAAGCCATTAGTTACTTATAAAGCCTCTATAATAGGTGTCTTGTTAGAAATAACATTTTTTGTAAACATGTGCTCCCCACAGCCATAATTTAACAATAATGAGTAGTATAGTCATTTAATTTATAACTAGCTTTAAGTATATATATGTGTTTATCTGTCAACAACTACTCATTAATCATAATTGACAATATAGTAAAACACTAATATAAAATATGTAATGATATAAAGTGCGTCTTCATAGGAAAACAAAGAAATGTTGACAAATACTGTATTTTAATAAACACTTTAAAATGCTCTTATATCTGTTTATAAACATGCTAAATAAGTAACATTTCTGGACGTATGTATATTACACATGACATCATAGGTCAACACAGCTTGATGAGGTCAGTAACCCAACAGTTTCTAAATTTTTATGCCAACTTAATTTTTGCTTACGTGTGTGTGTGTGTTTCTGTGCGCCATGAGCACGTGCGTGTGCATGTGCAGGCTCCATGGCTTCCACCTCACGCTCCCTGCTTTAAAAGTCCATTTGGACTCCTGCCTACAATCACCTTGCCGTCGTCGCTGTGGTAACGGAGCCAGGCCTAATTAGTATGCATTATCAATTAACAAACTTAATAGCCGGCAGATTGATTAGATCCTCAGTTATAGGGGCAGAACTCAGGCGAAACATGGAATGAAAAATAATCAGAAGCACAGGCTTGCATGCCCACTCACTCCAACTCCCTCTCTCACACACAGCTACATGCACACACACACATACATGCACACACACACACACACACACACACACACACACACACACACACACACACACACACACACACACACACACACACACACACACACAAACCAGCAGCAGCTCACCAACCCTCTCCTCCTCCTCACTTGTGTAATTACTGTATGCATATGGCAGTGAGTGGATTGGGAATGAGGCAGTGTGAGGTTTTAAATAAACCTTCAGTTTATAATGAGTCAGGCCGCCATGGCTAGTTTACCTCCGATTGTGCTCCACTCTTAATGAATGACAAACCTTCTCCACTGCACATGCATGCACACACACACACACACACACACACACACACACACACACACACACACACACACACACACACACACACACACACACACACACACACACACACACACACACACACACACACACACACACACACTGTATCGATACAATAAAGACGTGCACAGTGTGTGGAGATATACGGTGCATCTTTCATTCCTATGCACACAGTGTGTACACATACACACATGGACATGGACACACAAACTCATACCCACACACATACTGAGGATGTAATCAGGCGTTCGGTTTACCCTCCTATCAGTCTAATGGAGGTTAATGAATGATTAGGTCTGATAATTTTAGAGTGGAGCTCCAGTTTAGCCGCACGATGCATCAGACGCTCAACAGAGTGAGAACACAGTGAGAGTAACGAGAGACAAACTCACCAACAGTGTCGTGATGGTGACATGAAAGCAAAGGAGAAAAAAAAGATAACCTTATTAGATTTAGATAATCACAACATTTAAAAAAAAATAAAAAATCACTTTAGCCTTTATGTCCTGATCACAAGTCGTGCTGTCCGTGGTGCTGAAACAAAAGCTGCAAGTTACAGAAAAAATTGTCTGTTGGTAAAATAAATGAGATACACATTTTTTACATTCTCAAATAGTTTTTTCTGTCTACACTCTGTTCTTTGCTCAACGAAAAGTATCTATCAATATGACCACCAGGCACAAACAAGGAATCAGAGAATCCAGGGGAAAAACCGTAAGCTTATCGATGTAATTTCACATTTTTTACTTAATATTTCTTTTTATGGCTAAAATTAAATAGTTGTGATAATTTGCAGTGAAATCATTTGGTCTCCCAATCACACAATGTTGTGTTTGATTTAGAATTATACATGTTACGCATATTCAGAAAAATAAATGTGATTGAAAGATAAACACAAGATAAACTAAATTAATTAAGCTAAAATAAAAACCAGTTCCAGATTGGAACTGGTCAACCTGGCTGCCGGCTTCACATTGTCATTGGGGAATTTTTTTTTTTTGAAAGATCAATGAAACCCATAGATCTGACATCAAACAATACTGAGACAATCTCTACAATACAAGCCATGTTATAACGGAGGGTGTTTTTTTAGGGAACAACCAATAACTCAATTTGTTTTGGAATATTGATGTTTGCAGACGTGTGTTCTCTTGGCCCTCAGAAGAATGAAGATAGTGAGGCGACAGTCAATCAATCAGTACTAGAATGTGGTTTCCTTCCTGAGCCCTGGCTACTAAATGCAAGGCCGTAGCACATAGGCCCCGTATAGAACCAGTGACCTACCACATCAGTGAAAGGCCAATTCATGGGCATTAAAATGCAAACGCACGCATATTTCATAGTGTTAAATTTTATGAAGCATTTAAAGCACCATCTCTGCAGTAGTAAATCCAAACGGTCTTATTTCCTATTCATAATATTCATACTCGCCACCTCCAAGCAGTGACATTAAAAATGTTTGCTTCTCCACCAACTTAGAGGTTGAAATTAAACTGAGTTTGGCAGTGAAGACGCATACATATTTACACATAATCACGCACACAACGCACACACACACACTGTGACTTTAGTGCAGATGTGCGCCTGGTCTCCTCTGCTGCATTGTGGCCCAGTTTGCAGCCATCTCCCTCTGATGTATAACTCGTTGTCCAAGCCTTAATGTTGATTTATTATCCATCCATAAATTAGAAAAATATGTTTGAGAATTCCGTGGCGCAGCCAGGCTCTGCGGATCGTCTGGGGATTGGCTGACGTGTCAGAGGCGCATATTGGCTCGCCAGGCAGCCTTTTGTTTCCCTGCACCAGCAGGCATTTAATGAGTGCTGATGGCTTAAGGTAAATGTGTTAGGACAGACAGCAACAACAGCCACAAAAACAGCCTGCTACATGGGAGAGACGTAGAGCCACTGAACAGCAGCAGAAACCTGCTCCCCTGCTTTACAGACATGTTAAACAACACCATTTTCATCATGAATGATTTGGCTCCTTTCTTCTGAGGAATCATATAAAGTTTCACAAGCAGGTGATGACTATAAACTTCACGAGCAGTGTCTTTACACAACCTTAAAGACTAGCTTTGCTAATTTTACAAACCTTCGGCCTTCCATTCAGCAGTTCAATAAAATGCCTCTCCAGAGCCAGCTCATCATATTAGCTCCAGTTTCAGCAGTATGCAAGCCTATTTTTCTCTTATCCCGCTATTATCGAATAAGGTTGATTATTACTGGGGATGATTCTCCAGCCTGTCCTGGCTGGCCCGTGTACCGACATACATACTAATTTCCTAATAAAGCCTCAGACATCTCTGGGGCTAACATGTTGCAGCACAGACCAGACTGTGCCACGGTCCCATCAGAAACCAGTTTTTATTGTGTGCGGTTCGCATTAATCACAGAAGCAATCACAGGTCAAGGGTTAATCCAGTGACATAAAAAGCTGCCGTGATGTACGCCGGAGCATCGCTCCCCATTTATCCGGAGCAGCCTCTAGCACTGTGGGACACTCTGTACGGTGCATAATCAACCACGCTGAGACAGAAACATCATTGTCATCTTGTCTTGAGCTGACACTGTCACTTCACTGTCATGGCTGTTAGGTCTGCTGTGCTGATGTCCTGCTCTACTGTTTATGTTACAGATGTTGCGGTAATCAGAGCAGCAGCGTGTGAAGGACTCAGGCTGCAACCTCCGAACGACATAGTGCCTGCAAAGGTCATTGTGGAAATGCTGGGTGATGGTGACGGCTGGGATGGAATGAGACACGGTTCCTCTGAGATAACCCATTTCTCTCACATCGCCATCGTCAACCCTCTTAACTCTTTGGGTGCTCAAATTTCCCACACACTAAAAGCTCAACAAATAAAAAACACCTAAAAGCTTTGCAATAACTAAATGAAATGACTTTAAGAGCTGCCTCAATGTTAAGTATCTTGTCTCGGTGCAATATCAGCAATTAAGCTAATTCAGTTGGACAATAATAAGGACAGTAAGGCACTCATGTATGCTCAATGTTTGTTCATAATCCATTACCATATTTTAATCATCTTGTTAGAATTTTGAACCAATTACAGTGCTTGTCACAACATTAGCTGGGCAGTTTACTCTCAAAATGGCTTTATCCATTAGCTGGGATTTTGAGTGCCTTTTCTCATCTGGAAAACAATGAATCGTTCTCGTAGAAATCCATATCAGTCAAGACACAATTGCTGTTTTGATGCCAGCCTGGGTTGAGGGAACAACTGATGTAGGTTTGGGGGAGGTGGGGGGGGGGGGGAAATGATGCCTGTGAGGCACACTGTGAGCATTTATCCTGGGCCATAATGGGGTGCTGAGTTGCTAGTGGCGGCCATTGTTTAATGATCTCCTTGGGCGCTGGGAGTAAACTACTGCGGTAATCAGAAGGGTAAACTCAGCTATATTTCAATTTGGAGAGCCGCTCTTCCGTTCAGAGAGGCCGCTCTGAGACGATAAATAATAGGACTATTTAGCCTATCCCACAGGCTGCCTCTCTGACACCTTCCCAAACACACACACACACACACACACACACACACACACACACACACACACACACACACACACACACACACACACACACACACACACACACACACACACACACACACACACACACACACACACACACAAGTCACACACACACACACAAGTCAGCCTATAACAATTCATGTCCCTTCCATAAATCAGCCCCACTAAAAGCTGGTGATTAGCGACATCATTTAGCCCCTAAAACCCAAACAGCGACAATTGTTTCCTTCCCTGTTTTAGGGAGAAGATGGAGAGATGCACAGATGGTAAATTGGTTGGAGGGGAATGAACTGTAGCTGGATGACTGGACTTGGGGATGTAGGGTAAATTCAATTCAGGTTTCAGTGCCAGGGTTGAGATTATTTGGGGCTATTTATTGTGGACAGTGACTGTTTTGACCTTGTAGATTATGGGGAGGTGATAGTGTCCTTTATGGAGTATTTTGTCATTTATAAAAAGGTCAACAAAAATATCAGTTGAATCCAACACTTCCTAATTTTATTGTGTTCATTGTTTATTTCAACGATGGTTTTGAATCAGAAAGCAGAGACCATTTCTCTTCCTTATTTCTACAGCAAAACTACAGATAAACAACCAAACATAATGTATCAAAATTATGCAAATCTGTTGTGAGAACATATTCAGTGGCTAATTTCAGTACTTTAAACTTTTCCACATATTTCATTATCTCTGTCCTCTGTTCATTGACGCGCAAATTGACCACATTCAACTGCATAGCTGAGTCGACTCACCCTTTACAACATCTAACAGACCCACAAACAAGCAGTTGACATGAATCATCTTTAAGTTATGCACTCTTGTGTTCCTTCCCAATCCCGGTCCTAAAATAATTCCCAGTGCCTGTTGTGCGTTTGAGTTCATGTTTATATCATTACACTGTATATGGACAATTGCACTGTAATATTCCTCCACTTATTTTCCTATTGAGAGCTCAGTAAGCCCACATGATGATTTTTTTTTCATCCGTAGCAGTGGAAGCAATTTTCTAATTATAGTCGGCAACCACTGCAGCGTGAAACACTCCTGGTGTTTGTTTGTGCTGGAGAATGTCATGTTGAGAAGTGGAAGACTAAAGCTCAGGGCGTAAGCACACGCTGAAAACAAAATAAAAACAGTTGATGGCACCACACTGTGCTTTATAAATGCAATACATATTATGTTAGGGGTAAAGGCTGTGAAACAAGAGATAGTATTTTATGTAGAATGTGGCCTACTATGCAGAATAAATGAGTATTTACATCTTGATTTTGCTATTTCTCAATCCCTTTTGTCTCTTGTAAGTTTTGTGAAGCATATTGGAGCAAAACATTGACCTTGCAACAAGACTTTTGCTTTTATTGCATTTTAGAGAAAAAAAAAGATCACAAAAGCACAGAAGAGAAATGAAAACTATAGTATACCATTACTGAAAATCCTCCTAGATTTGTGACTATCAGTTCTTTAAGCTAGATCATTCAACATGCAGTTTCCATAATCTTCTTTTTTTTTTTTTTACTGCAGACATTAAATAAGAATTTACCCATATCACTCAAAAGAAAGCATGAAAAGCAGTCGGTAATTGGCTTAAAGAGAAACAAAAATATAATCCCGCCAATAATATCCTCATCCTTTGTTGTTGTCTTTTTTTCTTTTTTTTAGAAACCAGCAATTTACAAGCACCAATAAAATCAAACCGATTAGAAACCCAACCCCACAATTTTCTCATCTACCAACCTGCGATACTGTTCTACTGGTCCCAGTGGAGAAGGATCAGACGTGTGTCTGATGATGGCTTCCTAAAGAGCTTCAATTAATGGCCTGTCACTTATCATTAGAACTGCTGAAAGGCGGTACACCAGGGAGCATGATGCAAACAAAGGCACGTTTTAGAACGTCAATTCTAAAAGCACCCGTTGACTCTCTATTGTAGCCGGCGGCCTCTGAGGCCCTCGTCCCTGCTGGCCCCCGGGCCCCGCTGTCCCTCCTGGGGGGATTAGAAGGGATCTGGAGAAATTAGCCGTTCGGATGACAAGCAGAGGCCAAAGGACGAGCGGGTGTTAATGTCCCCCTTTAAGGGAACAAAAGCAGAGCGGATTTTTAAATAACACGTCTCCATTGCCGCCTGCGTCCACTCCAGTCACAGTGTGAGTACGGTAGGTTACTTAGCGGTGTTCATTGATTGAAGTCGTGTGCTACCAGAAGGAATTGGTGTGTCTGATGGCCTACATTGTTGTGCATCTGTGGCTCATAAAATCCAGCTAGTTCCAGCATTTTCACCATTTTAATTCACATGACTGGCTCCAAATTTAAAAGCAACACACCCCAAATATTGCGACAAAGCGTGCCATTTTGAAAATAAAATATTGTTCTATTAGAGGCTAAAGGTGCAAGATGTCAACATTCAACATGAAGTCTTACGATTCCTAATGCAGCCCAACTATCTTTGGTCGGGCACTAGCAAGGATGTTTACTCTTCATTACAGTTTCAGACAGAGGCAGGGAGATCCTCAAAGAGAACATCCGCAACAACATCCTCTTGACTGGGGCTCTGCAGTGCTGCTTTTGTCCATTACGCTTGGCCTCCTCATTGACAGCCAATAAATCATTCATTTAGAAGCAAAGCAGGGAGAGAATCAAACAGCCATTTCGGAGCCTGAGGCCTTTCACTGTAGTGGCTGCTGCAGGCCACAGATCTAATGTAGAGTGGCTAGGCTGCAGGCGGGTGGAAGGGCTCTTAAGAGACAGCAGCGCATTGTTTGGAGGGACGGGAAACGCTGCTCTCATTAGACCTGGAGCTGAAAACCAACCTGAAAGGCCTGCTTCAATTTACCTGCCCTGTGCTTGGAATAAATCAGTGTGTGTGTGTGTGTTTGTGTGTGTTTGTGTGGCCTGCACACATACAAACACATGTACAACTGCTAACACATACACACACACTCATAAGCAGACACTTGCAAAGAGCTTTATAGATGCCTTTCAGAGCGCACCTCTTCAGGTTCAGAGTTGTTTTAGCTTGTTAAAGGTAAAACCTTTTACCTCTCTGCCTCGGATGGCCCCCTTTGTTAAGGTGCTTTCTCATTCAAATCAGAGTCACAATTAAGCCCGTCCTGACTTGTGTTTATTTTCTCCTCCTCCGTTCTCTAGATTTGAGTATTTGTTTGCTCACAGAGTGACTCACTGCTGCGCCGAGTAGCTTTTTGCACCAGCAGGACTGTCCGGGGCGTTCGGCTGCTGCAACAAGAGTTGCCCCTGGGCAGATGAGTAGAAGGGTACAAAGATATAGCAGTTATAATTTCCATGGAATATTGCCAGAGAGATTCTCTGTAATTTTAAACTTAGCCTTTGGCCTGGTGCCACGAGGAATTTCGTTAGAGCCAAAAACTCATTCAGCGCAGCCAAAGTAAAGATAATCCAATACTTTACACCAGATAGTCACAGCACAGCAGGGAACACTCTGTGAAGAATTCCAACACACACTGAGACAAAACCAAAAACATGAGTACATTTCACAGTCACTGGTATAAGGACCAGAAAAAAGAATTGACGGGGCATGAAAGCGGCCTGGTGGAAGAAGAAGAAGAAAGAAGGATGAAGGGTGAGTAGAAGGACAGATGGATAGAAGGGACAGAGAGGAGACAAGCTGGAAAAAGTGGGAATGGAGAGCAGGAAGGCCCTGCAGAAATGTGGTGGCAGAGAAGTCGGACTATTTAAATTCTGATGAGGCCCTCTGTCTCTCCTCTGCTAATGACATGCTCGTCAAAGCCAGACAAAAGAACCTGCAGCCTGTCACAACACACACAATCAACACACTGGGGTACATCTGTGTGTGTGTGCCTGTGTGTGTGTGTGTGTGTGTGTGTGTGTGTGTGTGTGTGTGTGTGTGTGTGTGTGTGTGTGTGTGTGTGTGTGTGTGTGTGTGTGTGTGTGTGTGTGTGTGTGTGTGTGTGTGTGTGTGTGTGTGTGTGTGTCAGGGGGATTCTCACATTGCCGTTCTGTCAGGGTGTAAGGTACCAGTGAGAGGTGATAAATCTCCTCTTCCTTGTCAGAGAGTGCTAGCATTGCATCCTTAGACGGGCACGCACACAAACCAAATCTCTAGTTGGGTCACTTTAGCATTTCTTTCTTTACTCTCTTCTTATTTCTCCTTTCCTTGCTCCCTCACTACCCTCATCCCATTTGTTCTCTTGGCCTGCTGCGTCTCCAGCAGCATTCAAAATGAAGGTGTCACACTGGAGCAGATGAATTACACAGATTCGCACACACACAAAACTCATAAATGAGGTGAAATGGAATCAGACTCGTATTGAATGCCTGCTTGAAAAACTGTGTTTTGTCCATAAGCACTACGCTCGCGTCTCAACAATATCGATCTCTGCTTGTTATTTGTTCTGAAGTGAATGACACGTACATGTTTGGACTAACGACAGAGTCTTTGTCTCTCGGAGTGCTGACAGGAAACAGCAGGTGATGGAGAAACATCATGAAAGGAACGGCCTGCTATAAAAAACAAGCCATGAGCACCATGAAAAGGCGTGTGCTTCACAAAACACATAATTCTGTTCATTACAGGAATACGGAGCCACGTCAGACAATAAAGTGTCCGTGCAACAGACACTCAAACAGACAGGGGGAAATATATTTGTTTGGGTTTCACTGTGTGACTACATTTCCAATTGTTATTGCAGCTGGAAACTAAACTTTTGCGCTAAATTGGCTTTAAAAAGACACCGTAAAACTGTCCGTCCATCTTTCATTGCTGCTCCTCGCCGTCTCCTCTTTGTGACTTTAGCTCTAAAGCAGAGGAGAGTGTCAGCGAGTGTTCGGTTTGATTCAGTGCTATCTAACCTTGCTTTATGAAAGCATTAAATTGATGGTTCCAGACCAGCCCAGAGAAAATGCACATAAAACTGAGACTAACTGAGAGATAATAGTCCTCGTAAACTGGTCTAAGAGCTCTATAATTCACAACGTCCTCAACTTGTTCCGTCTTACACAGCACAAGCTGTCGCATCCAAAATACTGATGCGCCCGAAGGCACAGACTGCAATGCAAATGCAAACGAAACGGAAACCACAATAATGAGAAAAAAACAAGACTTGAACCTGCAATCACACTCAAATCTATTGATGGGTATTTTATCCTCCTGAGGGTCCAGAATTACCAATCACTATGTTTAACAGCAGATGACATCGTTTAAATTAAAGATTTTCTACTTAAAATGCTTTTTCCTAAATTGACTTAAATATGACAATATTTCCATGAAAGCTGTACACCACAAGGGTACAAAGATTGTCTTAGGGTCTTTTTTGACCCAGTAATAAAATCATTAACACACACACAAAAAAAGGATTCACAAGTACACACACACACATACACACAGACTCACACACACATGCACACACAGAAACTGAGAAGATGCTACTATGCTACTAATCAAACTCAGACAGAAGGGAAACTTTCTTCGGAATGTCCACTCCATGACCGCACATGTGACTCACACTGAAAATACATCTGTAGAGTTCTCACAAAGTACTATACTGTCCTACATGTGTTAATTCAACTTTGATTTATTTATGAAAAGCACTTTTTTCTGAAGCCCATGTCTATCGCGATTATAAACATACATGTAGTGTTACAATCTGTTTAAAGCACTGTACAATTGTAGTTATAAGCACGCATGTATATTCATGCCCTGCGACAGACTGGCGACCTGTCCAGGGTGTACCCTGCCTTCGCCCATTGACAGCTGAGATCGGCTCCAGCAGCCTTAACTGGATAAGCAGGTTACGGAAAATGGATGGATGGATGGATGTATATTCATAATGCTTTATAAAAATAATTTTAACACATTGTAAAGCTTTTTATAAAGGTCACATAACATTACTTACTTTATTATAAATAACTAATGTTGTTTATACACCTTGTGGGTGAGGGCAGTGGTTAAAGAATGGGAGAAGACTACTATTTTGTAGTTGAATTCCTCATTGTATACAATAATATATAGCAGCTGTTATATCTGTTGGAAAATATTTTTTAGATTGGCATAGTTTCCCTTCAATTTGTCAAGGTTTATAATGAATGACTTGATGGTTGTGTGTCTTCAAGAAACACAGATTTGGAGTTTAAATTAAATTAAGCTTCTTATTTTAGGGCTTTAGCATAGGTGGGTCATTTTTGGCCCTTAGGACAAAGGGACTATACAATGTAAAGAGTACAAAAGGGTTAAACACAGAAATAAACACTAGACAACAACTAAATCTAAGGCTTTAACTCGTGTAATGCTGTTAATTGTTTGCACCATCAGAAATAAAACATATTTACATGAGAAAAAAAAAATATCTTTTAACTAATTATTATCACTCAAATCTTTAAAGTAATGTTTTGACATTATGAACTATATTATCTGATGGGGAGATGACAAGATCAATGCCAGTCTCATGTTTGTCCATTAGACATGTAGCTTGAGCCAGCAGGCTGTTAGTTTAGCACAATGACTGAAAATTGCCAGTTGGGCTTAGTCCAAGAGAAAACACCTCTGAAGCTCACTTATTAACACATTAATGTTCGCTTAATCTTTTAATGTAAAAACGACAATTTGCCATATTGGGTTAACATTCCAGACTATTTCTGGGCTGCCAGCAGTACATTTCTGGAGTCTGTTGACTGACAGCAAGCGTTCACAGCCAAAATATAATCCAGCATATACTGTCCATAAACTGGACATTAATCGTATTTCAGGCCGATTTTGAGGGCGGAATCAATTTTCTCACCTAATGCTTATTACCCGAAATGTGAAACTGTTCCTTTTTTATATTATGTCCCAAAATTACAGATTGGGCCTTTCAAACAGCAGCTTTGTCCCCTGTTGTATCACTCAATATTATTTCATACTGTATATTTACATACACACAATATGATTTTTCTACAGTTTTTATTGTTGATCAACATGACTTGATATGTGTGTGAATGTGTTTGCAGCACACATGTGTAGCAGCTGCTGTCTGCTAGATGAGTGATGTGCGATGCAAAGACAACCTCAACTGTATGTGTGTGTGTATGTGTGTGTGTGTCTGTGTGTGTGTCTGTGTGTGTGTGTGTGTGTGTGTGTGTGTGTGTGTGTGTGTGTGTGTGTGTGTGTGTGTGTGTGTGTGTGTGTGTGTATGTGTATTTGGATTTGAGTGTATGAAGTAAGAGAGAGAAGATAAAGACATTTTCCCTCCAGCGCAACACTTTCAAGGTCTGCTCAGCTCCCATAAACCAACTCTGCTTCCGGTTCTTGTGTCTCCTGTGTCTCAACCCTACCCATTCGCTCCACTCTCTGTCTCATGCTGCCTTTGAAGGACAACAGAAACCACACACAGGGCAAGAGGAAGCTGGATTTTAGAGGCCAATTCATTTTTTACATAGTCCTCCAAAACAAAAACAAAAAAATGGGCAGGACATTGAGTGCTATTACATATGCAGACGTGAGTGTGGTCTGCAGTGAGTGCCTGAGATCTGTGAGTCTATTGCACATCTTTGCAGGTTGCACTGGGTGGTAATGGATGGCCGGCGGGTGCCCGCTGACGTGTTATTCTTTTATAAAACATTGCCTCTGCGTACCGGAGCGCAGGGAAGAGCGTGTCAGGCTTGTGATGAATGACCAGAGGGTAACATCTTCACTCCTGACCCCTAACAGGGGCGTGCATGCTCACACATAGACACAGACGCACATAAAAATCAAGCATGCACTCATGCACATTCAAGTTGGCAAACAGATTTTTTTTTCCCACTGTGAAAACACACATAAACGTCTCATGCATTGAATGCACTGAGCAGAGGGTGATCCAGACGCAGGTTGGTGACCTCCCTGTATGCAGTCTTTTTTGAGTGTGTGGTGAATACAGAGGGATGCTTGATCTTTGTATTTCTTTTTTAAAAGCTTCTGCTTGGAATTGGTTTCATCGCTTTATTATTATTTTTTATTTGATCACAGATCCGTCATTAAAAAAAATACTTTTCCTTACTTCCCCTCATTCATCACACAGCCTAACTAACAGGCCTGCAGTCATCAAAGGTATCCTCAGCTATGTCCCTGAACAAAGCATGAAAGACCAACTTCAAAAGCAGCTAGCAGAGCTGGAGCTGCTGGACAATGCTGAGGAGGTGGAGAGGTGAGTAATAAGCAGCGACCTTCTGCTTTCACATGCACATGGACGACACTTGAACACAGCACGCGGACAACCTAACAAGCGGCGAAGAATGCTTATACATCAGGCGAATGGACCCAACGCCGCCGTACCTGAAGAAGTGCTGTAGCGAAAAAAAAGGGGTAAAAAGAAAAAGAGAGACAGAGAAAAAGATGGGAAGAGAAGGAGACATGATGGGGAGGAAAGCGAGACGGAGGAGATGAGAAGGGAGACAATGAGACAAGGAGACAGAGACAGAGTGGGTGGAGGTTTGGCGGGGCGGGTGGGGAAGGGGAACAGGCAGCCAGTCTATTATCAGGGGTCTATAGAGAAGCATTTAGGGACAAATAGGACACCACCCCCTGTCACCCAGAACCATTCAGCCGCTGTCAGCCCAGGCCATTCAGCCAAACCCCAGGGGGAAGTGGCCGAGGGGGCACAGAGGGGAGGAAGCAGGATCAGGGTGGTGGTGGTGGTGGTGGAGGGAGGGGGGCTGAAGATGGAGTACCCCGGTACCACCCCTCCAAGATGCTTCAGAAGCTGTATCCTAGCAACCACACTCTGGGTGTGACCTGTAGTCATATGGCTCCATTCAGTTTCACACCTCTTGAACACACACATGCACAGACACACAAACACACACACAGGCACACAGGCACACACACACACACACACACACACACACACACACACACACACACACACACACACACACACACACACACACACACACACACACACACACACACACACACACACACTGCTCATCAGGAGCCAAAACATGCTCTCATGTACAACAATTAGCAGAGATCATGCCCCCCCATGGCCCCACCCGTCTCCCCCCCAACCTGGCCATACCAGCAACCCCACAGGGAGTAAACTTAATTACCATCAACAGACAGAGGGGAGTTTATCTTTACACACTTAAGATGATCCACTTTGCACACACACGCACACACACAGGCCGAGTCATCCTATACGAAAAACCCTCCATTTCAGCACGCTGTCAATCACACGCTAATTGAAGCTGCGTATTGATGCCATTCTTCTCTCCTCGATTTTCATATGGAATTAGCACTTAATGAATTGTGTGCAGATTAATTACAACATAATGATATTTAATTGTTACCATCTAATTGCCGTGGCACTCTTTGTTTTGCAGTTGCTGGGAACTTTGTTTGGTTTTTAGTTCAGAAAAGGAACAGTTGGCTGGAGAACACTCCATTGAGCGCCGTTTAAGCTCGAAACGTTTCAGTAAAAAGAAAAAAGTAACTGGTATTTTAATCACAATCACAATCACATTTGCTTCTATTTTTTTGCTGAAAACTTAGTGTGTAATGTTGCATGTGAGATAAGTGATATTAAGGATGGAAGGTAAGTAGGCATGTTTTGGGTGACGTAAATGTTTGATTAATAATGGATTCATAGTGTCTGTGCTTTATCTCTCCTGTCACCGTCATAGTTGAAGACACACACACACACACACACACACACACACACACACACACACACACACACACACACACACACACACACACACACACACACACACACGCGCACACGCGTGGGTCTTAGTTTGGTAATCCCCCTCTCAGAGGGATGAATGTCTTTATCAGGCTTGTTCGTGCTAATAGATTTATATACTCCATCTATTATTTATCCAGGGATTATCACTGTTGCCTGAAGGTAGTGATGTAGTATGTTTACCATGACCTTGGGCCATACACACACACACACACACACACACACACACACACACACACACACACACACACACACACAACACACACACACAGTTGTGCACACACACACACACACACACACACACACACACACACACACACACACACACACACACACACACACACACACACACACACACACACACTTCCAGCACACTCAATTCAGCATGGAATTGGTGAGTGATAATAAACAGGCGTGCAATAATTGCCCCAAAGTCACTTTGTTCCTTTTCCAACAGCAAGGACCCTTGCAAGCCAAGCTGAGTCCTACTGAATAAGATTGTCTACCGAGTCTTTATGACTACTCATTAAAACACACTTTTATCATTTGTTATAATACAGCACACTCCTCTCCAAATGACATCATTAAACATAATTCAATCTTTACCTCTTCTTCATGTGTGCTGGTTTTCCTGATTTATCCCCACTTTTATTTCATTTTCTCTCCCCGTCCACAGCCGCTGCAAACTGCTGCACTGCCCCTCTGTGGATGGTTATGGAGCTGCATAGCTGCCAACAGATAACTGCAAGAAAAAGAAAAAAAAAAGTGTAAAGATCTCTGAAAACCAAACTGTCCACTCAAACCAAATTGATCTACAATATTACAGAAATACAAAGGGACAGCATCAAGTTTGCACAAATGTTGCAAAGCACAAACATTTGGCACATGCACACAGAAGCACACACATTCACAAACACAATGCTCTCTGTGTGTATACACGCATAGGGCAATTTAGTAAATGTCATCAGGTCTGCAGAAAGAGAGGGAAATAGGCCTGCCTCCCATCGCTGTATTGGGAACACAGGTGAGATTGATGAGTAGCGTCTGTTTATGATATCGGTTATTCAAGATGAAAGATGAGGGTTTGTAGAGGGGTTCCTCCCATTCACTGTCATTGATTTACACACACAAACCCACACACACCAGAACATACCCACAGTGAGTGTCCTTGCTTTGTCAATAGTCAAGGTTATTTCATATGCAGTACAAAATTTGACTAATACGGTGATATCAAACACAGCAAATAAAAAATATATACTTTTGGTCATGATGGCAGTAGAACACTGACTTCTTAAATGACATGTTCTCACCAGACACGCAAGTTAACACTGAGCGAACATCCATCAGTGAAGAAAGAACATAAAACTGTGGTTTAAAAGCAATAAAAAAAACTGCAAGGAAATTTGTGAAGAGCAGTCAAGGTAGAAAACGAAGCACTCAAGCCAGAGCCAATTCTGCTCTGGTGAATTAAAACCTCAACCTCTTTGGCATTAACATCAGCAGAGAGACAAGTGCTGCGGTAAGTGAATGTGTTGCCTGTGTTTGTGTCAAAAGCCTGTTTTTCTTCCTCGGCCAATTAGGGTGACTATGGCACAAAGGCAGCTAATTTTGTCAAGCTCCTGTAAATGGAATGATGGACACTGACTTTTGAGTGGGTGGTGGGGGGACTGTGAGTGAATGCACTCCTCGTGGTTACCCAGCAAGGCCTCCTTCATTAAAGCTTCTTCTGGAGAAACACAAACATACAGACAGACAGATAGTTGTGGTGAGAGGAGGAAGCACAAACATTCCCTATTCAGGATGAATTAAAAAAAGCCACAGTACTTTTCAAAAGAGAGCATTCATTATGTCGCCCTAATGCAACGGCATAAAGCACGGGAGCCACAGCCTATCAAGTGCGGCAATTTGGCTTTTTTCACTTGTGCTGTTCCGTTGCTATAGGGTAATTTGTAGCACTCAGCAGGGCAGGGTAAAGTGAATCAAGATTAATTTACATGCAGGCGAACACTTAGTGCAGAGGCAGAGCGGTAAGCAAACGCGCCGTCTCTGCGGCTGAGCGGAAAAAGAAGGCGGCAAGGCAGAGGGTGGTGGTAGGAGGGGGAGGGGGTGGGGGTGGGGGGTTTAGTTGGATAATTAAGGAGCATCAAATGTGATTGCTGAAGGTAGTTAAAAAGGCCACAACATGCCGACTGTGGTTGCTCTCAGACTGCAGCCTTTGCGTTTCAGTGGAGCTGCATTGACGGACGCATGGATTCTAATGGGAACAGCAGCTGCAGAGCCGGCCTGAGCCACTCCAGGTTCAGTCTTCATTAATTGTGCTTTAGCGTCTTCACCCTCTAAGCATATTATTGCAATACATTAGTTTGTTTTCATTTAGGGAAAAGAGTGCCACGCTCAGTACTGTGCCGAGCAAGACAGTGTACTCGCCATAGCCTTTTGGAAAAGAGTCGAGGAAGCTCGGTGTGAACCAAAAAAAAAAGCAGAGGGGACTCAATTGAAACACTTGATTTGAATAACACATCTTCACGCATCACGGTGACACAGAGACAAAGAGTCCCCGAAGACGAGCGGTTGAAGTGACAAGGCTAACTTGGACAAACTGCGGCGAACGTTCAGACGCAAACGCAGCTACAAGTGCTGCCGGGCAGAGGGGAATGAAAATGCTAAATGAGCTGTTTGAGGTGGACACGCATCTCGGGGACGCGATGGACGCCGAATCCTTGCCCCGCTGAACAGACTTAGCATATCAGAGAAAGAGAAAGAGATCACTGGGATGGGATAAAAAGAGGATAGCTGGTGGAGTTTCTACCCTCCATCGCTCAGTGGTAATGGACCCTGGACCAAGTCTGTGGCAGGGGAATCTGATCAAGCAAGCTATCCTGGAGACACACACTCACACACACACAGAGTCTTTCTGTCAAATCTGAATAAACACAAACACACATCGGTTGGACTGCGGGGTGCAGCTTGGGGATTTGGGGCGAGCGTCTGGCATATTTGGCCATCTCAGATCTCCTGTCAGGGCCTGAATGCAGGATGACAGCGAGAGAGGGCCCGCAGCGTCTGGAGACCTGTCTCCATCTATGCATCTCTCACATAAACAAATTCTCCCATCGCTGTATTCAGACTAGCCTCTCTGCTCTATTACACACAACACACAGCTGCCACAAGCACTCAGACACCCAATCAACAACCACAGAGAGAGAGAGAGGCGGAGAGAGGGAAAGGGAAAAGGAAAAGAGAAGGGGATGAAAGTAAAAAGGAGGGGCGAAGGGGGAAGCAGAGGGAGATGGAGGAGAGGAGAAAAGCGAGACAGGAGCACCGTCGGGGGAGATGCTGAGATGAGAATGTTGAGGGGGAAGGCCAGCGCTCCGAAACTGTGCTCAGCGTTCTGTCTGGCCGAGCAGGTACCTCCTAAAAGCAGGACGACGCCGACTGGCATGGATGAAAGAGGAATGGGCTCTGGGGATAAGGGATGGACAGCGGCAGGAGTGAGGGGCTAAGGGGTTGCAAACACATTGAACGCATGAAATACCAGGAACACCTGCTCTTTCCATGAAATAGGCCGAGCAGGAAAAGCAGCGGCTGAGGCCGAACGCCAGGAGAGTGATCCAGGTGTTTTGTGTAATCGGAGGGATCGGGCACACAGCGGCTCAAGTCCTCAGCACCGTCACCTCTTAGCAGTAGAGGAGTCAGGTTGGATCACAGATCACAGAAATGTGGGTCTTTTAAACGTTTGATTTGGTTTCTTTTAACTATTCAGTTACAATCCACATCTGCTGGAATAGACAGTTCAAGGTTAAAATAGGATTCCCAATTGTAATTTCTACAATACTATAAAGTTCACACTTTTTACATAACTCTTTTGGCTAGCAAAGCAGATAAACAGTAATCTCACCTTGAGACAAATCATGGACCTGCTCCATTTTTTCTTTTTTCATAGGGGTTTACATAGCTGTAAGTCTTTATATTGAAATAAGATTGTTACTGATTATATTCATTCTTCATTAATCTATGATTTCTCTTGAATAATCGCTTTATCTGTAAAATGGCCTTCACTATGTGACCTTCTTCTAATAGCTTGTTATATTAAACCAAAGGTTCAAAATCGAAATATATTTTAACAACGATTTATTTAGAAAGGAAGAAAATCACTAACGTTTGAACTGGATTTTGCAAAAGGTTTGCTTTTAAGGGCGTGGCTAAAAAGTTACTTTGGACCATTTGTGGGGAGCAGTAAATGATGGAGCAACGTACTGTGTGAACAAGCTCATTATTTATCAAAATCAAACACCAGAGCGACTGTCAACAGACTGTTATTCACTGGTTACAGTGGCCTTTGGAAACATGTAGACCTACACAAAGTACCAAGCTACTGTGCATCTGTCTGGTCAGGAAACACAGCACCCCCTCTCGTGTGATAATACTAAAATGAATTCACAACAATCTTTATTTACTCAATATTTTCATCTGTTTCTCTACATTGTAATTTTACTGTTACTACTTAAGTCGACAGTATCATGTACATTAATCTGTATGCGTTTCATTTAATGTGCAGTGAAATAAGTTGCTTTTGTTGGCAGGTGTGATTTTGATGAGTAAACTGCTTGATCAGACAGTACATTGCTTCATTGTTTCCTTCTCTCCATGGACGATACCCAGTAACTTTTTAGCGAGCTCTTAGACAAACAAGCAGCTGGCCATTCTAAATTTGATATTCCACCTTTGCAGTGGAAAGTTTCTTACAACCTAAGATATATTGGCTAATGACTGTTTATGTAATCAAAAGGCTATAAGAGGCACTCGTGGAATGCCTCTTGTTCAATCAAATAAGTTGGTCAGAAATAACTGTTGTGTATAATTTCTGTTAATCGACCAATCAGCACTAGACATAAATCAAAAATAATTTAGTTGAATTTATATCCTAAAGAGTGGCTTAAGAGTAGAGTTACTCCAAAACGAGACGTTGTTGCAGTTTCAAGCTTTCGGTTTTACTCAAAAACCATCATCAGGAGCAGGTAGAGATGACATAATCATTAATAAAAATCAGGTGTGCCTGTTTTTTCCTGCCACTTTTAATTGGTCCTGATAAGTATAAAATAAAGGGATCTCCTGGTTTCTAGATATCGACTCGACTGTCCAAAATTCTGCTCTAGGATAGATTTCCTTTTTTTCCTTTTAATTGCCCAAAGATATAAAGTTTGTGTCGATCTTATTTGTGTTCAACCTTTGGTGGATTGGTAACTTGTTGAAGGTGTCACGGTGCACAGGCGTTTGCCTTTTGTGAGACTGAAAAGGACAAGAAGCAGTGTGTGAGAATTTTCAAACACCAAAAGCCCCTTCTGAATCCCGATTCACAGAAGGCAAAGTAGCACTTGAAAAATTAGCTTGGTAGCAAAGTTAAAACGGGCAGCACGGTGAATGTGATAGGTGAGCTAGAACACACCGAGAACCTTCGCTGTTCGGCCAGATTGATCTGCCTGCCACATCACAAAACAACCCTTCTCCTTCCTCTGCATCCTTACTTTCTGCCCCCACCTCTTCCGATCGGAGTATCGATCCCCAGACCAGTCGATCGGTTGCTACTCTGTGATCTGGGCCGGGCCAATTACTTCAGTGAGTAATAGTGATTAGTTTGTGTCTAGATCAATCCGCGCTGATACAGGCGGAGAGGCTGAGGATGGGGCCAGGGGAACCACTGACTATTCACATCAGCAGCACATTTGTGAAACAACAACAGTGTCGTAGCAGGATCCTGTGCTAAGTATCTTGAATGTAATTGTTTCGTCATGCTAAACCTCCACAGAGTACACATCTGGGATGCAGGTGAATTCAAGACCGACAGAGTTTCTAGGTTTGCAAAAAGTTTAAATGTAGAGACTTTTCTACACAAAGAAAGAGTGCATCCATTTTATAGCCCATACACCCCCACCCAAAACACACACACACACACACACACACACACACACACACACACACACACACACACAGACACACACACACACGCACACACAGACACACACACACACGCATAGTTAGTGCACACACACACACACACACACACACACACACACACACACACACACACACACACACACACACACACACACACACACACACACACACACCACGCATAGTTAGTGCTTAAATCTCAGCCAGTGGCATTGGTTTGACATTGTACAGGTCATTAAAAGGAAAACTAGTACTAATGTCGAAGGTAAATCCATTTATGTTGATAGTATTCATGGGCAATCTTTCCCTAACATTGATCAACACAGTTTGTCTAATAGGAAAATAATAAACAATTACTCCTGCAGACGAGAAGGGTAATTGATTTTCTTCTGTAAATTACTACCACCATCAGCCCCGCGTACACAGAAAGGTGATCATCTGCATAAAATCAATGGGATATGATCCTATCTGTATGATAATCATGGACTGTAACCAAGGAGCCTTCATTAGGGTTTGGAGAGAGAAGGCAACGTGGAGGGTACGACAAAGAGAGCAGAAGCGAGCTGCAAGACCTCAAACAGATGTGTAGACAGATGTCCTCTTAATGAACCTGGTCTATGTCATCGCTGGTGGAGAGATCTTCAACATATTTGCACATTAGAAGTTAGAGCATGATCCAAGCTCTAAAATCAAAGATCGTAACAGTAGGATGCTTTGGACCGGATCTGATCACTATAATGTGTCTCATTTGTTGCAGCCAAACAATATGACACTGTATGAATAATGTGAGAACCGCTTAGAACCCCTGAAGTAGTAGATATATGAGGGCTGCGTTAAATCTCCCTGATTAATTTCTGATGGGTGCTAACACCACCCCTGGTGTTTCCAGCCAGACACTGACTGATGATGACTGGTGAGCCCACCACCGGACAGCTGTATGTATGACTGTGTGCAGGCCTCCAGATCAATACGGCCACCTATATTAATATCACCACATACTTCATAGGGTGAATATCTGCCTGCAGTGGGGACAAAGATGGAATGGATATAACTTACTAACAATATCAGTTTACTTAATTCACAACAAAAATATTATATAGCCATTCTCTCTCTCCTATGTCGTCTCACGATTACATTGGTTATTTAAGACTTTAAATTACCGTTGTCCGTTTTCCTGACAAGCAACTTGTTTGTGAGATTACTCTCAGAGGAAAAAAGAATTTGGTGGGTTTAGCAACCTGGAGTGAACGAACACATGATATAGGTACTTTATAAAGCTGATATTAGCATCTTCAATTTGTTTGAATTTTACATGTTTTAGGCCAACAAAATAATCAATAAAGACTTCATCAATTCCAGCCCAAAATTGTGGTTCCTGGCAGTGCGAAGTGCTTTGAAACCGCAGTTAGACCTAGGTATTTAACTGATAATATTTCCAAATAAAAAAACAAAGACTAAATATTCTAAATATTAAAGAATAATTTCAGACCTATTAATGTAGGGTCTATAAATTGGCTATTTGGGTGCTTTGGGGGACTCATTAGCTTTAGTGTTTCTAAAATTTGGGTACACTTACAAAGTGTCTGACTTTGATTCATAAGCTGTATACTACAAAAAGTCAATCTAATTTTCTTTTAACCATGATAGCAATGGCAGATATAAAAAAACAAACTTGTATGAACATTTGTGAAGCAGTCTTAGTGGCCATTTTGGAAGGCAATGACAAAAAACAACTTTGTAATTTACATAAAAGGATATAGCCCGTCTTAGAAACACTAACAGCTACTGCAGGGCCAGCTTAACTCACTATGTGGCCCACTTTTCTCTGTCCAAAAACTCATTAAGCGAATATTGACTAAACATAACAATATATTGTGGCTAGAGACCCAGTAAACAACCATTTTACTTTACATCCTGCCTGTATGTCCATTATATATACATACATATATATACACAAACACACACACACACACACACACACACACACACACACACACACACACACACACACACACACACACACACACACACACACACACACACATATATGTTTTTATTTAACAATATGCTCCACATAAAGACAACATTCCCCAACAAAAGTTGATTGTTAAAAATGTTTGACTCAGGAGCAAGACTCAAGAGTTTTTTAATGTTATAGTTGTGCCCTAAACCCAACAAAACACCGTAAACAAGGATGTCTGGGGCAGTTGCCTGATTGGTAATCTGGCCTTGAGCTACTGAAACAGTTTGCAGACAGTCATCAAGGTCTGCACCGACATTCCGGTTGGTACAGACTATAAGACGACTGAGACGGGAAGTGATGGTGATGCGCAACCTGCAGGAAGACAGAGAGCTTTTAGTGTGATTACTCCACTGTACCTCCAAATATCTATGATTCACCATCTGCCTCTTCCTGTCTATTTAGAAGCCAAACACAGAGACACTGTATAATGAATCTATTTTAGGCACCGACGGCACTCAGACCCTTTTCATTCTGTGTTCACTGTGCAAAATGTGGTATCCAATATTGTAAGACCCTAAAACCAAATAGAGGCCTTTTCAATAATAAAGGCTTTGGGCTTTTAAAGCTTAGAGAATGAGTAGCTGGACACAAACCGCAAGAGGAGGCTTTCAGTATATTAGCTTCTCAAATCAAATCACCGTGAAGGGAAGACAGAACCAGCATTTAACATAGTGAGGAGGCCAGGACACAGAAGAATAAAGTGAATGCTCTGTTTGAATCTGTCCTCCCTTCATAGATTTTAATGGCTATGGTAAAGTGAAGTGCGTTAACACTTGATAACTACATTAGCGGCGGACTATTTTTTAAAGCACCGAGAGGGCTTAGCCCATTTACCATTTCCATTACTGCTGTAAATTGCACGGAATGAAATCAAAACCTCTGGCACACTCAGTCCACAGCCTGTTATCAAATTATATTGATTTATTAAGACTAGTTAATTCGACACAGTAAGTGCAATTAAAAAAAGGCACAGAATGATATTCATTGGCCACTATGCATAGCCAACACCTGACACCGAATCCAAGTTTAAGGTTTGAATATAGTGAATATACAGAATTACAGTTGGTGAAGAAGTAGCTTCGTCCAGATTGATGTCCTGCTTTCGTCATGAGCGGCTATAAACGCAGGGATCACTCAATACTAATCAACAGGCTGGACACGAGCTGGTCTTTATCACTTTGTCCCCTTTATATGACTCCCAACCTTGGCTGCGCGACCAGTTGCCTGATTTCTCATTTTGTTGCACTGCGACTGACAGTGAGCGGCTCTGATTGAGGGGATCCATTAGGGATCAGCCCGAGGAAAGCCGGTTTGATGGATGAGACCAGCAGTCACCTTCAGAGCTTGCTAACAACACCTGTATCCTCTCTGTCACACACACACACACACACACACATACACACACTTTTGCTGACATATAACAATTCACACAGTGTGCTGTGTAGAGAGTAAGAGACAGAGATTTAAAAAGATGAAAATCTATATCGTCTTATCAGCAGTGACGGCTCGGTTCAACCTGTAGCCAAAACTAACATCGGTTAATGTTAAGGAGCTACTTCGGAGCAAAAGCTCTTCAGCCAAAGCCTGATTTCCTTTGAAGAGACACCTGACGGGTGAAGAAAGTTTTGCAACCCAAGTCAATCAACAAAGAACACAACATAATCTCAAGGAATTCAAGGAAGGTAAAACTATTTTCATAATTTATAATGAAAAAACATAAAGAGCATTTGTTAACAAAAACCTGAGAGATTTAAACAAAAAAGTGTGCCGAAAGTATTTTTTCCTGATGTGCATCCTTGAAGCTTGGCATACAAACCACTACTGAGAGGACCAGTAGAGTCAGCAATGACAGACATTGAGGCGAGGTCAGCTGATGTATTGTATAAACTTAAAACCAACTTATCCAATGTAGATGGCCGTCCCCTAAAGATGCTGTACCTTCAACAAAGAAACTTAAAACCTCAAAGCCATTTTATTATTAAAAATAAATTAATCAAAACAAAGTTACAGAACAAACTGAAACATTTTCAAAACCAGTTTAATAATAACAAGAAAATCAAAAACAGGCAAATATGAAACAGGCAAATATGTAAGGAACAAGTTTACATTTTTCAGAAAGGGATTTTTTTTCCAGGTAAAAAAAAGATACAAACTTGGTCACACATTACCTGTATTATATATGTAGAAATATGTTTAATAAGAACCCAGAAGAGGTTTGGTATAGTTCTGTGGCAGTGGAGGGAGAAACCACCACAGCAGCATGTAACGGTAGGCATAAGAAGACTGTGGCGTCACCTGCAAAAAAATGGTGCATAGTGTTTTGAGTTGTAAGAACATTTTCTGATCAGCTGACAGTCAGCAGTGTGCAGGACTAAACCAACCCACCATTCATGAGTTGCAACATACTGTAACAGGTTGGCTTTGCTATAACATCCCTTGAATATATCATCAAGTTATTTATTAAAAACAATCTTTGTTTTCCCTTTATGTTGTTTTCTCCACTCAGCAATATACCATGTGTATATAAGGGTATGTAGGAACGTCTGTATGTGTGCCAGTCTAGTCTTCCCTGTGTTTAGCAGGCTAATTGCTCTCAGCAGTATTATCTCATTATGGCCCATCAGCATCTGACATTTAAATACAGAGCTGCTAAAAGCCTCTCTGCTTATTTTATATTAACATTATCATCCATCACATCCTCCAAAGAGGCAGGGGCCTTGGTCCTTGTAAGCTCCTTCTCTCCTGACTCCCAGCTTATGAAGCTTAGGGGTCATTTTTTTCTTAAAATTAGCAATTGATGCATTTAATAACAATAATGTTGTTAATAGCTACGTGCGAGCGGGGCAAAAAAGGGGGGGTGCTCAATCGTATCGCATTGCGCCATCAATGGACATAGTATGAAACAAGGAGGGGATGCGGAGATGAGTGAAGGTAAGCAGGGAGGTGAAACAAGAGGATGAGAGACAGAATGGTGAGGAGGAATGGGAGAGGGTGAAAGAGAGGGAGGGAGGGAGGTCAGCAGAGCAGAGGGAAGGTAGAGCCTGATGGGCACCAAATGAACAAATTATGACGGGCTCCATTTTGCAGGATGGGGGTCACACCAACCCCCCCTCCGCCCCCCATCCCACCCTTCTCTCTCCTCCACTCCTCCTCTCTTCTCTTCTCTCTCTGACAGTTCAATTTCCCCCTCTCGCCTCCCTGCTCCTGCCTGCTAATTGTGAGTGAAGCCTTATCATTGGGCCCCCCATCCACCCCGGGTCCGAGGCATCGCTGTGTCTGAGAGAGGAGACTGGAATGTCAAAATGTTATCCGAGACAGCAAACAGCCAGAGAGACGGAGGTCACACACAATAAAGCCGGACGTTCATCTGGATGCAGGAGGAGCAGGATCGCCGCCCCGTACAGGATGCACAGGCAAAAAGGCGAGGAAATGCTGCAATAGAGCATCAGTGTAGAAAATATAATTCATAAATCAGTTTTTTTTTTACGTATGTCTCCTGAAAATATGCAAAACAAATGATCGCCGTGTGTTTTTTCTAGTGTTAAGCTTCTTGTCAGTGTTCTGAAAGATAGGCCGCAGAGAGGGGTAACCGAGTGCCAGATGTCAATCCTTAGAAAAACACCTCTGTTTTCACCTCTGATTCTGATCTAAAACAGATTGGATTTTGACACTAAGAAAAATCTAAATCATTCATTCACTGCAGGCGCAAACTCTTGGAGCTGGATTGATTCACGCATTTTATAAAGAAAATGCCTCACATAATCAAACACAAACACACACACACACACACTCCTCCTCTACCCAAATCTTAGCTGAGAGCACCTGACCCTCATGTGCAAAGTGGAGCCAGGGCATGTTATTTACAGACTGGAGGAGGCCACCTTTAAATGACACCTGAAGATAAAGCTCATCTCACACCGGTGCTCAGCCCTCTGCCTCTACTTTGTCATTTGAAATTGAAGCGTTGCCCAAGAGCATTTGCTCACGGTTTCCTTTTTAGACGCGCTGTTCCCTCCGATCATACGACACAGAGACTGAAAGACAAACAAGCCGGGAGATGTGAGGCAATCTTTGGTCTGCGGGGAGCAGCTGGCTGCCGGATAGGTTGGGGTTTAAAGTGCTTTAGTGGTCAGCTGATAGGGCTGATCTGAGGTCAGAATAATCTGAATGCAGGAGGAACTATGAGGGGAGCGACACAGGACAGAATCACTGACCCCAGACGTCCCCCATCACAGAAAGCTAGATGGAGGGTAAGAACAGGATAGAAGGGGGAGAGATTCAGAGTAAGAGAGAGAAAGCACTCATCTATATTCCAACACTGGTAATGAGGGTTAATTCATTGGTTAAGGATTAACAAGGTGCAAGAGTATGATAGGCAAGCAGTTGCCTTCTCGAATATAGGTTTAAATCAACCCCATTATGGGTGATGTAATTTCAGCTCCAGAGCCCCGCCTAGTGGGAAAGTAATTATGCCATGACTACAGGGACTCTTCTTAAAGTAAAAATACAATCCTGTGGTGCACTGACACAAACGGGAGGTGGTCCATTTATACAATTATTTTCATTGTGTCCTTCCTTCAGTTGGTCCCTTTGTAAGTCTCACATTGTGCAATTAAGTCTAAACCTATGAAGGGTTTCGATTGCACTTACCTTTACATTTTTAATACTTTGTATAATAATTACAAAGTTCCTTTATAAAAGACATTGCTTCTGCTGTGTCCGCTACACATCAGCTTGACAGAGCACCACAGGGTGTAGAAGATCCAGGACGGCATGCAGGTTAATATATACAGATACTTGCTATGATAACCAATGACTGCTATTTATAAAAAGTGAGTTTGAAACTGCAGTGGTGTGTTTTATAAGCTCTTCGTCTTATCATACTAAGGAAATACAATATTGAGTTTGTTATTTGTTGAAGTTAGGTTTTTGATTAATGTTATTGATACAGATCATAAGTATTGATATCAGTGTATTTGACTATATTGTTCTGGTGATCATAATGTAGGTGACAGATTGTATGATGCTTTTACGGTAGGAACAATTCAGATCATTTTTATTTAAAAGTATGAGTTAATTCAACATTCAAAACATCTATAAAAGATAATCTAGTGTAATTTTTAGAGTTTTTTGGCTGAATGCAAATTTCAGAGATCTACAGTTAAATGTAATTATCGGTCTCATATCAAAGCCTGTTTTCTGTACGTTACATAAAAAAAATATATACAAACCCCCTCAAAAAAACTTGTTGTGTCCAATTCTTTGCCAATAAAAATTGTAGCTAGCAGCACTAGCTACAAGATTTGCTAAATCTGTCGTCAACACCGACAGCCGTGCCCTTCAGGCCTCCCTTCAAAGCCACTCCCCCAAAATGAGCTTAATGAGCCTAAACAATGTACGTGGCTATTGTTGGGACTCACAGCTGTCAAGCTAGCACCTTTGGAAAAAACGCTGTTTCGCAATGAGCGAAAGAGTTTTCACAGGTAGAAAGGTAGGTAAGCCGTCCAATCATTTAGTTCAGCCCAAATTAAATGATTGGAATAACACTCCTGCAACAGCCACATATACTGTCTTTTTCTCTTTTTGTCAGTCTGATCATTTGCTTTATTAATGGCTGTGGGGATGTATAGAAAATATCCCAAATATAACAAAAGAATATCTAAAATACGTTTCCTATCCTAGCCTTAAAGATAAGTATGATTTAGTATACTTATATGATGCAGGCTGTGGCAAACCATTGATATGTTAAAATGTCTATGTTTGTGTCCCTGAAAAACAGTCTAGTAGAGATAAATACAACTGAACAAAATACATACGTATAGCTACATCAAAGTTAGTAGTATAAACGCACATCAGGATGGGTCCACTAATGGTTAAGATGCATACCATATGACTTCAATGTTCTCTTTTCGTTGCCAGCTCAGGACCTTTTTTGGATTCTCACCTCCCCCTACCATGTTTCCATCACCACACTGCAAACAAAGGCACTGCAAATAAAGGGACAAAAGTACAGCTGCTTAGTGGGATCTCATGGAAAAGACAGAATCTTCAAATTAAATTTGCCACCATTTTGATTTGCCTTTTTTTTCTGGTCCCTTTTCATTCAACGTCTGCTAGAGCAATGTGAAGTGCACTTTTTGTAATGGTGGGAACAGCAAATGTTCAAATCTTGCTAAAAGTTGAGGG
The DNA here is from genome assembly GCF_027596085.1 of Anoplopoma fimbria. Taxonomy (NCBI): domain Eukaryota; kingdom Metazoa; phylum Chordata; class Actinopteri; order Perciformes; family Anoplopomatidae; genus Anoplopoma; species Anoplopoma fimbria. The sequence goes on along the minus strand of NC_072461.1, from coordinate 9,433,233 downwards.
CCAATGTTTTATTTTGGCTATCCAAGTAGATACGAATAAATAACATTTCTTTTGGAGGGCTTTGATATTGAAACCAGCTAGAAAAAAAGCACACTCTAACCTAACAAACAGAGAAAACAAGAAATGAATCAGCACATTCCGTTAATAAGTGGGTTAGATCTGTGTGAGAAATAAGATGGACCTGACCTCCAAGGAAAGCCCAGACTAACTAATGACGGCCTGAGCTAAGCTAATATTTCATCATCAGCTAGCCGGTGTTGGAATGATCTTGATGCTATTAGCGGACTAATGGCTAAATACTCCGGCACTGCTAAAGAGGAGCCAGCCGCTGACACACTTAGCATCCGTTGGCGCGTTTAGCGTGGACATAAATGAGCATGTGAAATGGAGACATGAGAGGGATGGGCACACCAGTGACCCCTACGTATATACATGCACATATATACAGACACATACACCACCACCACCACACACACACACACGGACATGGTGACCCCTACACGGTTGATGAGACGGGAGCTGATATGCGAGTCAGACGGAGCCACATTTGTAAAAAGCGATAGCCAATTACGGCAGCCCGGGCTGGGGGATAATAGCCTGCCTGTCAGGCTCTGTGTGCAGTATGTGCGTGTGTGTGTGTGTGTGTGTGTGTGTGTGTTAGTGCGTGTGTGTGCATGTGTGTGTGTGTGTTCGCATCTGTGCCTCAGCACGTAGTACCAAAGAGTGAATATCGGGTTCCTATTCTCATCTATTTGCCCTATATCTCCATTCCTTAGATATTAATTTCAGAGCAGTGCTGCAGCACGGGGCCCAGGTCGTTAGTGTGATTCATCTGGGCGTCATCCAAAATGGGAACGCAAAAGATGGAAAGAGTAAGCCATGTCTTCAAAAATGGGAGGCGTATTTCTGTAAAATTTCAGCACAGTGGAATAATGGGGAGGTTTTTACCCAATATATTCTTTAGCCCTGCTTTATATTACAGATGGTGCGAGACACTGGGTGAAGCAGAACATAAAAGATGGAAAATAAAGAGATTGGTGAAATATAAGGAACATATTCCAGAGCATCGGAAACTGCTCACACAATCACAGAATTAATTACATATTAGTGATACACAGATATTTTCAAAACCTTCTGTCATAGAGACATCGAATGAAATGCAGCCGACACAAGAGGGAGAGCAGCGACAGCAGGGACACTGGTTTGAAAGCTCAAACATCAGTATTTGTCCTGTATTTCCACAGACACATGATCTCCTCAAGGACTCGGCCCCGTCAGCCACAGTAGCCAACCACCTGAAACAGAGGAATGATAGACTATCAGAGGAAGGGAAACTGTTCAAGGGAATTGTGTGGATTTAGTGGTCTAGTGCTGACACATGGCTTTGAGCATGGTAGAAAAGCACTTTAACTCTTCAGTGCTTTTATCGCACGTACACACTCCATAAAACATGGGCCTGTGTCGTAGCAGGGCTCACTCGGTACAGTAACACACACACACACACACACACACACACACACACACACACACACACACACACACACACACACACACACACACACACACACACACACACACACACACACACACACACACACACACACACACACACGTTCGCTCACAAGCAGCAAGGTTGTCGGAAGAAACCAACATCCCCTGATGCCAATCAATAAGAATAGGTTGGCAGACTGGTCATGATGTCAAAAACGTTTTAAAAACTATTGCAACAGTTCATATCACTGGCGACATAGAACTTCAATAGCTTTACGCTTTCCACAATATCTGCAGAAAGGTTCAAGCTGTCATTTGTTTCTCGTGTGATGAGGCTGTGGATTTAACTGATTTTACTTGACCAATTCTTTTTTCCCGCTGCGATGAGCAGCAACCGGGTTTTGCTTTGGTTTCTGCTTTTATAGTATTTCAGCCATAAACTCAATTCCATGTACACATGTGCCAAACCAGACTCCTGTATTTATAAATGCATGTTGTCCCTGCAGCTGCCATCTTATCATTTCCATCAAATCAAACCAGAATGAAGGTAAAAATGAAAAAAAGTTATGGACCTGCTTTTTTATAGCATTATTTGACTGAATTTAAAGTAGTTCTCCTTATGAAAAAAAATTGATTAACTGAAAATGATTTATTTTTCAAGGGCTGGCACGATACAAGCGCATGAATTTCAAATCTATTCTGAAGCTGTAAATGGTTCGCTCTTGTTGTTCATATCTATTTGTATTGTGACACGGGAGAAAAATGGCGTCGCCATGGTGGATTATAAAAGTTTTGACGGTATTATTTTTCATCAGCAAGCCTCCCCTTGTATATTTATATACATAATTCATATGTACTTAAAGAAATCCCAGATTGGGGCCTTAATGCTGAAAAACAAACAATGAAGTTAGAGCGTATCCTATGCGATATTCCCCTCTCCACTATTCATCTCCGTAATAGAGATGCAAGCTCTGTAATGCTCGCTGGGAGCCAAGCATGAGATTGAGGATTTCTCACACACCATGCATTATTCATAGTCCAGAGCAACAGAGTGTGTAAGATGAGAATTACACAGCATGAAGAGAACAGGGGAGAGGGGACTGAGGGGAGAAGAGGGGGGAGACGGGAGGAAGGAGAGGGAAGCAAAGGTGAGTGACCGTGTGGAAGGGAAAGAGATAAAAAAAAAAGGAGAAGAGAGGAGGGCGAGATAGTGGACACTGTCAGACCTCCATTTCCCTTCCCTCTCGGGTTAACCCCAGGACGGATTTTCGGGAGTTTGTGCGAACAGTGGGGTGGAGGAAATGAATATGGAACCAGCAGCCCCAGATAGCTCGTCCAGATTGGCACACAATTTGCATTTGTTAAATGTGCGTGTTGCGAGTCGGTTTGTATTCCGAGCACAAACCGAGTAGTGAGCAGGAAATTTCAGGGTTCTGTTATGATTCGTGTCCAGCCTTCATTCTTCATAATGAAAAACAATGGGAAGTGAGTCAGGGTTGGAATTGATTTGTTTAACAATGGAAATGAACAAAGTAGGAGGCACGGACCAAAATAGGGAGGCATGCTTTCTTAAATGAAAGCTCGCGACCAAGAAATTGCAAGATTGTGGCTGATGCAATTTGACAAATGACTTCTACGGAATGATATAGAGCATTTTTCATCAGAATAATTGGTAGATGGCTAAAAAAAGTATAAATTTATATTTCATGCCCATTACGGTGCAAAAATATGCGAGGCTGGCCAATAAACTCGCAGTGCACTGAAGTTACAGCTCAAAAAAGTTCTAGGAAAAAAACCGGATACGATTGTACAATGAAAAGAGTAATTTATCAGCGACCATTTTCTGATTGTAATTATTAAATCAAAGCAGGATAATATGAAACAGTAGAAATAAAATGTTAGTATTCATCCAATGACCCCATTTGCTTGGTCTGAAAGCCCTTTTCGGCAGAAGACTAATGTTATTAGTTTGCCGAGTTAATGGAATATTACATTATATATATTTATATTTTTCCTTTCAACTTAAAAACGTATGTGAGCATGTGTGTGCGTGCCAGCGTGTGCGCCTACATGTACGTGTCCCCTCAAACGCAGGCCTAATGACAACAATGTGATGGTTACTGGCTTTTAAACAGCATTAGTCTTGTGTCCTGTGTGGTTTCTACAGTAATGCACTGTGTTTAGTGTTCATTGTATTGTTTGCAAAAAGTGTGCGTAGACATTGTGTTTACAGTTGTGCAAATCCGTTCACTGTGTGCTTCACCCATACTACTCTATGCACTTAGAAGCTTCCCAGTGATGAAAAGCCAGTATTAATTTAGGCTACAGATTTCATTTGTTCCGAACAGGAAAAACAATATAAATCACTTTTAGAGTGATTAGAGAGAGGGTTGGATTAATCCAGGCCTGATTAGGGCATTATGCTGGCTTGTTATGGACACACAGGGTGACTGACGGTAATTACTGTCTGTAATAGGAGAACACACACTCAGTCAAGGCATGAGCCACGGCGCGGTGTGTGTGAATCCGTGTGTGTGTGTGAGGTTATGTACTGCGTGTTGAGCGTAAACTAGGGGTTGATAATATTAGCTTTTTTTTTTTTACCAATTACACGTTGAAATATTACGTAGCCTGTATGCGATCGGAGCATGAGCGGAGAGCAGCCTTGTGTGAGAGACAGGCTGGGATATCCAGAGGGGTATGCAGAGAGGGAGAGGTAAAAGAGTCATGGCTTTGTTTATGATTATTGATATCCTTAGACAAACATATTCAACCGGATAATAAAAACAGATGGCAGAGTAGGTAAGGCAAATATTAGCTTGCAGAAAATTAGAGAGGTGCTAAATCAGCAAATCGAAACCTCAATGTGCGAAACAGACACACACACACACACACACACACACACTTGAGTCCAATCCATACACTTAATATAGACAACATCTGAGTGGAATTTCTCCCTCTACAGAAAAAAAAAAACTGTGGCACTTTAAATTAAAGGACATCCTTATGCTCTTATCACCGCGCACAAAAATAAAAGTCAAATATATACAAATCTAGAGTAATCAGTTTTATTCTTTCCAAGCTGCATTAATATCGAAAGGTGTCTTGACAGCACTGGAAAGCATATAGAGCAGATTCAGCAAAGCCCCCATATGCCAATATTGTCTTTATTACAGGGAATTTCCAGAAGGGTGTAAAGCTAAATATCTTTTATGGTTTTGGAGCAGACATAAGGCGCCCAATGAGATGTGTCCCGTTAAAAGGCATGGAAAATAAGTATGCATATTTAGCAGAAGGCTGCACATCTCTCATCCGACCGCACTCTCCTTCCTCCCAGAGCACTCCGTCTCTCCCCCTCTCTTTCTTTATGGTGGCAATTGTTCCTTTTCATCACATCATTGGTTGAAAGGGAACTTTAACACGCCGTTGGCTCAGCAAGAGCTCCACATGATTTGATAGGCTGATAGGCTGAGAGGCCCCCCTCCATCCACCCACCATCAGTCCCTTTGGGCTGTAAAACAACAGTCTAGAAGCTTATTTTATGAGTGCACGCCTCTGCTCTTTGCATGTTTATGTCAAACATTTGGAACAAATGGCGTCCATTGGCTGGAACAACACAGATAAATCTAGTCAATTCACAGGCAAGGAGAGCAGCGCGGGGCCACCGAGAAAGTGGCCCACTTGATGGCTGACGAAGAGGAGTGCTTGCATTATTCAATTAATACCTGAAAGGGGTATATTTTATGCAGCATTTACAAAAGCATCCACTAGTTCGGCGTGTGTGTGGCAGGCGTAAACGCGCAACCGCACAAACGCGCGGGGGGGGGGCTTGTGTTTGCGTCCTGGGAAAAGACTGGACTCCCCTTCCATTTTGCCAAATCAAATATACAGTGAGAGCAAGCTAAAAGGCACTTTCAATCAGCTGCTCTGGGTCTGTCTGTCAATCTGGGAACAACAACAATCTAGCCTACTTGGAGAGGTCTAGTCAACATCCATTCCCCAATAAATTCAATCAGTGATGCTTTGTGTGTGTGTGCGTGTGTGCGTTGCATGTTGTGTGTGTCTAAGTGCGAGTGTTTATATGAGAAGCAGAGCGAAAGAAAAAGACAGAATTGTTTTGAAACAACAAAAGGATCATTTTAAAGTGACACCTGAACGTATAGAGGATGTTGAATATTCAAGGAAAAAAGATAAAGACATATCCAGGTTGGGAAATACAGAAGATGCAGAAGTGAATACATTTTTACTTTTGAGTGTAATCCTGTTCCTCATTCAAAGCGAAATGGGAATCTCTAGTTCGCCAAATAATCTTAGAAAGCCAAGCAGCAGAGTTCAGAGGCCTGAGCTAATCACATTGACGTGGAGGGCTGCACGCTGGAGTGATTGTCTGACTGTCTGAGAACCGAAAGCAGCACTAGCGAGCTCATCATGGGCCCGCACTCTCATTATTTGGCCACAAATGGAAATGCAAATTGCTCGCTTTGCTGCGGACGCCTCAAATTTATTAAACTAAAAGGTTTAATTTCCATTTTTCTCTGCATCAGCTTTATTTATAAATGTCGTGCCCTATGAAGACCCTGTTATTTTCTCCCTCTCCTGCAGGCTCTTAACAAATCTGCTCATTAATATGGAAATGGAGAATCAATCGCTTTTCCGGCGACAGAGCGCCGTTTCCCTCTGCGGTGTGTAATGTGCTCTGACTGGTCAACAGCGCAAACAAATTCACATGCATGCACACACGCCATACATATAGAAAAGCTATACATCACCACATATCTAAATACAGCATCTGTATCTCCATCCATAAAGTTCTATAAGACAAAGTATTTCACTATGTGATTGTACTGATTTCCCAGCCCATTCAGACTACAGTCAGACTATTGCCAGGATGGCACCAGATGTTGCAGCTTTAATAACCCATAATATCAAGTCCTGCTTGGCCAACCTTTTCAGGGCCCTAAAATAACACTCATAGACCTTAATGAGATCATTATGCACAAGGTTCTTATTCAGAGCAATAGGATGATAATTGCATCTGCGGCTTTTAACACTTGGTTGTCATGTTGGCTACTAAATTGCTCCTCTGTCTGTCTGTCTGTCTGTCCCTCCCTCTCTTTTTCTGTCTTTCTACAGTCAACAGTGGGGAGTGAACTATCGCACCTATCCACTCTGGTCTGCGACCTAATGAACATTTCTAAATGGCCATGACCAGCTGGTTAAGAGACTAATGTAGCAGCTATTAGCCAAAGCGGTTGTTTCCTCACAGAGTCATCTATGGAAAACAGCGAGTGAAAAAGGCAGGAGAGAGTGGGCAAGGACAGACAGGTCCCTGCTTTCACGCTCTTCTTCTCCATACACACACACACACACGCGCACACACACACACATATACAGTACATACATGCACACACACACAAGCACAGCATGTTTATCTTTCACATTCTGCAGCAAACAAACCATGTGACGTATTTTCAACCCACAGTGCATTAGTGCTTATTAGGGCCTCGAGGTGTGTGTGTGTGTGTGTGTGTGTGTGTGTGTGTGTGTGCGTGTGTATGTGTGAGTGCGTTTGTGTGTGTGTGTCTTATTAGGAAAATTCAGTTTCACTCAAGGTCTCAGCACTGCGGTTGCAGACCACTGGCCATTGATTATTCATAGAGTCTGTGATTGGGTCCATTAATACAAGATTAGGGAAGGAACCGATGCTCATTTTGTGTGTGTTTGTGTGTGTGGGGGGGTTGTGGACAGGAGTTGAATGGTAATGAATTCACAGTTTGTGTTTATCTAGAGTCTATCAGCGCAAACATTATATAGGTACAGTACATAAGGCAGAAGGAGCATTTTAGCAGGGTATGATTTAGTTACTTATTAACAAAAGCACATTAGCACAAGTTAAAGGTATTAAGTTAGAATACTGTAAAACCAAAGGTTTACAAACACGGTGCCTTTGTTTAAAAATGAGCAATAGGATTCGAACATTTTCGAAGAAAAATGAATATTTTAACCTCCATCATTTACCACATACTGTTAGATTTCCACCTAATAGCATTTGTTCTTCAATTGAAACTTAATCTGAGTAAATGGTGCTTAAATGTTTAAATCACATTTACAGGCTGTCAACTGATGTGATGTTCTTCACATGGTCACCCTTTGTTTGAATGAAAATAAATTGATGGCAAATGAGGAAGGATTCTGCAGAGAGGGTTGAGGAGACATATTGGATCGTAGCTCCCCCACGTGGCCATTTTGGGCAACTAACGAGAACTCCAAGCCGATGTGGAAAAGCACACATACACTCAAACACACACTACGGGAGCTCTCAGGGGGTTTGATACTTCTTATAGGGGCGAGTGAAATGAAATGATTTCAAATTGTCTGGGATTGCTGCTGAGAAATAGGTCAGTGTTACATATCATGAAATAAGCGGCTCGTTCTCATGGGCTAGAGACCAACTGAACAGCAGACACTTCCATTTATCATCATCCTCATCATCATTATCATCATTAACATAATCAAGGGTAGGAAATGACTGTGGTGTTTGACCTACAGGAGCTCAAATACTGTGAAGTGTGCATACAACATATGTAAAGCATATGTTCTTAGGTAAAAAAGAAAAAAGCAGACCATAAAATGATAATCAAATCATTGTCTTTGTTTTATTTTACTCAACCTCACAGACCATGTGGGTGAGGTTGCCTTTTAGTTCCAATCGTGTTTTGGGGGTGGTAACATATTAATTTGTAGAAACAATCCCTTCAGTGTGCATGTGAAAAAAAGATTCTTATCCTTTAAAAATACTCCATAAAACAAAAAGTAAGCTACTCAGAATGTTAACGGCACTATATATATTTTGATTTGGGATTATTATTAATGTTGGACTTTTTAATTTAAAGAAATTCATTAAATTTGTAAGCTCACCATATTTTTCACACCTGAACCCTCAATCTTATAAGGAATTGGGCGGTCATATAAATGTAGTTATGTAAAAAAAAAAATACTATGTTCCTTCTGAAATGTAGGAGATTACAAGTATACAGTAGCATACGAATGGAAATACCTAAACAAGGTACAAATACTTTAAGATTGTACTCAATGCTAGACCCAACCAGGCAAAATGGGCAACTGCCCTGGATGTCCCAAACCCCCAGGATCCCCTGAAGCCACTCCAGTTGAGTTTCAGTTGTTTTTTGGCAATTTGCATAACTGCATATTTGTTAGACAATTTGCACCACTAAAGTACAATATCAAGTAAAAAAGATCCTGTGTTATTAAAGCACTGGTTGAGTTTTTTTTTTTTATGTCTCCGGGTAAATAAAGATACCGCCATGCAGTGCTGTGTGAAACCCTTCACAGAAGGTGGAGATGGGGGGCAGAGGTCAATAGGGGCCAATCAGAATTGCATAATTTGCACCCAGGACCCCCTCCCATGTTAACTTTGCCATGTCTCAAATAAAAATGATGAGCAAATGAGGAAGAGCTTATTTCTGTCACTTGAATGTCATCATCAGTGTTCACGTCTCAAATATAAAAATCTGGATTTTCTATGTGATACACCAGTCACAAAAAGGGCAGATGCTCCTCGCCCCAGCGTACACGCTACTACCTGTCCGGACGGCACGCTGTCCGCGGTGCTGAAGCGGTGACGTAGGACGGTGCCGCTCATCACGCATCCTCTCCTGCCATTTTTGTGCTACTGGCTAGCTTGCTAAGCAAGGGGTCTCCATCAGCAGGAGGCGGAGAAGACTGCAGGCAAGCAGAGAGAGGCAGTCCGATCAAGACACTGAAACGTCCCCGGACAGTCGGGGAGCTCTTCCACACAGCAACACGTTATTAGAAAGGCTGAACGATGTCTGACTTTGACAGCAACCCGTTTGCAGACCCGGACTTCAGCAACCCCTTCCAGGTAGCTGACTGAGCTAAGCGTTGGCTAAGCTACGCTTCAGAGCCCAGTGAGGCCAGTCTTACTTTAGCATCCCTGTTAAATGTCCTAGCTAGCAGCTAACTTGACAGCTAGCGTTAGCTTGAGCTTCTCCTTGGTGAACCGCTATGTAGCCGCACCACAGACACGTGATATGGTTGTTCACTTTATGAAAGAACATGTGAGGAAGAAGCTTGCACGTTGTTTGTTTTCCACGGTAACGCAGGCTCAGAACAAAGGCACCGGAGAGCTCTGCCCAGCCTCAGTAAACAGACGCTGCCACCTGCTAGCTTGGTAAATAAGTTAGCTAACCAACTGAGGCTAGGACCGTGGTGTGCATACAGGTATCTCAACATATCGACGGGACGCCAGTTTAGGAGATTTAAACGTGCTGTTGGGGTTGTATATTGTTGCAGCAGTAGTCCAACACTTAACTTGGTATTCATTTTAATACATTGCACGAACAAACAATTTACAATTTTCATTCTATTGTTAATTCTAGTTTGTTTTTCATTGTGTGCTTTGTGCAGGCAACACGCTGTTTATATGTGCTACAGCTGTGTTTACTCCTTGTAAATGATCTAACCTTCTACCATGGCCAGGGGCTGCCAACAACAGTCTGCTAGTTTTCATCCTGACAGGACACCTGAGTGGTGATTTAAATGTTAAGTCCCTCCCCTGACTAGGAGGTGTGTTCATCAGTGGGTGGAGTCTCAGGTGGAAACTGTTGACTCCTTATGGCACATTGTGGGCCACCATAGACCATCATAGACTGTCCTGTAAGCATGCAAGCATGTAATTAGTTGCATTTCCCAGTTAACCCTTCTCCTGATCCCAATCATAGTGTTTCAAATGGCCACAAGATCAAGAAAGGCCATGCTACATATAGTTAGATCAGCATTTCTATTGTGTTGTATGTACATCCTGCAACAATACAAAAACTGGTCAGAACATAGCTGTGGTTTTTAATACAAATTATTGGTTACCTAACAACAACTAATATGTTTTTGTGGTTGTAGTTTTTACCCCTTTAAACGCTTTGTGGTCATCTCTGTCCTGTAGGATCCCTCGGTGACGCAGGTGACCCGGTCTGCCCCTCCTGGTGGTCTGGAGGAGTATAACCCCTTCACAGACGCCAGAACGGTCAGCTTAACTAGCATCGCCGGTGATGAGTGTGCGCGTGCATGTGTCTGTGGGCCTCTGAGTCGCTGACCTCATTTTATCTACTACCCTCTGTCTTTCTCCCTCCACCTCTCAGTCACAAAGGATTTTCACTGACAAAATATGACTGTGACCTAATTACAGTTTTGATTCAGGGGGTGTCTTTTGATTGCACAAATATTAATATGGTAAGTCTATGCTGGTTTACAGGCGGCCCCTGGGAATGCCCCCAAAGCTGCTCCTGCCCCGTCACAGCAGAACACACAGCCCGCCATCATGAAGCCCACAGAAGAGCCGCCGGCTTACTCGCAGCAACAGACTCAGGTATTACACACAGATCCTGTTTCTTTTATATATTGAATCATATGTAGTTTTATAGCACATATACAGACACTCTCTGTCTTTGTTTCTGGTTCACGTTTCCTCTTGTCCTTCATATACTCATCTGTTTTCTGACGGCCCAACAGCGGCGTAATGAGGTACTGTCTTCAATCTGATGTTTCCCTTTGTGTCACTGTCTTGAACAGTGTTAACTCCTTCACTTTCCCCACTAGCTTTCCCTTTGCAGTGCAATAGTAGAGCTAGTTTAGTGCTAACTGAAAAGACAAGTGTGTTAACAACAGTAGCTGATTGCTTTTCCAGTCTTAACCCCTTTCTTTTCCCTTCTCAAGCTAGCTTAAAAAAAATGACCTTCATTACTCCCCCGAGTGGATATCATAACCACTCAGATGTTGGATAGTCGATTTCAAGAGCATTTCTTTGTCTGTGTTAGGACCAAGCGCGCGCTCAGGCTGAGTTGTTGAGAAGGCAGGAGGAGCTGGAGAAGAAAGCTGCAGAGCTCGATCGTCGGGAGAGAGAGTTACAGTCCCACGGGGCCGCGGGAGGTCAGTCAGTCACCCACTTCATTCACTCACTTATTATTCACTTCAGGGTCTGAGCGGTCATTCCTAATCAAAGCTAGATTCACAGCACTGTTAATGCTAAGAAAGTATATGTGTTACCTTACAACATTTGGTTCTCTGAGTCACATATGACATACAGTATACATCCATCTGCCCAATTATATTCCGTATCATAATTGGCAATGATATATCACAGCATGTATTTTAGGATGTTAAGTTAAATTTCAAATATATTTTAGATTAGAAATGAAATAAGTGACATAAACAATGGTTTGGGAAAAGCAAATTTGAGCTTTATGCACTACATTAGCAAAAGGAAGACAATCTGGGAAGGTATGCAAGTGTTTTAAAACAAATGTAGGGTAGGCTTTGTGCTAAAGGTTCCTAATAAGAGTCATAAAACTATCTATGCCGTTTTCAAAGACCAATAAAGCTAGAACATAATTGCCTTGATATGTTTTTTCATTGGTAGAGTTCTGTAAATCAGGGTTTTGTTTGAAATTCTTGTGCACACTTTGATATAAGTATGCTTCAAAAGCATATCAACTAAGTGGTAAAAACTCTTACACTCTAGATTATCTAAATGCTCTTGCCTTTGTCCACACAGGGCGTAAGAACAACTGGCCTCCCCTGCCAGAGAAGTTCCCCGTTGGCCCGTGTTTCTACCATGATATAGCAGTGGATATTCCTGTAGAGTTCCAAAAGACCGTCAAGATCATGTACAACCTTTGGATGTGTAAGTGGATCGTCCTACACACCTCCTGTACCCATTAATAATATCTCATTTATTTTCATTCTCACACATTGCTGTCACACGTGTTCATAAGACAAAACCACATATCACATTGAAAGATAAGACACCTGAATCATCTAATGATATGCAGAGTCAGTTTGTCATCAGACACACTTGTCGGCTCATTTACCAAATTAAAAATGAGATTTCTATTTGCTTTGCTGATCGTACATTAGAAAGTACTGTTTTTACTTTTACTAAAATGACACCTAAAGATCTTTATTTTGTTGTTTTTTCTACCAGTCCATGCAGGCACGCTCTTTGTGAACATGTTCGGCTGCCTGGCCTGGTTTTGTGTGGATGCATCTCGCGGAGTAGATTTCGGCCTGGCACTGCTATGGTTTCTCCTGTTTACGCCCTGTTCTTTCGTCTGCTGGTACAGACCGCTTTACGGGGCTTTCAGGTAAGCAGATACATGAAAAAAATCCCACAGTAGCAGCAGAAAGACGCAGAAACGCTTCTCTGTGGACAAGCATAGTGTTCTGCTAGGCTAAAAGTAAAAAGATGTGGACAGTCGGCTTTGAATATTCAATATCTCTCGAGGTTGTAGAAGCGCCTCCTTATCCTCCTCTCCTTTTCTAACCCTACACTTGCTAACCCCCCCATGAGAGGCATGGATAAAGGCAAACTTTCACAGAGGAATTGACCTTCTACTGCCGTCACATTGCCCTCTCACCAACTTGTTCTCTGTCTCCACAACAGGAGTGACAGCTCATTCCGCTTCTTTGTGTTCTTCTTCGTCTATATCTGTCAGTTTGGGGTTCACGTTCTACAAAGTATTGGCATCACTGGCTGGGGAACGTGGTGAGTATTTTTGAGCTTTTACAGCTTCTGTGCCTCGACTAGTGCGTACTGACCTTCGTCTCTCATTGCCATTTATTTTGTCTTGCCAGTGGTTGGATCGCAGCCTTAACCGGTCTGAACACCAGTATCCCGGTGGGCATCATCATGTTACTGATAGCGGCTCTCTTTACAGCGCTGTCAGTGGGCTCGCTCATTATGTTTAAAAAGGTAAGGTAGGACTCCGTGTCCAAGGCCTTGTGGTGGATTTAAATCACTTGACTTGACTCCTCCTAATATTTCTCTTCTGCCCTCTCCAGGTGCACGCACTGTATCGCACCACCGGTGCTAGCTTCGAGAAGGCTCAGCAAGAGTTTGCAACCGGGGTCATGTCAAACAAGACAGTTCAGACTGCGGCTGCCAACGCTGCAGCTAATGCTGCAACCAACGCTGCCCGCGGGGCTTTCAAACCTCAGCCATAAACTGACGCGACCACACATATGCACACATGCTCGCACATACACACACAAACACTCAAAAGTTGGGGATGCACAACTCTGGCCCCCCGCAAGCTCTCAAATCAAATTGATTATATTTATGAACGCTGTTACGCCAAGGTCGCCCTGCACACTTTGCTCAGGGTGTGCAAAGAGTCAGAGGCCAGAAATAACAAAGACGTTAGTCAGATAAAGTAACCAGAGTTGTCCACCTTCACTTCAAATCAAGTTTCAGTATAAAAAAAGGACTCTGCTACATTCTTCCTGTCTGTTCATCCCCTTGAAACATCCAGCAACATCGAGGCGTGCCCTGTAGTGTTTGGGATTTCATCTCACTCGCTCCTTCGCTTTACCCCGCTCTCCTGTCGCCGTGAGGTGATCCTAGGTCAGGCAGAGGTCGCAGTTTTTAACATACCTTGTTTTTGCCATGGCAATGACCTCCAAACAGCTTCCTGCCTGGTTCATACAGTATAGAGTTATGAAAAGTGATAATCCGATCATGATGTTTTTGCACACAGTTCTGTTTTCTTGGTCACATCCCAACAATTCAGTGTAGGTTTGCTCTCTGTGCGAATGTGTACTTCACTCAAAAAGAATCGTGTTTCTAACTTTCTGTTTTTTAAATCCAGAGCTTGGTCAGTTCAATCTGAAACCTAAATTGTTCCTTGTCCTAAATCTGTGCTTCTATTCTAAGACAAAAACCATCCCGGTAGTTCATGAGTAGAAATATGTTGGTATGTTCTTATTTTAGGACCTGTCTGCAGCCCCCCAGCAGTGCGCCAATGGCACCTGTCGGCTGAGCAGCTGTTCCCACTTTGTGGGCTATTCTGATTGACACGGTGGGCTGGGCCGGCATCTCTGTGGTTTACGACAATTTGCCAGCATGATGATGACAAGCATGTTTAGCAGACTCGTGGTAGCCTTTTCTCTGGCTACAGGTGGTAGCTGGTGCTGATGTTTGACTGATGTTAGGATCTATTTTTGAAGAAGCACTGAACGCCCAGGTCAGCAGGGTCACCGGTTTTCACAACAAACCTGTGGTTCAGTCAGATGATTTCATGGCCTGGTGCACTAAAGGAGGGAAACAAAACAGGAGAAATATTTGCATTTTCCTTTATGTATGTATGACATTAACAGACTACTATGTGGCTTCATCTCAGTTGTTTTTGTAGCTCGTCACTCTCTTATAAAAACTTAACGCTGCTGTGAATCTGAGAGACGCTGGGTGGTAGCCTCCTGCTGTCCTGCTTCCTGTTGAAAAAAGGACAAATACCATTCATTCATATGAAGAGCAGTGGCCTGCCTTTTCTCACAGAAGATGAACTGGATAATGTTAAAGCTATGCTTTTTTTTATAAAGATTAACCTGCAGACATGAAATAGAAAGAAAAAAAAACATTGATAGTGTGTAAATGACACAGACCAACCAGTCCATTTTACAGACAGAAAAATGTCAGCCCATTTGTTTTTCCTCTGTCAGCATTGGATAACTGGAACCAGACTTCTCATAGCCAAAATGAGCATTACGATAACAGAGGATTGAACGTGATACATTCATTAATTTATATACTATAACAACAGTGTTACTCAGAACTAAGTTGTACAGATTACTGTCACTGGAGTGAAATATGGAACGTGGGTTACTTTTGTGTCGTGCTTCAGCACTTCTCGTAGTGGCGGTGAGTGTCTGAAGATGTGCGTGATAGATGACTGATGATTAGCGCGGCTGTTATTACAAATGTATGGACGGAACTCTGCAGTGGTTTAAATACTCCTGAGAGTTTGAAGGTCAGTAATTGGTCATAAAGATAAGCCTACATCTTTGGCAGTATTGTTTTTGTTTGGAAATATTTTGTTTTTAAAATCCATTGCACATTTTCTTGTTTGACGTTAACCTTTGAGAGCAAAAGACAAACCTGTTTTTATTTATGGTGTAATTGAAAGTCGTTTGCATCTCAATTTTGTTTGGTTTGATTTTACATTATGTATTATGTTTTGTGTGGTTTTATAATGACATGATCATAGCATCCGCTAGATTGAAACGTGATCCGTGACTTTGCAACTGGAACCTACAATAAGTGCGTTTGTATGGATGAGGATGTGTGTCGGATTGGTATGAAAGGAAAAAAAAAAAGAGAAAAAAAAATCTCCCTCAAGTGTTATTCTATGTCCTGAAAAGCTGTGAGAAATCTACCAAATGTCCATATAGATTTGTTTTTTAAATCTTGGTTTGTGATGTGCTCCCTTGCCATGTTTTACTTTAAGATTATTACACAGGTTTTCTTTGCTACAAACACCCACATGATTCCCATGTAGTTTTAAACAGTTGTTAAATGAAGCCATGTCACCGTGGGTAATTACTTGATGTATTTGGAGAGCTGGTCCCCAGTACGGAACGATTAACTGGAAGTTTTCCAACACAAAACTGTGTTTTTTGACCTGTGACCACGTTATTTCACTGAATCAGAGGAGAAGCTCCTTCAAAAAAGGGACACTTGTATATTTTGTAAAGTTGAAAATTTGATCCCCATTATCAATCACATGTAAAAAGAAAAAAACGTAACGCACTCTTGTCTGGCCTTTGTTGCATGTGAAATAGTTTGAGTTTTGTATATTTATGGTATTAACATGAAATAAAATTTGAAAGAAATATTGGTTTCAGAAAGTTACGTAACTTTTGTCAGTGTATATTACTGTCAAAAAACTACTTAAACCAAAGTTTTTTTCTGAGAAATTGTTTTCATTGGCTCCCAGCCTTGTACACCTTTTAAATGAAGCAATGTCTACTCATGACCCCCTTTCACAGCTTGGTTCAACCAAAAAGTTGATGTTCACTGGTCAAACTCTTAAATTGTACAGGTTTACGAGGATTGACGAAGTAAAACCTTTCAGTATTTGATAAATTCCTTCAAACCGTAATGTAATTGCAACCCTTGATGGAAAGCACCAGTGGAAGTGGAAAGTAGTTTTGTGTTATCTTCTTATCATCTCTAGGTGTCAGTGTTTCCTCAGTAAGTTTGGTTTGAACAGCAAAGACACATGAAAGGGGGACCTTGTCAAAGTAAAAAAAAGTTTTACATGCGTATAACAGACAGAATTACTAAAGAAGGCCTGGTTTATTTGAGTACAAAGTACAGACTGTACAAACTCTCATACATGCAGCATCATACAATGTGCCACGGATGCTGTTACTCTTTTGTTAATGTAACAAAAAACAGTCAACATATTCATTTAAGCACAGACGGACCAGAAATGTCTCATCCTCTGGGTCTGCTCACTCTCCCTGCAATCACACTATAGTTGAATTATTGCACATCTCATCTACAATGAATCGAAGCGGTCACGTGACGCAACATTTTACAGCGACTTTATGAAGCATGGTTGGAAAAAATATAGGAAGCAAAGTGAAATGAATTAAGGGCCGAGTGCTAAAACAAAAATATCGGGTGATAACAGAAGAAACACTGATGACCCGTTTTGCATTCATCCAGAAAAAGCTCAACGGAGGCTTCTTAAGGTAACCGAGCATAAGATCCAGTGCAGCCTGCTTTTATGTCCCTGTGAGCACCATGAAAGTTGAGTTTCTGTTCTTGTTCACACACTCTCCCAGTTAACAAGCTGCAAAGGACCCGCAAACAATCCGTTTAATTGGAGAAAACTCCCTTTAAAGCGAGCAATCCGTTAAGTGGCGCGTGTAAAGTTAGCTAGCCTTACCGTCCTGCTGTGCCGTACAATCAGAGCATATGGACATTTATAAAAAAACTCAAAAGACACACTCCCACACACATGCAAGCTGTTGTTGGGAGTTTCAGTGGACACATCTGGTAGCATTCAGTGGTTTGCTGTGGTTCGCAGGTGAACCGTGTGAATGAACAGTATAATGGCGTTACGAACCTACACACTGTTCGTCTGGCAGTATTTAACCTGTCCACAAGAACGCTAACCACGCATCCACTACCAACTGCTTTGACTAATCTCCTGCTGTTCCATCACAGTGGTTTGTTTAAGATGAAAATTAGTACAAATATAAAACAGTATCAAGGTCAAAAACATTGGTCTACAGGCAAAGTTCATCGGCCTGCTGCTGTAACCGCTGTGGTAGTTCAGAGCCTGACGATGTTTGTTACAAAGGCTTCCATCTTTTCAACAATGACTGACTTTTATCCAGTCTATTGTGAAGAAAGTCACTCAAAGAAATGTCTGTCCTCCCTACACTGAGATCTACAAGTGTCCATACAAGAAGAAATGACACCGAGGAGGATTTCCTGGAGTGTTCCCTGAAGGTTTCTTAAGGCTCAGAGAAGGCAGATTAAACTCTTCCCCTCTTCGATCTCCTCCTGGACCTTATCGCTGGAGGTGGCGATCTCTGCCTGCGCGGACAGAACGGCGCACAGGAAGGACCCCAGCGTTCCTCCGATCGCCGCGTAGAACGCCCAGCCGAGGGAGCAGAGAGCCGGCCTGAATGGCAAGGCCTCAGTCCCACAGTAGTCCCTCACCTTGTCTGAGCCCCAACCGGCAGGGTACAGCATGAGGCCCACCATCAGCAGCAGGCCTGGGGAGGGGGAGGGGGAGAGAGAGAGAGAGAGAGAGAGAGGATGACAACAACAGGGGTTTAGTCACGTAAACAGCGAGGCTGAGAGCACAAACAGATCACAGTGCAGCTGGGAAAGCGGTGAATCAACTCTGGTGAAGAATACGTGTTTGTTTGTGATCTGTGGTGCTGTGATGTCACATAATGATAGATTACCCACTCAACAGACCCGTCCTGCCAAACACACCTGTGGGAGCTCATTGTTGTAGAAACATGACTTGGCGAGGTTTGGTTAGAATATCCAACCTCCAACCAGGAGAAGAGTGATGGCACGCCACTAGACGTTGCCAACTTATGAAATCAAATGTTTCAACTTGTAAACTCAATAGCAGCAGAGGCATTCCCCAAAGGCTATGGCATGATTATAAAACATACGGTAATAGGCCTGCATGGGCGTGTAGCCACTATGAACTGAAATTATTAGCATTAGCTTCAGTAGCAAGTGAGATGTAGCTGTTCAGATCCTGGTGTTAGTCATCGGTTCATTCCTGCTTCCCAGAGGGTGATAATCATGTGGGAACTTCCAATTTCCTTCCTTTTTAACTGGGAACTTTGAACGTGTGAACCCAGAGAAAGCATGGCAATGAAAAAATGAATGAATGTAAACATTTGGGTCTTTTTTTTTTAGGGTGAAACATTTTAATATATTCTTTTTACGCAATGTGCTTACAAATTTCATGAACAAAACTAAATACTTTGACTATTTTATGTTTTTTTGCCATTTTTACTTGACATCAGACCACTAATTTGGATAAAAGCATTAGCATTTTAGTGACAACATTATGGTATGGTTATAAAAATGTAATATATCAGTTTGTCGGGGATAACAATAAAGTCATAGTCTTGTGTCTTCACAGTCCTACAGCCTTTATTAGACAGAGAAAGGCATTCAATGACTTTAAAGGGGACATATCACTCATTTTCAGGTTCATTCTAGTATTTTATTTTATTATTATTTATTTTTTTACATACTGTCAGTCTGAATATACCTTTATTCACCGTTTGTCTGAAACGCCCTATTTTAGCGCCTGTCTCTTTAAAAACCCCTCTCGAAAAAGCCCAGTCTGCTCTGATTGGCTTGCGTGAAAAATATGGCACACCTTAGCTAAAGTAGTTTCGCAAGCCGCTTTCTAATGAGCAGTGTGAAGGTTGCTAGGTACTCCAGACCCAAAAGTATGCAAGCAAGCATGGAAAAGTACATTTTCATGATATTTTCTAAAGATATATTAGAAAATAAGAACTCTAAAAATTTAGTTCAAATTTCTTGTTTTATTAGGTTGTGTACAGTATTTACAAATAATATATACTACTGTGCTTTGGGTTGTCCTGTTGATCAAGTGTTCGGTTTGATTCAAGCTGGGGATCTTTGTTACATATCACCTCTGTCTGTCTCTAATGTACACTATGAATTAAAAAAAGTACATGCCAGTACATTGAGTGAAACTGATTCCTGAGCGCACAGTACATGAGTCATGTGCTGAATACACACACACAGATATGATCTCACCTGCGATGGCCTGGAGCAGTCCGCAGATGTTGAATATGCTCTTCTTCATGATGCTCTGGAAGCACATGCTGAACACGGAGATACAAGCCACTCCTCCCAGCACCAACGTCCCAGCTGCCAGAAACAACATGGCCGCCTGCCAGAAGCCGCTGGCCACCTCTCCAAACGCCCTGGCGTAGGGCCCGCAGCTCACCCCAACTCCCCGGGACCCGACTCGAAGGCAGCGGCTGTAGAGGCCGAGGGACGGCCGGTACTCCCCGGAGTCCACGCCCGCCCCGCTCGCGCTGGAGTTCGAGCGAGGGAATCCCAGCAGCCAATCGGGGCTCATGAAGGCGATGAGTTCGGCAAAGGCCACCACGATGCTGAGCAGCGTCCACAGCATGGAGCGGCATGTTACGATAACATGGCACATGGCGTCAACTCTTTTCCCAGATGGCAACAATCAAAGAGTAGAAATTCTTGAAGCCCTCTTAGAGCGACAGTTTAAATTCCTCTCCTTACTAACAGAAAGGTCCAGCAGATCTCTTTTTTCGGATCCTATCCTTATCTGAGCAGATGTTTTCCCTCCTCAAACGATTCTTTCTTCTTGGAGGCAAGGTCCGGCTCTGGTCACGCCAAACAGCTACAGCGCACCGAAGCAGCTTCCCTCGGCCATGGCAACATCTGTAACGGCACACCAACAGACACAGAGACACAAGAGGGTCAGAGACACACAGAATCTGTATACATGTGAGGTGGGAGTAACTGACCCTTACAAGGGAGTAAAGGGGGGAGAAAAGAGGGGTAAGAAGGATGCACAGCAACCGGTTTCCCATCCACTATGAATCACCAGCTCCCTTGTGGCCTTAGGGATGTCTAATTTGTACCATTGTCATCATACAGACCCCAGATCATCCCACAGAGAGCTACTTCACATTCACTATCAGCCAGCTGTTAGTACAGCGTGAGCAACACTTCCAAATGCCTGTCGGAACAGTCAAGATGACTCGCACACGAGTCATCTTGACTGAACAAGTTCATTCTGTCTTCACCCTGCTCACCGATCACTGGGCCTTTGTGCGATTGATATTATCTGTGCTATGACAGGAGCCTGGTGTGATTTGCAGCTGAGCAGCTTTCAACACAGATCAGCACAACTCAGTTCACCATTTAAATGACACTCTGAATTAAGATCTTTAAACAGCAATCCAAACTTGATTACAAATAACTTGTAACCTTTAACAGATGACATTTTACAGAGTTCTCAATCCTGCGTGTGTGTGTTTGCGTGTGTTTAAACAAGCGCGTATAGGTCTCAATCAATGGGATCGCGATGCTGTTGCTATGCTGTGATTTCGTTGCCGTGGCAACACTGGACTGGACACAGCCGTGGTCTTGTGGAAGCACGGAGGGTTTCTCAGAAGCCCTCTGATGTCATGAGTGTCGTTGTCCAGCGTTATGACACACACGGGAAAATATATGCGAGCCGGTTCATAAAACACAGCGTGGCGGACTCGGCTGTCCTGGTGGATCCCACTGGTGGAGTCGGTGACCCCCCCTAAATAAGTTGTGAGAGGTTCCACCGGCATCACACACACGATGCAGCAGAGGTCGAGCAGTTCTTTTTTGGAAGTCAACTTCAAACTATCTGCATAGTTGTATTGATTTATTCAGCTCATTTTGCCATATTTGTGTCAATTTCTATTGCTATTCTTTCATGGATTTAGCTATCTTTCTGATGTAGATGATGTCCCCATTCCCAATCCTGCTTTAAAGCACAACACCAGACCTAAGGACATTTGAACCGCTGAGCAAATCAGAGATGTGGGCAGCAATTTAGGGTTCTAGAGACTGGTTATTATAAGATATATTTTCTAAAAATTTCCTTTAGAACTACTTTCTACTGCAGAAATAGTCCCTACAAACTGCTGACAGTGAGGTTTGTGATGGGATAATTCTTCTAGAGAGACAAGCTGCTGTTCATTTTCTAAATGTTATTCTTCAGTTCTCTGAGCATCCACAAAAACACCTTCATTCATTGTACTAGATTGGGGGCAGTTTTTTTCTAATAAAAGCTTATCATTCTGACGGATTTATTACTTTTACAAAAAAGGGAAGGGAGGCTAAACTGATAAGAGTGGACTGTTTCTATTAATTTTGGGGGTGATGAAAAGTTCAGCACAAAAACATTCATTAAGAGTTACAAGTCAGTCCGACGCCCGGGGGAATTAATGTGGTATTAGGTTGCACATAACCTCCCCGCCAGCCTCCATTCAGAATGGTAAATCCACCCCACCACATCTGTAGGGAACGAACACTGACGCTGTATTCTGTTTGATACGATCTGAGTCGGTTCAAAGCGAAAAACACTTCAGACGCTCCCCTGCTCTGGCCACAAAATAAAAAGTATTATTTATCTGTATTATTACAGTATTATCTTCATCCGAGGTCGAGTAGAAACCAGCAGAACTGGGTCACAATAACAAAGTCACAGGCATGACAGCATGTGAGGAGCCGAGGTATGAGATTTGAAACGCCTTAGATGCGGGTGTCGTTCAGCTCAGCAGGACTCAGTCGTGTCTGCAGTTCACGTTTGTGTTTTCAAGTAGTTCTGCTGTGACTGTGTGATGCTTTAATCAGCAATATCTACGTCTCTGCTTAAAAATATTTTCTCATCGCATCCTAATTAGAGATTTCGTGAACCCTCAGCCAAAATACACGGGTCTATAATTAGCCAGCCTGAAGATGAACTGAGGGAGCAAATTTCAGTTTGAGCAGAGCGTCGCAGCAGCAGGTTAAAGAAGCCGCAGCGGCGTCGCTATTCACTCTCGCCAAAAAAAGGAAACGCTGGAAATAAACAGGAAGCTAACAGGAAGCATCGGTGTCCGACAGCCGTCCGACTATCTTCTTTCAATCTAAACCGTCACACTGTTTTTCAGTGAAACATGTTTGCGTTTGTGATTCTACTACCAGGGGAATTACAGCGACAAAGGAACATGCATTTGAAGCGTGTTTATGTGTTTGAGGATGGTTTGGGGTGTGCCCTATTTTATTACAGTACTTGAGTTTATTCCAGGCCTCCTCACAAAAACCATGGCCCTCCTTGGTGCTATCACAGTTTCCATTCTGCAGTAGTGTTTCAGCCACCCAGGCTACAGTTTTTGGTTTCTCTGTGGAGTTGGAGTCCTCTGTTTACAGCTGATTATACAGTCCATACAGGCCGGGCATGGCGCTGTCTGTTGAGTCTGCGATGTCCCTCAAATTAGACTCTCTGCCTCTTTAAACTACAGGGACGGAGCCTGAACGCCCCTTTGTTGAGGCACTCGGCAGGCACCTTGTGCCCCCCCCCCCGGCATTTACAGGAAACCCCTTCACTCATACCTCATCACAGCTCTCTGTCAGCTCACTAAAAACGGCACTCAGAGCAAAGGTGAAAACTCCTAGTATGTTTTTTGACAGTGAACATTGCTGATAGAACAGCCAGCCTGATAAAATATTTACTTCATACTTAAAGGATTATCTTAACTGTCTAAATGCTACTCATTGACTGGTAATCCTAACACCTAATTTGTCTTCAACACTTGATTAGTTCCAATCATTTGTATTTATGATTCTAATCTGCACAGCTGGTGATCTGCATGAGTTGCCTGTTGCATGCATGCTTAAAGGTGTGCGTGCTGCGGTGTCACAGAGGTCACCGAATCCTAAAACTGAGGAACACTTTCTGTTTTCAGGTCGTTGAACAGACTTCAGGGAAGGGCTTGTGTAGCACTTACTTGGCGAGGTTGTGATTTTGTGTGTTTATGCGAGTACCGAGGGTGAGGAGTGTTTTTACACTTCACGGCACATCAGACACTCAGAATTATGTCTTATTCATGACAGAGGCGCCGCATGGGGTGAAAGGTGTCGGCCTCTCGGTTCATTTTGAAAGATATGCATCTTCAAAACGTCAGATCTTTGTTACCGCAGCTCCCCGTAGTCAACCATCGAAGATATGCATCAACACCGGCACCGACAGATCACGATCATGGAGTCTTCTGGCGCTTTCATGAATCCTCCCACGATGCTGAGTTCGACTGATGATACAGATGATACGCTACAAGATGAAAGCAGTAATGCCGTTCCGCATCTGATCTGGACCTGCTCATTCCCACACTGCTCTCCTGTCCTGAAGCACAAACCCAGCACGCCCCAACGGGATTATGTGCACGCAGTGAAGGCCTGAAGCCAACTCACACACACTTCATTCAGCAAGCCAATACAACCTGTCTCCTTGCTGCTGGGAGACAAACTTTCTCTCATGGAATTACGGGCCAAGAGTTTGGCTGTGAAAACCCAGTTGGCCAAGCAGCCCGTAGACTCAATAAAATGTCTGCTAATGAAGCGTAGCATCAGTTTGAGTCCGAGCCCCGTCGAAGCCCCTGGACGGAGCAGTGGATACGAGGCGTATGTGGGTCAGTCAGTTGGCCGTTAGTTGAAGGAGCCCGCCGAGTAGTAAATCTAGAGTAATTGGTCTGAGATATCAGCAAAGGCTCTGGTAGCATGCCAAGGTGCTGAGGTAATGAGTGCTGTCCACCGTGGTCTGTTCTGGAGAGTGAAAGTGAACAAGGACTGAAGGTGGGTGGTTGAGAGATCTAAAGCCCAGTTGACCCAGGTTGTTCTATATAGAGGTTGGACACAGAATTCATTTACATGAATATAAAAATTGTGAGAGATAGTTCTTCTGTTTCGCTCCAATGGCATGAGCTTGTCAATGTTTAGGATAGGGATGCACAGATCAGACTTTTTCAGTCGCAATAATGTTACTTGGGCTGGGCAATAGATCGATTTTATATCAATATTGTGATACCAGATACCGTCTTCGATTTTTGGATATCTTAATATGGAGCAAGTGTTGTCTTTTCCTGGTTTTAAAGGCTATTTTACGATAAACTGATGTAATTTTCTGAATTTACCAGACTGTGGTAGCCATTCTATAATTTGCCTTTGCCCACTTACTCATTATGTCCACATTACTAATTATTATTCATCTATAATCTAATTTTGTAAATATTTTGATAAAAGCACCAATAGTCAACCGTACAATATCGTTGCAAAATCAAGGTCTTTGGTAAAAAATATTGGGAAATTAGATTTTTCTCCATATCGCCCAGCCCAAAAACGAGTACCTATCCGATACTAGTGTTAAGTTAATAAGCTTTATGCCTCACTGTGTGAAAGTGACTGGGATCACTGATTTATGTGTAAAGCAACGTTATCAAGTAAATAAGTAGATACAAATGTACTGAATTGTCACTATAACCCATGCAGGATTCAGCTATTTGAGTCAGCACGGGAATGATAAGTGACATCAGTGTGGGGTTTGGTGCAGCTCTAGTTTAGGAAAGCATATTTGAGCTGTTAGATCACCCACCCAGATCTGATGACCCCCCCCCCCAGTTGATGTGGGCTGGGAGGACTCCATTAGCTCTTTTTGTTTTTCTTAACACAAGATCCTGAACCAGAAACCTCAACCCAAGGCAATCTGTTCCCTAAGCTGCTGCGTCTGGTCTGGTTTTGTCTGGTCATGCATCTGGACCAGCCAGGAGGAAGGCCCTCAAACCTAAAATCCACACAAGAGGCTGCTTCGTCATCTTCAGGGATACACAGAGCTACTCAAACAAGATGTGGACAGTGAGGAAATCACTATAAGAGTCAGGAGAATACAAAACTATGAAAACTAGTACGATACCAGTCAGAGTTGGGCAGGACCAAACGTATCCCTCTTTCATAAAAGAATGCAGTCGACCTCCAGGCGAAGTGAGGGAGAATGAAGCAACATGTAGCTTACACTGGGGAAGACATCACACCCTCAACGCCCAATTTCCCAATCTCCTATTCATTTTTTAAAAAACAGACTTCATTCTCAGCCTTCAAGTCTTTATTCAGTCAGGGATGATGTAAGAACAGCGGGCAAGCCATAACACCTGCCGGAATATAGAGACACCCATGCCCTCCAGCTATGCCTCGTAAAGTTTCATTTACGTCAACCGAACAGCAAAAGAACAACACCAAGCTCCTGTTTGCCCCCCAGCGATCTGAAAAAGGCAGATTTGTTAACTTGTGAAACCTGAACCATGACGAGAGAACAAAGCCTTTTGAAGAAGAAAAATGAGACTAATGCACTAATGAGTGGTACATATTACCCTCCTTTGATTGTCACAACTAAACCTGTAGCCTCAGGGAGGCGAACATCCACCTGCTTTCCCAGCATGCTCCAAACAGGAGAGGAGAGGAGGCTAAAAGAGACACAAAGACGAGTTCAGGTTCTTTGGTTTTCATGAGAATTTATCAATCTCCCCAGACGTTATGAAACGTCTCTGGCCGCTCTCTTCAAGATCCCCTTTCTCGCTAACCATAACCACGTGAGCCACCGCTTTGGTAGCGCTGCATAAACAGCGGATGAAAGAACTGCAAGTGGAAAAAATGTTTCCCATGGATAGGCACTCACCACAACTTGCGTCTCATGACTCCAACCATTGAGTGATGGCGGCCATCAAACGCAAGTTTAGCGCTTGCAAGTTAGTTAAGATTTATTTTACAGACTGAGATTAAACACTATAAAGCAAAGCAAGCTGTAAAAGAAAACATTAAATGTCATTCCAAGACTGGAGTGAAGACATGCCAGCAGCTCTAGCTTTTCAAACTCAATTGGGGGGGGGCAACAATAAGAGGCCCAAGATATGTAAACAGAAAGTCAACAGTGAGAGCCCCCCAACAACAGTGTGCTGAAAAACAATACCGTTACTGACACACAAACACCAAATACAAATACACACCCGTAAACAGTGAGAAGGTGCCAGTCTGCGCTCGCACGTCCGGGGTGTAATTGCATCAAAGCGCATGACTTCCCCAGAGGAGAGCATCAGTCGAGCCCATCTGTGCGTGCATGTGCCTGAGTAAAAAAAAAAAAAAATTATGGCCCGCTTCATCTGGTGCCACTCAACTCAAACAAAGGCTGCACAAAGACTTGCCGACGCCCCCCTTCTCACTCGCTCTTCAACTCTCAAAAGACATGCCACCGTTGGCCCAGAATGCACCTCCCTGGTTCTGAAAGAGCGGCCGCCGTGGCCCCCTAACCCATTCAATCTGTGCAACACCCCAGCCCCCCTCGCCCACTCTGTAGGGGCCCCCAAAGTTTCTGACGCACAAAAGCCCCTCAGTGACCCTCACATTTCACTCACACAAAGACAGGAATGACATGGCCTTCGCTCTCTACTCCCCCCTCACTTCTTCTACTCCCTCGTGTGTTTCTGCAAAGATGATGGATGCACACACAAACGTTCTGCTTTTTCTCCAGAGTCCCTTTTACAGGGATGTTTGAGGGTCAGCATAGAAGGTTTTTGGATGTTAACAAATGACTAATGGTTGCTCATACTTCATATTATAACAGATTGGTTTAGATTTCGACAATTTATATATACTTGCTTTTGATTTAGGTAGTTCATCACAAAAAGCATTGTCTCAACGCTACGCTACCACACAGTGGTAATACAGTTGTGTAAATTTGGTTGTCGTTGCAAACGCAGATGTTCTCCTCTCCGAGATGAGAGAACTGCATTAACAAGCCAACTTGGCATATATAAGAAGAAAGTATCCTGCATTAAAGGGGCCCTTCAGTGGACTTGTCATCGAAAGTTACTACTTGCGCTGTGAAAACTGAATTTTAGGATCAACGAAGGGTTATTTAGAATTTGCAAGATGGTTGTTTTGCAATTTATTGAATGGAGAACAGTGGCCTCCAAGAAGGTAGAGAATCCATCAAATAATTAAAAAAACTAAGATAAGCAACAGTGTAACCAACTGGAAATGAGTTGTTAACAGGATGAATCCTAAAAAACTATTTGTATGGTTTGTCAGCGTTATCCTCTAATAGTTCTACTCATAAATCACTGACTCATCTCCCTAGACTCACAACTTTCTGCTGATGTTCACAGATTGAAATCAATCACAGAAGAGTCAGTTACCCAATTCTCTTTTGTCTGATATAAACCAGACCAAACTAGATAAATTTGACTCACAGCCACAAGACAGTTTGTTGCGTTTCCTAGGAAGCAAAACTTGCTTTTTCACTACTGTAAAAAAAATAATCTCCCTTAGCCATCACTATCACATTGCTCCATCCAGACCCAGTGACAGGAAACAAGTTTGCACTTGTCACCCGGGCAGTTGTCAAAACTCAATCAAGAAAAAGTGGGCAGGTTAGGGCAATCACACCGAAAGTCAACATCATAAAAGAAGCATAAAACAACTCCTGGAATTTGTTGTTGGACATAGAAAAAAGTTACGATTTGTAACAGTGTAAAACGTTTTTGAGAACTTTCAGAAAGATGGCGGCAACTCCCTCCACTCATCATGTCACTATAGTTTGTCCTTGAACTCAGCTAGAATAAACACTCAACGGTTTTCCTGGTTTTGTTTAGTTTGTGATGTGGAGCCACTTCCCCTCCTTCGGTGCAGTGTGTATCGGCCAAAGAGCTCCATGGGTGGCTCTCACATGGGTGGACCTCCTCCGTGCACCTCAAGGACGCTGGGTTGTGGTGGAAAGACATGTGTGGACATGTGTGAAAGACAGATTAGGAAATAAAAACCAAATTTCTTAAAAATAGAGCCATGTAATAAGAAGTTAGGCTTCTGCTAGAGGTGATTCCTCTAATAAGGCAGTGTGCTGGGATTTCCAGCTGCTGCCAGATGTTGGGGGACCACAGAGCTGCAACTTTAGATGCCTCACTTTCTCCCGATCCACATCCCTCCAAAGGAATACAAAAAAAACACATCCACTTGGATTGTCTTCAGGTGGCTGCTTCAGCATCCGAATCAATGAAGCATGCAAACTTCCATGATAACAGCTGCCAATAAACACAATGAACCGCTTGAATCTGAGAAAAGAGAGTCTTTTCCTGACAGTTAGAGGGACTTTAACTTACTACAAGAATTCTTGCAACAACAACCGTTTCATTAATGACACTTTTTGGCAACATGCATCGATCAGCCGAAGAAGAGATGAGTGAAACACTACGTTTCCCTGTTACATTGTCTTCTACTTACGGGAAGTCGGCGTGGGGAGATTTTTGCAGGCGTAGAAGAAGAAGAAGTAGTAGCTGTCCTTTGTTTTGAAGCGCTGGTTTGTCTTCCACGCACAGACAGTCCTCCACACACTCATTCACTCGAGTGTCCTTTCTTCAGGACGTTATTATTCTCTCTCCTTCTGCCCTCACGTAAAGCCGTCCCACCGCCATCTGACGTCGGCCTCTTCTCCCCTCCCTCCCCCTTCTCCCTTCCCCCACTCCGCTTGTCTCAGCGAGAGAAGAAGAAGAAGAAACAGAAGAAGAAGAAGAAGAAGAAGAAGAAGAAGAAGAAGAAGAAAAGTGGCAGAGATTATAATAACGAGTTCCTGGATTCCGAGACTCCGCTTCCCATAAACTGCCGACAATAAACTCGTCGAGACAGCTGATTTATTCACGCTTCCTTCGAAGCTTTTTCTTTATAATTACAACTTCTCCCCCTTTTCTTTCCAATATACTTAAGAGTTGCAAAGTTTTTTTATTCCTCACAGGTCTTATAAGTAAGAAACACTCAGAGATACTGAAATATTGATAATACTATTTATTTTTTATAATTGGAATATGCAAATAATTAAATATCTGGAATGAACACATTAACCCATAAACATGTTAACAATTAAATTACAAATGTTTTAAATGTGAATCATTTAGGGGCCTGTTGTACAGTTTACATGCTTCTCCTCCAAATTAAGTCAATATTTCCCTGTATTGATTTAGAACAAATGCCGATCATAGATAGTCTATAAAAGCGTTATATAAATGCAGTCCATTTATCATCCCAATAGGTTTGGTTCTCCAAATGACTAACGATACACATGTGACAATAATCAAAATTATACTCATTAAGTGCCCACTTGTATTTTTTTGCTGCTATAAATAATATCTCTCTGGGAATAAATGTTGGGTGAAATATGCACAAAAATATTTTCCACAGTTTGGGGAGCAACATGGGGGTCCAGGCTTAATATTACTGGGGTGCTTGGATTTATCAGTGATTGGATGGTTCTACATTTAGGGATATACATCCATCTGCTTTCTTGCCAAAACACTAAACCAAAATAAAACATTTTACTTTCACACTTTGGCTTGTGTAAAGATTAAACATACAATAACATATTAATAAGTGAGCTTCAGAGGTGCTTGTAACTGGATCATGTTACGCTTGAACAGAGCTAGGGCTAGCTGTTTCCCTCTGTTTCAAGTCTTTATGCTAAGCTAAGCTAACCAGCTGCTGGCTGTAGCTTCATATTTACTGTAAACAGGAGAGTGGTGGCATATTGATCATTTCATCACACTTTTTTGCAAGAATGTGAAATGCATATATCACACAACGCAGAACTGCATAGTAATTGAGACTCAACTTTGACTTGACATTTTAGTTTTTCGGACGTGGAATCGTTAAAATATCTGTGTTGTTTTCACAAGGCAGCACTAAGGAATAAGAGAACCTCTGTCCTCGTTTTCTTCATAGGAGGCTCCAGAAAAGATTTCAGATCAGCTTCCCTCTGTCTGCTGTGTCTCCTTCTGTAGAGAAGTGCTCTTTCCTCTTCTCTCACTCAGGGAGCTGAGCCGGAGACATAAACCATACTTATTACATTGTGGTCTGTGGAACGACGACAACTCAGGGACTGACTGTCACACTGGGACCATATGAATATTTCAGGGGGGGCAAATAAGAACAGTGAATGACGCCGGGCCCCAACTGCATGTTTTGAAGGATTTTTGTGGCTTGTAGGCGATGTCGAATGATGGCGGTGATGAATTGCTGGAGGAAGTCCATGTAGATTGATGAAGGCCTTTCGTAGTTCTGTTAAGAGTCACTTGAGTAACAGAGGAATCATTGACAGACAGGTTTGGGAAAACATTATCGTTCTGGTGTATTTTGGGAGGCCTCTTTTCCAAATCCGCACTAGAAGAGAATGGAGGAGGAAACCTGGAGCCATGTCTTCATGAACACTTGTTCAGCTTCATGTCCTCCGTCTCTCTGTTTAGATATATCTGGTCTGAGAATACACATTCAAATCCAATAAACATGCTTCCTCACTGTCTAAATGTTGAACGTCTCCTTGTAGCAATTTTCAGTCTTTTTTACCAATAACAAATAGTCAGCTAGTCGTGTGATTATTTGGCCTTCTCATTAATTTAAACACAGGTGACGCATGCTACTCATCCAGTGCAGTTTTTGTTTAGACTTTCATAAATTATGTTAAGCAAAGATCCCATAAAGTGTCAACATTGATGATGACCACTTTTGGCACACGCCACTGTGTCATTTGGTGGGCCCTGCCCTCTGGACTTCCTCTTTCCACACCAAGATCTGTGTTTGTGTGTGTCGTCCTGGTGAGAACATTGTGGGAGGCAGGAAGGTCTGTAAATAGCGTAAGTGTGGTCACATCAGCGCTCCAAGCTGCAGAGCGAGGAAGATGTTAAGGGCAACTCCGTGGGAAATGCAGAGAAGACTTAAGAGATACTGTGAGAAATGATTGGGTTTGATGGTTAGTGGCTGTGGGGAGGAAGTAATGCTCTCTTCGCAGAAATGATGCCATCCCTGATGCATGTCGGTTATGTATGTGTGTGTGAAAATAAGGGCTGGTATAATTGTTTTAAATATATAGCTGTACTGATTCTAGAACTACCAATAGATACATACGAGTGGTGGTGTTTCCAAAAGAAGTGGCCTTTGTGTGAACAAGGGCTTTGTATTTTGATTGCAAGGGTGAACAAATAAGTTATACAATAAACGTAGGTTTATGTGGGAGGTATCAAGTTATTTCAAGCATTCATATAGTCACAGGCTTATTGAGATTTCAGTCAAAAACAAACCATTCTCATTATTTGTTTTATGTCTCACAAAAACAAAGTTTAGCAGATGCCTATAACCTTTCTACATAATCAAATGTAAAGTATTGTATTAAGCAGTAGGCTACTTCCCAACCTGGGGATAGGGACCCCTCCAGTGGATTTATCAAGATAAATCTGAAAGGTCAAAAGGTGATTGAAAAAAGTTACAAAATAAGTGTTAATTTGTTCAGACTTCTCCCTAAGGTTAGATATTTTTCTGATGACGTATTTCTGGGCGCGGAGCGTAGATGGAGGCAGAATTAATCTCTGAACAAATTAGTTAACGCTGACTAGCAGGTCCTCTGGCCTTGTTTTGCTATTTATGATAAATTATGGAAATATGAGTTTGTCCCAATATGTACATCCTCTCACCCTACAGGACCGGGAGTATTCCTAAAGAAAGTTAACATTAACCAATGGGACCGTATTAGCCAACCCCTACGCCGCTAGCAGAGTGTTTTGCCTGGAGGAGAAGGACGCTTCGGAGAGGCCAGCTGGCTAGTTAGCTAGCTAATGGTCCATCTCCAGAGCTGGCTAGTTAGTTAGCTAGTCACTGGAGATCCCATCTTCTCTCGTGCCGACGAAGTAGTCTCTCAGCGGCGAGGAGCGAGGCAGAGGGTCCGTAGACGCAGTGCTGCTGCTGGCCACCAGCCTGCTGTTGGGCTGGTTTTCTGTGGCAAGTGTAACGCTGGAATTGAAAAGCTAACTGATTAACTAGCCACCCGCTTAATGAGTAAAAAAAGGAAAGGAAAAAAGGAGAATAGAATTCAAGGCCTTTACACTTCATGAAACTTTGCCTTATTAGCATAAATGAGATCTTGAAAATTAACAAAGCATCGCCACACAACCATAATGACAAAACAGATTCATTTTTGTCCAGTTTTTATCGACTTAAATAGAACTTTACATTCGTTTACAAATATTTTGAGCTCATGTTGTTGAAGAAAGAATCCAGTTAATTATGGGTTAAAATGCCTCAGTCCAGTGAGGTAAACATAAACATACAGTAGGCAACAGTGTGGTCAGAGACCTGGCATTTAGAAAAGAAATACAAAATAAAAAAGGAGAATCCATCATTTCCATTTTTGTTTTTTGGGGGATTTCCCAGCAGTATTCGGTTTGTTGTTGGAAATGAGGTCACAGCGTCATCATGAGACACAAATAAAGTGTGACATAAAGGTGACACAAGACTTTCTGCCGCAAAAACAGAGGAAAGCAGAGCACCACAGTGGAGTTTGGTCACTCAAACAGAAAACAGACCTTGCTGGAACAAGCCAAGCATGAAGTCAGGCTTTACACATAAAGACTGTATAAGACAGAAAATGATCTGCTGTCTCTGCTGTGACACATTTACACCATGATGGATAACTAAGGTGTATTTAACTTCATCTGATAAACAAAAACAGCAAGCTTTTCAATCTGTGTCTGAGTCATGAATACCTAAATTAGAGATCATCTTATATGGTGATTTTGAAGAGTACTTTGGGTACTTTGGCTCGCCACTTGTTGCACAAATATTTGGACTCTTTGCTTGTCCCAATTTTATTTATCTGACAAACGCTTCTACTAATCTCAACAAATGAGCCCGCAGACACGGGAGGGGGGAGTATGTGCGTAAAACGCAGCAGCATCTCCCGACTCGTTCCCGTAAAATCCCACCAAGCGTTCAAACTTAACTAGCATCAGCAGCGTTACACTGCCGTTCATTTTTGCCAAAATAAACACAAACCGTTGGATGCAGGTGACTTCATGAGTTGTGTTTGGACAACGCGTCTGTGGTTGCTAACAAACAAAAGAGCAACAGCGCACATCAGTTAACTCAGTCTGATATTTGAAGAGGCTCATTCTTCAAGAATGCTTTTCATAACCCTACGGTCTTGATTAAAAAAGACAGATCAAATCAATGAACTGTATACATGCAAGCCCAAGAGTTTATTGGACTCATCTGGCTGATATTTGATGATTTATTCTCCTTTTTATATACATTCAAGGATCAACTGTTCTGCAGAGTCATGCTGTGAATCTCTCATGCAAGATAAGAAGAAGTAGTTAAAAGATAAGTCACTGTTAATCTTCCATAGACCAAGTGGCAATGCAAAGAAGGTGGGGATGAAAAGACGCGTGACTGCTTTATTACAGTGAGCTACAGGTTGTTGGATCAAGCCATTAACTTATTACCTTTATGTATGTCACAAAATGAATGTGAAGCAACTAGTGTAGCTTTAAAAACAAATCAATCTGTGTTCTGGTTTCTTACAGCTGATTTTCAGTATAATACAAAAACAAAATGTGTCAGTGTGACAAATTAAAGGACATAGAGTAAAAAAGCGAGGCAAGCCGAGGACAACTCAGTCCAAACATCAACTCTTTCAAGTGTGCATAAGAGAGAAAAGTTACTGTGCTAACCTAAGGAATTGCACTAGTGTGCCCTCTTGTGTCTTAAAACAGAATTACAAAATATGATTTTTAATGGCTTCTTTCTGTTTAGTATATATAAAACGTTTAAAAACTTAATCAGAAGTCATGATTAGTGCAGTGCAACCAGATGCTATTTCTTTATGAAACCAGAATACAAAGACTGCAGCCACTTTATCAATCCACAGAGTGCTCTCCCTCTCTTTCTCCTGCTCAGCGTTTCTCTCTCTCCATATCTCTCTTTCTGTGGCCCACAAATCCGCAAAGAATGGCCGGTTTCAGCAGAATGTCTTCTTCAGCTTGAGCTGTGATTGGACCAGAGGAAGGGGTGGAAGTAAACAGGGGGCTGCAGTGGCACAGGGAGTCCCTCTAGAACAGGGAGAGGGAGTGAAGCAACGTGGACAACGGAACATGTGTGGAGGTTATGTTGAGGGAGAAGAGGAGGGTCAGCGCTGGGTTCGCATGTTACAGTGCATGGCCAACTATAACAAACTGTGCACATTTAGTTGCAGACTGAAGAAATTGGGCACACAGTGCAAAAATATAAACTCATATTGGGGGGGTTTCACCACCTGACCATCAGAGCAGCACTTTATCAGTTCATTAGGAGTTAATAGTTAACCTGAACTTTATCAGTGTCAGCCGAGGTCATTCACACGACAAATGTGTCACCCCACAGAAAGAGTCCGGTTTGCAGGCTTTTGCTAATTTTGCACACTCTCTTACTCCGCTCTGATGCCTCAAATCTGGCCTGGTTCCCAGCCGGCCTCAATCCCAACCCTCGCCCCTGTCAACCATTCCAGCTCCAACCCAACTTTGAAGAGTTCCTCCCCCCTCCCAGTCGGTCGTCGGCCCCTTCTCCCCTTCACCCTCTGCTTCAGCCTTTGGTCTTGTTGCAACTGCAGGTCCAGCCTCAGCCTGCGAGAACTAGTTGTGGCTTCAAAAAGATAAATGTCACTCAGTACGGCTGCTGGTCAACGCCTGATACTCTTAACTGGAATAGCTGGAATAACTCAGAAGAAATGGGATATGGTAGATATATAGATTTCACAGAGCTGGATGCATGGTGCAACCTCACAAGAGAAGGAGAGGAAATTAAAAGAGACCAAGGTCTAAATTCAAGAGAAGGTGATCACTGGAAGACAGAAGTCCCTTTATAGAATTTAATTGATCATTCCAAGCTTCTTTGGTCCCTTCATTGTGTGTTTGCATAAGCCATTAAATCTATCAGTGAGCAGCGTTCACTTTGGTGAAGCTCTCTTCAGAACAGGCTTGTTGGGATTTGTGAGTCTCTTCAACCCTGGAGCTCTGCTGCCTCATTCAGCACTTCAGTGACACTTGAGCTATTTCTGCTCTTAAACACAAATACACATGCATACACTCGCAAACATGTGGACGGGCGCTCCCAAAAAAAAACATGTGTGACAAACATGTACACTTAAACACATTCCCTTTGGTCCTGTTGTGCTGCTTCTGCAAGTGAAACTGCTACATCTTATAGTAAACAGACCACTCCTCTCTAAATACAGCCAGTTAACTGTGAATAGGAACAATTTGTTCTGTTTGATGAATGAATGGGTAGTATGCAGGGAGCTATCGCCTTTGCACCAGTTTGTTCTCGTAGTAATTTGCCTCTGCACTATACTTTTGCTCTGGTTTATGCTTTAAGATGCTTGTTTAAGAAAGGAGATGCACTTATGACTTCTAGTGACTAGTAGTTCTCTTGAATACCTATGTTGAATACACTTCCTGTAAGTCGCTTTGGATAAAAGCGTCTGCTAAATGACTGTAATGTAATGTAATGTAATGAGGAACCGTTTTGACTAACTTTTAAACTTTTTTTTTAGGCTGCCCTGTTATGTAACAGTCTAAAGGTCACAGACTCCCAGTCCTTCTTATCCTTATAGTTCCCTTGTTTGTGTCAGAGCCTTTCATGTAGAAGCGTTCTATAAACATTTTATTTACCTTAAAGGGCATAGTTTTGCAAACTGGAATCCATTTTTAGGATGTAACACTTTTATGAACAGTTCCATTAGATCAGCAGACGGTAACGGGATCTCTGCAACTCTGATACATGCTCATGAAACCCTGTTGTGAACTATAGAGGAGGGGTGTTTTCTGAACTTTGACTCTGTTGATAAACACCTTAGGGAGGCCTATCTCTAACACTCCCCCTAAAACTGGCTAGACCCAGAGCGGACAGAGCTACAAACCAGAACTCCACCGAAGGTCAATATTCCCGTATCTGTGTGTGCACTTAGCTATTTGTTTTAACGCACGTCTGTATGCGCTGCATGGAGAGAAAAAAACAAGGTCACCGATGAAGACTATGTGAGCCGAATAGGAGGTGTTACTGTTAACCTGGAACACTCTACATGCAGCATTGTTTTTTATATATATCCAGAGTTATACTGGTTTCTGTCATTAAGAGATTAAGATCTGTCAAGAGCAGCAACCTGCAGCTGACTGATTTGTAGATTAATTTCTTGTTTAAGAAAATGTCCATCGCAATGTCCTTTGACATAAAGTGAAAATTATTTTATCCAACCGTCAGTACAAAGTCCAAAAACACTGAATTTACTATAGTTCAGGACAAGTCAAAAGAAAAGATTCTCCCCACGGTGAAGTTGGGACTATGAAATGTTTGTTTTTTTGGCTTGAAAATTACTTTTGCTATAGTTCTGCTATAGCTTCTTTGCCCAATCCACAACATATCGAAGCTACAATCAGTCACCTCACATTGCATGGAGTGGAATGGATTATTGCCAGCCTTATCAGTCCTGTGTCTCAAGACTAGCAGTTATTGGACAGAGGTGCACAATACTAGCTTATCTCTTCAGGCCTTTTGGAGACGGTTCCATCTGGATGCCATAAGTTAGATTGCATCAGATGTTTTCAAGGTCACACAAAGAAGACAAACACCTGGAGGATTTGATTGGATCTGACCAGACTGGTTAACCAATAACAACATATTAACATTTCACCAATTATGTTTATTTGCAGGAAAATTATTTGCATTCTGAAAGTAAACTCTCACATTTTAAACTAATCCCCTTCTTTTATATGCTCCGCTCCAGCGTGGCCCAAAATTAACCAAACTGTAGCAACACAGCACGAATGGTTAAAGTTCAACTGGAGATATTAATATAATCATTGAACTGGCGCATAACTCTTTCTGTAACAGAAGCGTGTCCCTGTCTTACCTCAACCGACTGCTGCCCGTACCTTCTTCATTGATCTGTGAGCCAGACTGTGTTGCATAATGTCCAAACAGGCATGTGGCAATTAAACATGAATTTGGCACCGAAATGAAATCCTCCCATTTCACCAAGCAATATAAAGCTGGTGTAGGACGACTCTCTGCACTCTTCGGGCAAAAACAGGGGTTCGCTGTTACCAAGTGCTTAGTGCTTCAACTGAAACCGGGAAGAAGAGATGGCACCTGGAAAGAAGGTATATAAACCTCTATGCAGACGATACTGCATTTATATTACTTCCATCTTATTGTGCAAAGATTTAGCTGATGCAAAACTGTGCCATGTAATTACTGGCGGTTGGAGTTGTCCTGTTGGTCGATCGGCCGTGCTGTCTTGAGGAAAGATGTTGTCAGTGCAGGTTTTATGTGTGCATGTGGTTTGTGAAATAACCAGACTAAAGCAGTCACTGCTGGAGAGTGTATCGGTGATAACTGCTTTTTGCACAGGATTTTCATTGCACACATTTGTCTATGGATCAGCTGCAAACTCCAACACATCTCTTGTTGTCAAATGCTCTTGTATTTTCGTAATATCACATTCATGTTGTCTGTCTGACCTTTGTCCCAAGCCCTGCTGTTTTTGTAAAGATAATAAAGGGACAGTTCATCCAAAAATCTAAAATACAAATTTTCCCTCTTACCTGTAGAGCTATTTATCAATCTAGATTGTTTAAGTGTGAGTTGCCTAGTTTTGGAAGATGTCGGTTGCAGTGATGTCTAACTTCTCGTCAATATAATGGTTATATATGGCACTGTGGTGCCTATAGCACCAAATAGATACATTTGAAAAACTCTGCAGCAATGTCTCTTTTCAGAAAGCATGCTCAAGATAATCCACGCACCTTGTAGGAACTATTTTCTTTCAACCATTATTCCTACATGAAACAGAACACGACTGTGGGTCTGTGGATTATCTTAAATAACTGGGTCATTTTTTGGAATGTTTTGGGAACAATCCCTTTAAGTGACTACAAAATAACAAAAGTGTATAAGCCATTCAGCATGGTGCTCAAGTGTTCGATTGCATCTCTCTGCTCCAAAAGGGTATCCTTGAGCGCCTGAATGCTGGGGAGGTGGTGATTGGCGATGGAGGTTTCGTGTTTGCTCTGGAGAAGAGAGGCTACGTGAAGGCCGGGCCCTGGACCCCTGAGGCTACCGTCACTCACCCTGAAGCCGGTAAGACAGACACGGACACTCACTTACTGTGTCTAAAACTACACGGAGGAAAAGTACACAAACCTAAAAGCTTGAAATGTGTGTGCTTCCATCAGTGCGGCAGCTGCACAGGGAGTTCCTGAGGGCAGGATCTAATGTCATGCAGACCTTCACGTTCTACGCCAGCGACGACAAACTGGAGAACAGGGGTCAGAACTTGAAAATCACCGTGAGTACCCAACTATACGGCCAACATTTACAGCAAATACCACTTTACCCTGTACTAATTGTGTCCTTATCCATCAACTGCGTCGTTCTCTCAGGGGGCCCAAATCAACGAGGCAGCCTGCGACCTGGCGAGGGAAGTAGCCCTTGAAGGAGACGCCATGGTTGCCGGTGGAGTGTGTCAGACTCCCTCCTACCTGAGCTGCAAGAGTGAGACAGAAGTGAAGGCCATCTTCAAGAAACAGCTGGACGTGTTCATGAAGAAAGACGTGGACTTCCTGATTGCTGAGGTGGATACACATCTCCTTTCCAAGTATTGTTGTGTCAAAGCGACTTTAAATCTGAAGTAGGAGTAGTGGGACGAGTGGGCACTCAGTGTTGACTGTGTGGTTTCTGTCACTGCAGTACTTTGAGCACGTCGAGGAGGCCGTGTGGGCCGTGGAGGTGATGAAGACCAGCGGGAAGCCCGT
The DNA here is from genome assembly GCF_027596085.1 of Anoplopoma fimbria. Taxonomy (NCBI): domain Eukaryota; kingdom Metazoa; phylum Chordata; class Actinopteri; order Perciformes; family Anoplopomatidae; genus Anoplopoma; species Anoplopoma fimbria. The sequence goes on along the minus strand of NC_072461.1, from coordinate 9,394,149 downwards.
GGCTGCTTGTATGTGCATCGGACCGGAGGGAGACATGCACGGCGTCTCACCCGGAGAGTGCGCCGTCAGGCTGGTGAAAGCCGGTACGATACTACCTGCATGTTTCTTTACTTGAGAGTCAGCTGTGTTATCTGATACGGAAATAACCATTTCCCTATGTTCTCCAGGTGCCCAGATTGTGGGAGTCAATTGCCACTTTGACCCCATGACCTGTGTGAAAGCTGTGAAGCTGATGAAAGAGGGAGTGGAGAAGGCCCGGCTGAAGGTTCACTACATGGTGCAGCCCCTGGCATACCACACCCCCGACTGCCACTGCCAGGGATTCATCGACCTGCCAGAATTCCCCTTCGGTATTATGTCTTGCTTGGACATTAAAAGAAAAAAACAGTTGTGTAGTCTGCAGCTTCTCACAGTTGTCGCCTTTTTTTCTTCCTTAGCCCTGGAGCCCAGAATCCTGACTCGCTGGGACATGCACCAGTACGCCAGAGAGGCCTACAAGGTTGGCATCCGCTTCATCGGTGGCTGCTGTGGGTTTGAGCCTTACCACATCAGGGCCATAGCAGAGGAGCTGGCCCCTGAGAGAGGGATTGTACCTCCTGCCTCAGAGAAACATGGAATGTGGGGTGCTGGTCTGGAGATGCACACCAAACCCTGGGTCAGAGCCAGGTAAAGCAGCCAAAATATTCAAAGTACTGAAATGAACAGGCGTCTATGAATAGTATGACTCGGTGCATCTTTTCCCCTGTGTGTAACCTGTGTCTCTGCCATCTCAAGGTCCCGTCGGGAATACTGGGAGCATCTTGCTCCCGCATCCGGTCGTCCCACGTGCCCGTCCATGTCCACGCCCGAGGGCTGGGGCGTGACCAAGGGCCACGCTGACCTGTTGCAGCACAAAGAGGCCACCAGCAGCCAGGAAATGAAGCACGTGCTGGAGATGCAAAAGAAGGCCAAGCCCTCGGCGTGAGGACGGAGGGAAGAAGTCTTTCTGAGTTCAGTCTGGAGATGAAAAAGCAGTTGTAACAGCGATGCTCCACTTGAGGAGTATTACTCTGTAAACCCCAAACAATAAACCTGAGTGTGTCACTTAATTATCGGCTACGTGTCGTAAATGTGGAATGTGTGCTTTTGGACTGCTGCAACAAAATGTAATGATGAACATTTCACACATTTCACATATGCACCGATTTAGACGGGACTCGTTCCTTGTTGGTGTGTTAAAAGTGGCAGCTCACTATTGAGTTGAACTCGTCGATTCAGGTTCCCAAAAAAACAGAAACCCACAAACTAACAGGAGGACAGACAAACAGACTAACAAGCATTAGTAAACTGGGACACTCACAATGCTCTCATTCAGTTAAAGAGGGGAGGGGAACGCGTAAACATTGCTGTTTTGTAATTTGCCCACTGCCAATCAGAGCAGGTCCCAGTAGGACCCCTCCCCTGCTTCAGAGAGATTTATAGTGGACCTCTGCTCCTCGCTAATGTAGCTTCAGCCTCTCAAAGTTTGAGCAGTCAGGGTTACACACAGCTGCAGGATTATGGCACCAGCAAAGAAGGTATGTGTGAACTGTCAAACGTTGGTGTATGCACTTTGGTTGTGTATCTATGTATGGTAGAGAGTGATTTAAGAACATTCTGAAGAAAACTGCTCTGGACCCCTTATTGTCCATCTTGAGTTGGAAAGAACTAAACCAACAAGTTTTTTGTTTTACTTTCAGCTTATGATATAGATTGTGATCATAATCATCTCTCATTAAGAAGGATTTTGGAATATTTATTCTAGAAATCCGTTAAGGAGTTTCCTTAAATACTGTAGGAATTAGAGACAGACAAATCTGACTCTCTGTGGTTTGATCTGACATGGATCTGGTGAGGGTTCATGAAATAAGCGCAAGCCAGGTGGAGCTTTCTTAGATTCAAATACGTGAATCAATTATTAAATAAACAATTTGTACCATCTAGTGCCATGGCAGTGAATTCAAACTCATCACAGTGACTGCTGTTTAGTTAATAGTTTACACATCAAGACTGAGTTTGGATACTTATACACTTTGCAGACACGTTCTCAAGTGTAATAAACACAAAGAAAAGTGAAAAGAATCTGTTCAGATTTATGTGAGAATTTCACTTTGAGAGACAGGCACGTGGGAGTCAAACGGTTTAGGTGCATCAGTCAATGGGAGCAGAGCAGCTGCTGTCAGACATAACATGTGCTGCTGTCTTGATGACTTAGGGTCACTGAGAGAGGGGGAGGGGGGCAGCACTGGACTTTGGAATCCACTATGCATGGAATATGATGCATATTGCTCTGGCCTAATTAAACAGAGTCAGGTCAGATAGAGCTGGGCCATGATGCTGCACAGGGCCTCCCATAGAAAGTGGTGTGCTGGTGTCAGCTGCTGTCAAGTGGAATATACACCTACTGACTCTTAGGCCTCAGTGTCTCTTCTCAAGCCTGACTGATAGTCACAATCAATCTATATCATTTTGAGCTCACACTGATCCGTTACCACAGGGAATCTTGGAGCGTCTCAACGCTGGGGAGGTGGTGATCGGCGATGGAGGCTTCGTGTTCGCCCTGGAGAAAAGGGGCTACGTGAAGGCCGGGCCCTGGACCCCTGAAGCCGCCGCAGAGCACCCTGAAGCAGGTGAGAACGAGCTAGTTTACCAATTTTTAATACTCTATTTCAACTTATTGGTTGCTCCATTATTATCTGCAGTGGTTCCCTGCGAATGACCTTTGCTTGTGAGTCATGTGACACAGCTTAGATGGATTTGCTGGTATGTTTTTCCCTAATCGTGCATTGGTTTGTTTGATGATCTTTAGTGCGACAGCTGCACAGGGAGTTCCTGAGGGCCGGGGCCAATGTCATGCAGACCTTCACCTTTTACGCCAGCGATGACAAACTGGAGAACAGGGGTAACAAGCTCACCTTCACTGTAAGTCGAATTGGACACCGCACCACTTTCATAAGAATAAGCAGAACATTGTGCAGGTGGCTAGTCATCTGTGCACGGAAAACTCAAATCTCAGCTTTGTTTCACCAATTATTTGGCTTTCGTCCCTCAGGGAGCTCAGATCAACGAGGCCGCCTGTGATTTGGCCCGCGAGGTCGCTAACGAGGGCGATGCCATGGTTGCCGGTGGAGTGTGTCAGACTCCCTCCTACCTGAGCTGCAAGAGTGAGACAGAGGTGAAGGGCATCTTGAAGAAACAGCTGGATGTGTTCATGAAGAAGAATGTGGACTTCCTGATTGCTGAGGTAGAGATTAAAAAAAAACATCGATTATCCATAACAAAATGTATCCCTCTTTTTTTTTGTGGATGTTCAAAGTATGAGATGTCTCTGTCCTGCAGTACTTTGAGCATGTTGAAGAGGCTGTGTGGGCTGTGGAGGTGCTGAAGGAGACAGGGAAGCCCGTGGCTGCCTCTATGTGCATCGGACCAGAGGGAGACATGCACGGTGTCTCGCCTGGAGAGTGTGCTGTTAGGCTGGTCAAAGCCGGTGGGTACAGGGTTATTTTATACACCCATGAGCACAACTTGTTGTTGGAGACTAAAAGTAAATGTAACCTTAAAATGGTTCACGTGAGTTCATCTTCGCTTAACATGAGCTCTCTGTAGGCAGTATTTCCTAAGGTCTGCAAGGGCAAGATTTCTAACGGGTAACCACAAGATAAGATATCTGTTTGTGTTCTACTGATATTATGAATTATTAACTGAGACCAGTCTACCTTCTAAAACTGTCAATAATTGCGTCGTCCAGTCACCGGCACCGAAATGTTGACCATCAAAAGGGAATCAGCCAAATTTGAAACGTCTTATAGATTTAACTCAAATCATTCCACTATAATCCGCAGCTGGTGCTGTCTCTTCAACTTGTGTTTACTTTTCTGCTTATCTGTAACAGCCGGCTAACGCAAATGCATATTCCCCTGTAGGTGCCCAGATTGTTGGAGTCAACTGCCACTTTGACCCCATGACCTGCGTAAAAGCTGTCAAGATGATGAAGGAGGGAGTGGAAAAGGCCGGGCTGAAGGCTCACTACATGGTGCAGCCCCTGGCATACCACACCCCCGACTGCCACTGTCAGGGATTCATCGATCTGCCAGAATTCCCCTTCGGTAATAAAATACCCCGCTGCATTTTCTTTAAAAACATATAACATTACATCTTATAAATAGGTGCTTTCTCAGTGTGCATGCACATGCACCCTCTGGGTGGTGTACTGCATACCACTGCGCTGGGTCACCAAAAGCAACCACGGTTATGGGATCTAATGTGTATAAATCTTGTGTCAGGTCTGGAGCCCAGGATCCTGACCCGCTGGGACATGCACCAGTACGCCAGAGAGGCCTTCAACGCTGGCATCCGCTTCATCGGCGGCTGCTGTGGATTTGAGCCTTACCACATCAGGGCTGTTGCAGAGGAGCTGGCCCCTGAGAGGGGCATCCTCCCAGCCGCGTCAGAGAAACACGGCAACTGGGGTGCTGGTCTGGAGATGCACACCAAGCCCTGGGTCAGAGCCAGGTGAGAGGAAACTTTTGTAACCGTATACCATAAATATGCACCCTAAAATGTGAAACATCAGCTCTACAGCACCAGTGAGTACTAACTGGTGTGACACTTTGTCTCTTCTAGAGCCCGCCGTGACTACTGGGAGCACCTGAAGCCAGCCTCTGGTCGCCCCCTGTGCCCCTCCATGTCTAACCCCGACAGCTGGGGCGTCACCAAAGGCCACACTGATCTCATGCAGCAGAAAGAGGCCACCTCTCAGGACCAACTCAAGCAGCTGTTCGACAGGTCAAAGAGCAACTGAGTCTCCTTCACACGGCTGGCAGGCTGCAGGCCTGGGTCAAACAGCCGTGGCGCGCAGTTACTGATGCCACACAGTGGCGTGCACTGTATCTGTAAACTGTGCTGCAGCTAATAAACGTAACGTCAGGGGCCGAATCTTTACCTGAGACTGCCACTATACGGTGAAATATGTCGGCCCATGTTAAGATCGGGAACTTTTTGTTTTCCATGACTCTGGACCAGTTTGTTTTATTGAAAAAAAAGATCTAATAAAATGTGAATTGGCCACTTGACTGTTAAGATGTAGTTTCTTGCTGTGGATGGGTGGGTGGATGTTTTTCAGTTCCATCCTCTGTAGATGAGTGATGATCATGAAACAATGCACACAGACATTTATAACTATTGTGCAGGGACAAGTAGACTTAAACATGTTGAAATAGAGCAAAGCTTCAATGCATTTATAAGTATAATTTCATAATTAGGCCAGTATTAGTGAGGCAACATTATGTTATATCATGAAAATGGCATAAAAGTTGGGAAATCCCACACTTTAAAAGGGTTAGAGGAGGGCTTTTTATTGTTTATGAATGTGGAATTCTACCAAACATTAAAAGGCTTTAGTAAATCCTGCAATAAATGAGAGATCCATTAGATGGCAGTGTTGTGATATCATGGCCCACATCCCTGACCGCACTTACAAAGAGCCTTATAGGAAAGATGTTTCATTAGCTAGCAGTAGTGGTAACAAGTCGTGAATGTGTTCATTTCTTTTAAAAGTAATGATTCCAAACGTAATGTGAGTTCTAGGTTTACAAGTCAGTCTTGAAAGAGTTTATCTACAGTATTAACTGCTCAAAGGTTTTATCTTTTATATTACATTATTATGAAGAAATAATGATTTAAAATGATGATTTTACTCCTCGTGAAGATATTTTTTTTTAGCTATCAGGATCATTTCGTTTAGCTTGGACCTTTTAACAGAAAGCCTACATTACATGAATGGACATGGAGTTTAGAAGAGATTCCAATTAAGCCAGGGAGGGCCCTAATAAAATATGCTATTAATCAATTATCGAAATTGTAGGATGAAGCATCATGACCCACAAAAGGGACAAAAACTGAATAAATCCAACATCTGCTGGTTTGATTTTGACCATTCCAGTTAAAAATATATATGTCTCTTGTAACTCTTGAACATCATAGAGGGGCAATATGATAAGCTATATTTAATTGCACTATCTTTTGTTTGTAATGTTATCATATAGTTGGATGATTTACGTCTATCTCTATTACTTAATATGTTATTACTTTGTATTTGCGCCGATGCTTGAGAGATTAGTCTTTGAGTGAGTTTTCTGCTGGTGACACATCTTCTATTATAGACGATCTCTGCTATTTTCCTCGTCGTTGATTGGACAAACCTTACTTGACCCTTCTTCCTTTTATCTAGGCGGAGTGAGATCAGAGGTAGGGTACGATATTTGTCTTTGCCCTAGCATAGTAGTCTTATAATGACATTTAAGGTATTAAACAGACAATATAAATGCCTTTTGGTAGCTTAATGGGGAATAAAAGCCTTTGGAGCCTCATTTGACCTCGACTGGTGGAGCTTTACAGCGGATTAACGTCTTTTATTTGGTCTATTTGTGTTTGTCCTTTTCTGACAGGAGGCTAACTCACAACCCGGAATGATAAGGCTGCAGAATGGCCTGAAGATTTGACCTCACAGGACAACCGCTGCCTCAACATATCACAGACAGCTGCTTCACCAGAGAGGTAAAGACATAGTGAGACGTAAGGTTACGTCAGCCTATAGAATAAAATACTAAAAACGTAGCTTTAGTATTAACCTTCTAGTTTAAGACTTTTATTTTTGCTGTATCGCGTAAAGATAATTGATGATATTCATGTCGGCTTTTAACCGTGAGATGCATCGTATCCCCCTCCATCCCTCCGCACCATTACCATGAACTGCATCCTCTGGACCACTCTGCGTGTTATGGTATAGACTTCACGGTTTACAACGACAGCAGCGCCATCTTGTGGTGTCTTTCTGCAGCTGCAGGGAGCCTCTCTGTACCGGAAGTGAACCCGTGAGGTCGTCATGGGAGGCAAAGTCAGCTCCAAAATGGCAGCACCCGCCGCCCGACTTATCCAGGTAACTGTGCTCCTGAGATTTGTATTACTGTCGTCATCGGTGTGTTGGGGTCCGATTAACGTTGGGAAGTAGAAATGTTGCTTTTCTGTCGTTCTTTACAGATGAAAGGCCTTTTGGGTGAGGCCCTTTGTGGGTGACAAATACCGCCGTACCCTTGTTGATGTCCTTGTTGGACCGCAAACAGAGACGTGTTGTCGCGTTGAGACAGCAGCACTGATCACATCTATATTACGGTCACTGACATGTCCACTCACCTGGAGGACTTGCCGTTCTGTCACAGTGTGTGCTGGGGTCCTGACGTTATCTGTCCAGGATCTATCTAGCGTTAGATACATTTACCCATGAGAAGGTTTAGCTAAAAATAGCTAAATGTTAGGACAGAAACTTGTTGTTGACAGGTAACTTTTGACCTCACTCAGTGTATATTGACATTTTCTGTGCTTTCGCTCAATGACAAAGTGAAATACTTTATTTAACAGCCTTTTTAACTTAGTCGGCTACATTTGTACCCTAGTGGGACGGCTGTGGCAGATGAGGTAGAGCGCTTGTCCCGTAACCACAAGGTTGGTGGTTCAAACCCCTCTACCGGCAACATGCCGAGGTGTCCTTGAGCAAGACACCTAACCCCAGTCGTTGCTCCCCGGGCGCTTCATTGCAGCCCACTGCTCCTCCGGGATGGGTTAAATGCAGAGAAATAATTTCCCCATTGTGGGACTAATAAAGGATTGATTAGTGGCCCAGCAAACATGTATCTTAACAATGTGTGTGTGGATGAGGACTGACTCTAATCATTTATGATCACTTGTTTGGTTAGTTAATGGATTATTTAGTCTGAAAATGGATCAAAAAGAAATATATAGCAAAATCTTGCACTTCAGAAGCTAGTACCAGGACATTTTTTTTTTTGCCTTAGGATTTGAGCTATTCCTCGATTATAACAAATCTGTCAATTGTTTTTGTCACTCTTATCCTCAGTTGCAGCAATAGTAGGACGCAAAGTTGTTATTATCTGAGACATCTCCTGTCACAGTCTGAGGCTGCAATTCATCATTTAAGAGTTCTACTTAAATTACCTTGTGGTTGTTCCTTTTATCTGCCCCTGTTTTGAGGTATCATCCATTTAAATACTCTGGTGCACCAAGCTTTAAATAAAAAAAAATAACATTATAAAGAAAACATCTATATTTTTCTCAATAAACAATGTCCCAGTTACCAAGGTGATCCAGCTCTTTGCACTTTTTTTTTTCTTCACACTGATAAACTCTGTAAAGAAGAGTTTCTTTTGATTTCTAATATTTTTCAACATCTTTTCACCTCCACTGTATATTGTTTATCGCTCTTAGCGGCGCATACTTAAAAAAAAAAAAAAAGAAGCAGATTAAACCCAAACTATCTTCATGGCTGGATACTTCAAGGGTGGAAATGGGAATATATTTGTTTGGTTTAGGGTGAACTGACACACAATTCTTAAATTCCCACAGCCGTTTGATCTAATGTGTGTGTCTGTTTGCAGGCTGTTCGGCCTCACGCTCCTCTGATCAAGTTCCCCAAAAGACTTGACATCCCACGACCCAATGGTGAGCATGAAGAAAGTGAATGAGGGTCTGATAGTAACATGATGAGCTAAATGAAGGAACCCAGCCTAAAAACAGCTCTTGGTGATGTAACTCATACAGTGACCTTTTGTTCTTTCCATCTATGATTTCTTCTCGGTGCTCAATGAGTTGCCTTCTATCAGCAGTGACTTTTTTTGTCTTTTCCTTTTCTAGCTCAAGAGGCTTTGAAAACGTTAGCAGTTAACTTCACACCACACAGCGCCCCAGCACCGCCTCCGCCGTCAAGACATCATGTACCTATGACCCCAATTTCTGGCACACCAGATTCGCTGGCCTCTATTCAATTATTACCTGCCAGGTACCGCAGGAGACCGATGGCACCGGAGGAAATGGACTACATCCAGGTGAGGGGGGGGGCTTTAAACTTCAGCTATCAGTTAGAACATAACCTTTGTCCTAGACGTAAGATAAACCTGCGTACCTTTGGACTTTAAGCTCCTATAGATTTTAACGGTTGTCTGCATTGATACTGTTGATTGTACTCCAAAACTACAATGTGATGAAACAGACTAGGAGGAAGATTGTTCATACATATTTGCATTTTACAGATTTGTATTCCATTTTCTTTCTCCACAGCGTGGTGGACCAGAATGACACAGAGCGACTCAATCACTGCAACCAAAGTCCTTATCTGTTTGAGATCAGTTTGTGTCTTTAGCTCCATTTGTCACCTCAACCTTATGCCACATGAGGCATGATGTAGAATAAAGTATTGCATAAAGCCAGTTAAAAATGTACATATGTTGATTTATTTTTTTCTTAGATGTTAAATCCTTATTGTATTTTATTGTAGGTTAATTCTAAAGAGACATCCTCATTGTTTTACACAAAGCAAAGCTATAACAGTAGCGTCCAGGTTTTACTTTATTTACTCAACCTAACAGCTTTCCTAAATATTGCTCAACCTTGGTTTTGACATTAGACCAGCAATCTTTATATATTTTTTGTGCTTCACTTGCAATGCCACCACACCTAAATGAAAGCATGAAGCTCTGCTACATAGAAGACAATTATTGGAAGATGCATTTCACTGCAATAAACTAAACTGGTGTTTGTTTGAACCGAACGCGGCTGAAGAGATGCTGGATATCAAGTTGCAATAGTACTGAGTGGAATGGTGTTGAGTTCATGTGAACGTCTGCTGGATTGAAATGATTAAAAGAATATATTGCATTTTGATTGTGGCGTTCTTATCGTGCTTGATGTGGAACCGTACGCACGCGACAAGCAGAGGACGAGGACATAACGTCTTCAACAGATGAGCGACATATTCAGGATACATTTTCAGGAATTTTATTGTCGTTACCGTCGCTGGCATGCTCTATATGGTAAACATTAACAACATTGACATTTCACAACAGTGCAGTATGACTAACTATGAGATCCGTTAAGCTGTTTAGCACTCCGATGAATATTGGCACAAGTAGCACGGACGGGACAGAGAGGTGAACGTACACGTCACCTGTCTGACGGGCAGATTGTCATCTCAAGTCTCCAGCAGAGCCGAGAAAAGCTCTCACAGTTTGACGTTTTTAAGTATCTCCTCTTGCCGTGAATTAAACACATGAGAAAACTGCGTTACTAAGTACGGGTCTGCCTTTTGACAAAACAAATAATTAACACATGAATGCTGTTACAGAACAATTCATGGCTTTACAAAAATACCTCTGGATGCTCAAACCCATTATCAAACACGACCTGTGAACTCTACGGAGAAGAAAGTGCAGTATATTCATAGATTAATATTAACACGTACAGCAACGGCCAAGTCACAGATGGGCACAACACTAGAAGAAACACTGAGGTATGCACTGGATTACTCTGATTATTTTGGGGGAGAACATTCTGTCCTATGTGTGCCTTGGTCATGAACAGCGCCTTGTTGCTGAGGAACATTTCTAGTTTTTGATAATTGTGGATAGGGATAGTTTTTTTTTTTTTCTTTTTGCAAATGCCAGACTAACCATCGCACTTGAAAATGCAGTAGAAGCAAATCGATGCTCCGCACTAGAGGCGAAGGGACTCCATCAATCGCTCTGTTCGTCCAGTTCCTCAAAAGCCGGCAGGAAGTCGGCGATGGAGTCCACCACGTAGTTGGGCACAAAGCTGCGGTTGGCGGTCAGCTCGCTGTCCCTGTACTCGTGGGCCTCCTTGATCTGAGACACGCCGGTGAGGGTGAGCATGGTGTCCATGCCGCAGTTGGACCCGAACAGCATGTCCACCTCCAGGCGGTCCCCGATCATCAGGCACTTGCTGGGTTCCAGCCCCCTGAACTGGCTGGAGATGCACTCAAACATGAAGCGGCTGGGCTTGCCGATCACGGTGGCCTTGCGGCCCGAGGAGACCTCCAGGGCCGCAGTGAGGGACCCAGAACCTTCCGGGGGGGTAAAGATGAGACGAAAAAGTTAGATCAGTGTGAATCACATTCTCTCCTCCGATCTCCTACAGTTATGTTTGGGTAAAATTAAGATATTTATGTATTATGCATCGCTTAGCTTATGATTAGTCTCATACAGTGTATAATAAATGGGTAGGGCCTCATTTAGATTTTTTGGGAGCATTTTTATCTTTATATTGACAGTATGGAGGTGGCAGGACATGAAGGGAGAGAGAGGAGTGATGACTTGAACCTGGGTTGTTGGGATTAAAGGGCGGGCGTCTTGAAAAGTGTTAACACCACCATTATCAACTGATCTTTAAGCTCTGCTGAATTGTTTTATTATATCAGTTCACGTTCGGCTGACATGATGCACATTCATGCCCTAAATAAACGTGTGTTCAATCAAGCCGACGCAAACCTGAGGCCAGGTTGTATTACATCATGGCAGTACCGGGTAGTGCCCTGGGTTCTATACTGTCATAAAGCTGCCATGTGTAGTGTGTCGTGTGCACTGTGAATGGAGGGGCCCAGAAGAATGGCTCAATTCAGCCATAGCTAATCCACCACAGTGAACGTCATGTCATGCGTTTGTATCCTAGACAAAATAAATGTTTACCTCAGCAGAGATGCAGCTAGAATTCGCAGGTTAACATTAAAACTCTTAAATTCTATTGTTGGTTGAAACTATTTTGTTCCTGCTGGAGATGAACAGAGGTTAGTCTAAACCCTCTATAAACCTACATGTCACAGCAGATTCACACAAACACCCCTCTCCAATGAGCAGCGGATACAACTGATATACATAACAGGAAACCAGTTAAGGAAACTTAAAAGTGTTTTAACTACTAAAAGTTGCAGGAGGGATTTAAATCCAATCCTTTGCATTTTATTCCACTGCTTAAAAGTTGGCTTAGAGCTGAGCTTGGCGCCTGATTTTTGCAAATCGGCAAAGTATCCCTTGAATGAAGAAAGACCTCAGTCTCACTGTTCGGGAAAATGAAAACATAATTTTTGCCCACTTATTATCCAAACACACATGTCCAGTTTTTTAGGACTGGTGTAGCTAGCTAGTCGCCCAAAGTCTCATTTGATTGGAAGCTTTGTGGAGGAAGAATCATAAAACATTTTAATCTGTTTTACAGAACAGACTGGGATTTGATGGGGGATTTTGATGTAAGAAAATACTCTTTTGACATATATATGGTGTTTGATATATGATCCATTAACCCAAGGACACAGGATTTAAACTGTGGAAAAGTCTTTCCCCCCCCTCATTCTCATAGGTATTAAAGCTGTTTTATGTCAATGCACATACGATAATAAGTAACTGGAAAATAGGAAACCAAAGTAGGCATAACGGGCTCCTGGGCCTGTGCCCAGTACGCCCAGTATGCCCAGGAGGAGTACTGCCCCTGTCAGTAATCTATACAGGGTTGGCACAACAACAAATACACATAACACTGGAGGGGCCGAGCCTCATCACAACCATTACCTGGCAGTATCCTTCCACCCGACAGCGGGTGCCAGGGGTCATTGTCGGTGGCCAGGAACAGACAGTCCGGGTCCTTCAGGTAGCACGAGGCCTTGGCCAGTTTGAGAAAAGTCAGTTTGTCATCGTGTCCCACCAGCACCGCCTTGACGTCCGGAGCCAGGGCGCAGTCGTAGATGGTGGCGTCCGGTTCGTCCGCCTCCTCCACGCAGGGGACGCCCGCCCCCTCCAGCTCCCTGCGCAGCCCGTCGCAGCCCATGACGAACACCTGGCCGCGGACCTTGACGACGTCCCGCAGGTAGAGGGCCGAGCAGTACGACGAGCTGAAGATGTGCTCCAGCATCACGTCGGTGAAGCCCAGCCGGCAGAACTTGTGCACGTAGTTCTCCCGGGGCCTGGTGCAGTTGTTGGTGACGAACACGACGTGTTTGCCGAGCTGGATCAGCGAGCTCACCACCTTCGCGGCGCCCGCTATCGCCGTCTCCCCGTGCCATATGACCCCGTCGCAGTCGAAGAGGATGAAGTCCTTCGCCTCGAGCAGACTCCTGATCTGCGGACCTCGAATTTTCTGGCAGCCTTTGAGCCCAAAGGCGCCTGCCATTCCGGCTTTTTCCTCGGTTTCCTCCGTGTTTCAGCTGCTAGTGGCTCCCCATGTCGACGGCTGGTGCATAATGTGCTAACGACCGCGGGGAGAAAAAGAATTGATACGAAAACAAATCAATGGTCAATCAAATCACATTGCAGAGTCCTTGGTGCGGTTACATACACGGACAGCGGGCTACATAAACATTGACGTTAAACCACGCCCACGGTGTCACACTGACCAATCAAACGGCAGCACTTGAACCAATCAGGTGCGAGTGTGTCACGAGCCTTTTATAAGCAGCATCCACTAATAATTACATTGCGCCCTCTTGGCAGGCGATGGACGCTTATGTGATATTTTATTGTATGTTTTTATTAAACGTGCATAACCTGTAGCTAACTACGCTTTATAGGAATATATAGTTGTACAATGTGTACTCAGATCCTTTACCTAAATAAAAGCAACCAGGTCCCTCCTGTACTAAAACTACTATATTATAAGTAAAGTTCTGCATTCATAATACCAAAAAAATAGCCCCTCTAAGATTATTATATACAACTGGATTATTACTGTTTAGGCAATGTGGAAACAGACTTGTGATCTTGTAGCTGATTCATGTACAGCTAATTTTAAATAATTTACGTCATGCTTAATGTATAAAACTGCGTCATATTTTATGAGCTAATTAAAATGTAAAATACTATCCGTGATATAACAATTAACCATCTGTGATTTAAATGTAGTGGAGAAAAAGGACAATATTTCCCTGTGAATTTTGGTGTAGCAAAAGAATAAATGAGCAAAAACAATATTTTTAACTCAGGTCACTAGATGGGGCTCTAACCCACAAACAACACAGATGTGAACTCCAACACACACAGAGAGCAGAGTACTGTACACTCATGCAGCCGTATCCTTTACAGTCTTCTTCTGTCAATCATATTTAGTAAAATATACAGCATGAATCACCCAGAAAAAAACAATCATCATAGAAACAACTAGAAAAATACAATAAAAAGTAGTAGAAAATAACAATATATATTATTTGCTCTTTTACACAAATAATATATTATTAATTTCCTTATTATTTTATATCAACCTTGATTTTTCTAGATCCTTTTTTAGAAAAAAAAGGATTTTTCATTCTCTGTCCCTCATGTGAGAGCACCAGACAGCTCTGCTCTGATTGGGCCAACTTGAGAGCAGATTTATTCATATTCACCTCAGTGATGAATGTGTTTGTATCAAAATCATATCGCTGTGCAAAATCAAATTGCGCACGATTACAACCTTTCCAACAACTTCCACTTACTTCATCTTTCATGGGATTGTGATGCAATTATAATGATGATGTTTTATTTTTTCATCTTGCTTGTCACTGCAGAACACCTGAAGTAAACCTGTTTTGAACTCGTGGTTGTAAATAAAATGAAATAAAATAAAATAAATGATTGCAATTCCAACTTATGCACAAAATGTATATCACAATGGTAAATTATATGCAGTTAAGGTATTAAGGTTGCCAAAAGTGACACAGTCTGTCACTCCTTTTTGGACCATTTTCTGTTTTATTGAGTGGTATTTGGACCATTATTTCTTCTAACTTCTTTTTCTCTCTGCTTTGTTTCTGTTTCTTCTCTGACTTTCACGTGTTCCATTTTGCATCATTGTGTCCCTCTTCTGCTTCATCAAAGTTTCCTTTTATTCCCCTCCTGTCTTTTTGTTCTTTCTCCCAGTGGTCCTGTCCCGTCATGCTTTGGCTGCTTTGCCTCGTCTGTTTTGGATTGCGTGCGAGACAGAGGAAGACTCACTGGCACCTGCAACTGCCAGCCAAACAGACAAATGAAATGCAGGCAAACGAATGGACAGCTGAATGGACAGAGAACAAGCCGTCCTAATTGGTCATTATTTCCTTGCTAATCTATATTTTCCTCCCTGCTAACCCCCAACACAGATGTGAGGAGTGGGTGGGAGGACAGAATGGGTGGGGGGGGTGTCCTCCAAGGCCTGGTCGGCTCTCCACTGTGGCTTGAGCGCTGACCGTGAAACATTGCTGTCCGCTTTTGTGTCTTGTTTAGAAAAGGGGAAGGAGACTCTGTGGAAACCAGCAGTGGAGGGTGTGGGGGTCAGAGTTGAGACTTGCAGGTGGTTAATAATTGAAGAGCCAGCAGACCATAACGCCGCCCCAAAACACACCCATGCACACACACACACACACACACACACACACACACACACACACACACACACACTCATGCACACACAAACTTTGCAGGTAAAGCATATTTATGAGAATTACGGTATATTCTATGACTATGACCAAACCTTGTCTACACCCAAACTAGACAAGCAAAGCAGCACACAACAACGTTCACACATCTTACCTCACATAGCTTGCTGCCATTTTGAAACATGCGACAACACAAAAGCACAAAAGCATTACTTAGTTAGGGTGTATGTGCGTGTATGCGTGCGTACTGTCAACCACCACTGCTTGCAGCACGGCCAGTTCAAAGCAGCACAGAGGTGTTAGGACAATGTGGCGCTGACAGTACAAACGAGACGTCTGGTAGACATGATGGCGCTGGAATGGGAGAGGTCAGGGCACCTGGTGCTATTCCACTGAAGTGAAACTGGGAAATACAGTTTGCAGTGTACAAAAAAGGCTGAAAGTAAAAAGCAAAGTTGAACAACAGTATCAATTGGATCAAAAAGGCATTTAAAAAAAAAAAAAAAAACCGAACTGCAACCCCTCCCCACCACGACTACGCCTCGATATCCTGTCCATGTATATCACAAACAGGATTGGTGACAAGGCGCAGCCCTGGCGGAGACCAGCACTTTTGCATACTTATGTGGAAACCTTATTTACGCTTTTGGTAATTGTCTGCTTTGCAGGTTTCTCTTTGATAATTAAAGGGAATATTCTCAAAAAAAACACTAAGATATATTTTTTTCCCTATAAGGGATATTCTGGGTCTGGTGGGGCTACAGGGCAAAAGGAAGTTTGACTTTTTGCTTTTGTCAAAGCAAAGGTCTCCCACATGCAAATAATAGCCTGTTATCAGTTATTTATTCTATTTATTTAAAGGTGAATTGTATGAAACAGTTACAACAAGCATGGCTTACTAACTATTTTAGGGTAGCAATATTTCTCTTTTTTAAATTCTCATATCGTTACAGTATTCAAGTCGAAGATAAACAAGTAACACAAAACTGAGGTATACATCTGAAGTTTCCCAGAGGAAACGCTTAGTACAATACTGCTATTGAATCTTTTTTTGTTTGTCCCTGCTGTTCTTGTTCCTACAGAAAGTCCAGCAGAGAACTACGGGTCCAAGAAGCCCCAAAGAGAGAAGAAGCACCAAGTCCAGCAGGTATCTCTGGTACCACGGTTGTGTTAGTGAAGCCGGCCTTAAATGAGCTCCACCTCCACTGTGCAGGATATGCTCCACCCACTGGGTGAGGCGAAGGGCTGGGGGGACAGGATGGGACTTGTGGATCCTGTTAAGGGACAAAGCTGAAGACTTGAACCTAGAAACCGAGAAACAATTGGGATAAGAGAAGGGAGGTCATGGACATTTCTGTGCTCTATTGACATTACTAATGTCCTTCCACGTACCTGGCGTTCTGCATAAGTGTTTGAATGGTGGAGCTGAGCAGTTCCCTGGTGATGTGTGTGGGGTTGATGGCGAGGCCAAGTCCCTTTTTTTTAGCCCTCACCACGTTATCAAACTGGTCTCCAAACAGAGGGATTCCCAGCACAGGAACCGCATGGTATACTGCCTGGAACAGGCTGTTTTGGCCACCATGTGTGATGAAGACACGTGCTTTTTTGTGGCCTTGTGAAATAGAGAAAAAAATCACTGATTGTTTGGAAGTAGTACAGACTTATTAATACACTAGAGTCTTGTGGTATTTCTTTATATATGAAGAGGATGAGATGGAAGAATGGAGCTGCAGTAACTGCTACAGGACTCTATCTTGGAATTCATTATTTTAGACTTCTTTTACAGTCCACAATTCCTGTAACACCTGTTATGGCCTTTTGACAATCTA
Source organism: Anoplopoma fimbria (assembly GCF_027596085.1). NCBI lineage: Eukaryota > Metazoa > Chordata > Actinopteri > Perciformes > Anoplopomatidae > Anoplopoma > Anoplopoma fimbria. The sequence continues at coordinate 9,377,064 of NC_072461.1, read as the reverse complement.
CCATTTACTGTAACCCGCCTTTATGTTTGTGCCAAAGGGTTAGGACAAGAGAGGCAGACTGTTCCTACCCAGCAGGTCATTGAGAGGCAGCCAGTCCACTAGCCTGAGATTGGGAGGTCTGTCCAGGTGAGACGGCCATCGCTCTGGGTCATACCTGCAGGTAAAACACTGCGGGCTTAGGAACATCCTGACACTAATGGAAAATAACAAGTTTGTTCTGGGAGCTTTTCATCACTGTGAAAAAAACATATTTTATGTGAGCTTTCCCCCTCAATCTTTGTAGTTTAAAATCAAGATCTGTAACAAAGCATGTTAACGCTGCCTTTATTAATTGTGTCATGCGTTTACCTCCAGAGCACCCCCTGAGGGATCCTAGAGAAGCCAGCCACCAGCTCCACTAGCAGAGGTTCCACGGACACCGAAGAGACCATTGACCCCAGGGCCACGACAATGAAACCCGCCTCTCCAAAATTGGAGATCCACAACTCGAGATCCTGGGCAATAGAGGAAATACGCAAAAGGCACATTGGCAGTGTTGAGTACGGCAGGATGAGTGAAACATGGTTGCCCAATTTGAAAACCTGACTGATGTGTTCGGATATGTGTATCAAGAGAAGAGACCCGCTCCAGAGGCTTTGCAGGTTTATTCAGCAGACCTCCCACCAGCACAGTGTAGGGCATGAGGGGCTGGGGGAACTCCAGGGAGAAGTCAGTGTTGAAGGCCCACAGTTCAGCTCCTTGATGCAGCTCCTCCAGACCTCCAGGGGGGGAGCCTGACTCCAGGTGGCGCTCGGCTACTTCCTTAAAAGTCGACCATACAAGTTCCTGGCCTTCAATACGAGACACAATCAAAAAGTTACCAACATTGTCCACTGCCATTCAGATGGAAAAATATCACAACTCAATTCTTGTCAGTGAGTATTAGCTAAAACACTTATTGGCTAGTTGCTAACATTCTTTCAAGAAGAATGGATGGAAAGTAGATGGCGATATAAGGAAATGTCATGAAGATAAGGAACAAAATGTTTTGGAGATAGATTAATCATATTACAAATGAGAGAAGAATGAGATATGATTAGTATAATAACATGTCTAGGGGGCTTTTACAGTGTACACTGAAGCCGTGTGTTATTAAGTAAGCCAGATAATAACCCTTGACAATATGTTATCTCCTATGTACCTATGTGTTCTTACCTACAGGAGCCAAGAAAGAATAAAAGAGGTTCTTTGCTCGACCCAAGAGGTCCATTTGGTCGGACAGCTGGGAGCCGAAGACTGGGATGTATGAGACTGGGCTGGGGAGAGCGATGGATAGGGGACCGTTCAAAGAGCCAGGATAGAAAGCTATGTAGTGGATACCTGGAGAAAATCATGGTAGAGTAAATGGAACTGCTGCAGATTTATTCATAGCTTTTGATAGATTTAAATGAATAAAACACTATAAATCTGGCTCATAATTTCTTTGAATCAGCACATTTAAAAATATCAAGTAAAAAGGTACTGAAATATAATATACAACTTTAGTAATGTAATAATTTAAAGGATGATGGTAATTATGACATAAACTAAAGTGATATGGATAGCAGATGTACCGAGTTTGCGTGCCAGGATGAAGGAGCAGGGGTTAAACGCATCAAGGATGGCGATGTCGTAGCGCTCCCTCTGGAGGAAAGTTATCATCTCTTTGTCCCCTAACAGCCTGTCACACTGATAGGACAGGTGGCCCATGAAGTTTAGGAAGTTATTAAAGTTGTCCCTGAGAGAAAGAGAAAGGAAGGGAAAAGGACAGAGTGAGCAAAGAGGAAAAACAAACAGAGAGGCAAAGGGAGTCTGATACAAATATTTTCAACAATTTGCTTTCATTCAGAAGTCTGAAAACAGAGACAAATTTGGCATCATATTAAGATAAATTTAATTGCCTCAAAATGCTGATGGTCAACCAGACTCCAGATTGAAAACATGATTAAAAGAGCTTGTTTCTCCTAACATAATTAATTTGATGTAACCAAGTCTGCTCAATACCTTCCCAGCAAAAACTGTGTTTGTTGCTCCAGGAACCAGCTGTTGTATTCTTTGATGTATTTCTCTCCTAGAGACCAGGTGCTCGTCTGGTAACTGTCTGCACGGCCAGCATAGGAAAAACCTGGGAGGATGCAACCGTAATTTGCAGTTATTTAAATGAATATTAAAGAAAAAATATCGGAGAAATTATGAGAAAGAAAGTTGTGCAAACATAGCATTTGTACATACGTATGTGTGTGTGTATTTATGGTGTGTAGAGTTTACCTGTAATAACGGGGTTACCCAGTTGCAAGAGCATGCGGACCTCATGGCCGTGCTGGTGTAAGTTATGAGAAATTTCATCTAATAACAAGTAGTGGCTTCCTCCTGGAGGGGAAAAGGAGCGGCAATATAAAATAACTATGCTGTCGCTATGCTGTCTGAACACATGGCTCTCTGTTTGCAACATAACACATGAATTCACATTTTATAAACATACTGGAGCAAATTTCCTTCACAAACTCTTTAAACAGCCTCCACCTTTTACTGCACTTTCCTCGCTAACCAGTCTGGCAGGGAGTTAAGCTTATTCTTCTCATGTTTCTGAACAAATATTCACAATGAATGTCTCTATTACTGCTAGTAAAAGGCACTTCAACAATCAATGCTCCATTACTCACCAATTAGACAGACAGACAGGATCTTGGCAGACTGAAGTACTGGAAGAGCCAGAAGAGAAAACATCCAAAATACAATCCCCATGTTGTTAGATTTCCACACACTGACCTGCAGCCAAAGTCCTCCAAAAATAGTCTTCCAATACCAAAATAAACTGTAATGAAAACCTTGCTACGTGAACCGGATTCCTTGTGAGAAAGTTGGTCCTTTTAGCTCACTTATACAGTGACAAAGTTAAATCCAGTGAGTAACTGCATAAAAATAAAGAATTTTCAACAAGATATTAGCAGGAAATAAAATGCAGGATTACCAACAAAACATTCTTGATGAAATCCTCTTTACAGGGCACCGCATTAAATCTTGAAAGTGTTCTTTATGATCTCATGTCCGTTTGAGCCATGAAGATTCTTTTATACAGTTTGCAGTGTCAACTGGACACAGGGGCAAAAACCCAAATCCTTGTTCAATGCACCTAGAATGTATCCAGCATGCTTTGTCACGCAATAAAGGTAAAAAAGGTCCAACATTCAGGCGCGGATTTAGTCCTTATCATTCATGAGGTTTTGGATGCAAGTCTGTGAGAATGATTCTGTCTATATCACACATGTGAGTGGCTCTGTTTTCTCTACAAGACAGATACTGAGAGGCCCGCGAGCCTCGGACCTGCCGCGATCATGAAAGGGAGGGACGGAGAGAAAGGGAGGTGGGTCAGAGGGGAGGCTCCCCGAGCCCTCGTTGTATCAAATTAGACAAATGGAAAGAGTTACATTCTCTCAAGGGTGCATGCACATTAACGTGACTGGTGGACAGAGAGCAGTGACTAAATAGAGGAGCTACCGGAACATATCACTGCTGAATGGACTGTCATGAGGTTGCGGGTGCCCCGGCAGGCAGTTGCTGGCAAGTCAGGCCTGACATGTAGGTTATCCTGGACAATGTGCTTATTGTGGCCCCGACCAATGCTTTTCTGTGTCAGAGAGGTCATTAGAAGAACAAGTCAGTCAGAAAAACTGCTGGAGTGTGTCAGGAGAAAAAATAAATGACTAAGAGGGGTCAATCCTGCCATCATTGATTTTATTGTTGTCATTTCAATTATGGTGTCATTTTAACCGACATCAGTTATAGACATTTCTACTTGCAGATTGTTTTATTCAAAGCTGAAGTGAGCCTTACAAATTAGCAAACATTTCAAACGCTTTATGTAATGAGAACACTTTCAAATGGGCAAAGCAAACATGTATACATCTTATCCTTTAGGAATCTCTCCTTCATCCTGATGGGCCAGTATCACTCTATGAATGTTCTGAGAGGTAAAGAGAGAGAGAGAAGGCAGAGAGGGAGAGAGAGAGAGAGATGAAAGACAAAGTTGAATCCTCATGTAGGTTTGAGAATGTTAACGCATGCGGTGGTGAACAGTTTGGATGATAAGTATGTGTGATCGCAACAGCAGAGGACTGTGAGTGTGTTTTGGGGGAGCAAAAAACAAACAGACGAGCCAACATGGAGACTTACTACAAGCTCGTACTGCTTTGAGGTCTCTATCAGGCGTTGGATGAAAGGATGCTGTGAGAGGACGGAGAAGGGGGCGCAGTCCTCAGGCTTGTAGCCCAGCTCTCTGAACACATGCACCAGCTGCTAGAGGCCAGCAGAGATAAAGAGTATTACCATGAGTTTCATTTTAATAATGTGGTTAATAATTCTGCTTAGATGTATAGTATACAGGGAGTTCACACCCATCATGGGAAAAAAAAGTTTTGCCTAATTCATTTTCTTAAATTATGTAAATGAAGGTGTGGACTCTCCCCTCAAGCTTAAATAAAAAGAAAGGCCATTCCTTTATATGTACATTGATGTAAAAGGATGAAGTCATAATAGAAAACAAAACCCTGCTGAGGACAAATTTATTATGCTGAACTGAAAATGAAATCTTTCATGTTAACCACAATTTATTTCCTTAGTGAATTTAACCCTTTCATTTATGTATTTCCTTAGACTTTGAACTTTCACAGGGCTTTACCTCAGTGTGCTCCTCCTGACTCAGGCAGCCTGGAGGAAGGGGGCTGCTGTCTCTCATCTTGGTGACTTTGTGGCAGACGACAGCAAGGAGAGCAGGGATGGACACCTTCTTCTCCCCAGACGAACCGTTTGATGCACACGGAGTGTCTCCGTCCTTGTAGTCTTCATCGAGTTCTGAGGAGCTGAGCTCGGTAGCCTCATCTATACTGGGCATAGACTGTATACACAACACGTTATCATATTGCTGATATCTTCTGATTTGCTGTTGTGCAATAGTTTGTGTTACAACATAAAAACTAGCATGTTTCATTCCAAAATGAATGACCAACTACTAGTAAAAGCTTACACATACTGTTACAAAATCTTTGTTGGCATTATAAATACTTCCACCTGTTTTCTTTTATAATTCAGAACCATATGAAGACATTGGAAACAGTAAATTATATTGTTTTTGATGACATATGATGAAGATGTTCATTCTGTCACAGTTCTTCCTCAATACTGTCAGTAGCTCCATACTCCCTGTCACTCTGTCTCACTCACCTAATTGGCTCACTCTGTTCACCTGCCTGTCACTCTCTCTCAGTTCACTCTGGCCACTCCCAGTTTCACTTCCAGCTCTCAGCCCAGCCCCCTCTCTCTCACCACACTCTCCCTCACTCACCTAATCAGCCTCATGCAGTGCACCTGTCTGCCACACCCACCTCATCAGCACCATCCCTCTCACCTGCTCACTCTGCTGCACCTACACCCTGCAGTATTTAAACCCCACTCAGCCACACACTCGCTGCCAGATCGTTCGTTGTTTTCATGCTACACTTTCCAGCAATTTCCCGTGGACTAATTCCCTGCCTGTCTGGGCTTCCCTGCCTTGCCTGTGCCCCGGTCAACGTCTCAGCCTTCTGTCCCAGACCACGAGATTAGCCTCCGCTTCCTCTGGTTTCCGTCTGCCTGATCCCTTGCCTGTTTCCCACTGTAAGTCATATCCTGCCTGTCTGTCTGCTGTGTTCTCAGAACTTTATCTGTCTCCTCGTCGTACTGCTCTTGGGTCCACACGCCAGCCGTGACACATTCACTTATATTTGTAGATTACTTTATTCACCTTGACAAGATGGCCCGGTGAGGAGTGCTTGAGGTGTTGTCCCAGCGCTACACTAAGTGCTCTGATGAAGCCCTGTCTGGGGTTAGGGTCGGCCGCAAAGTACTGCAGCATCCACACATAGTCCAGTCGAGGGGGAGAAAGAGAGTGGTCTGCAAACAACTGGAAAAAGAACTGAGAAGGAAGAACAGTGGCAAATGTTACTGATAATTGATTTCAGTGCAGTGCAGGTCATTTGGATGAAGAGTTAACATTAGATGTTAATGTTTGACCCCTTTGAGGTTTAGAACAAAGAGCATGGCATTGTGTTGATGGTAATCTGTATAAGTCTGTGTTTTCAATTGATTTCTGTTTTACAAAAAGATATCATTGAAAATATCTGAAAAGTCCTCTTATAGTAATATTAAGAGAGTTGGGTAATACTTTTTTATGTTCCTTTATGGCTCTTTTGTCTTTGTTCATTCTTTTTATGCCTTTTAAATCATTCGTGTAACATGACCACTTGAATTTCCCATTTCAGAAGTAATTATATTTTACATTGGAGTTGAGTTACCTTGCATAGGTTAGCCAGACGGTTGTAAGGCAGAGGCTCAGAGGGGTCCTCTGGGACGACCTGGACACTCTCATTGGAAAACCACAACTCTGTCTGGTGAGAAAGGAGTCAAAAGGAGCAACTTAAACATTTGTTTTCAGGTTTAGGGAGCTTCACTTTATACTATCTAAAGTGCACAATATATACTAAAAGGGTTGTCATGTTGACTTGAACCCAGGCCAGCTTGTAGAAAGAGGGTCTCAGTGCATGATAATGCCACAAGAGTGAAGAGAGGCTATGATGGTGTGAGAGTGTAACTTAGAGTGTCTGACCAGAGAATCTGAATGTATAGCGACAGTCTGATTGTTGTGTGTGTCCTGACCTGTAGGTACTGTTCCTCGTTAACATAGCCTGTGTCGCCAGTATCTGCTGCCTTGAAACGTTGTAGCACGACTAGCAGCTGGGTTAAGGAGGGAAACGGCCAAGGGAGGGCAGCACTGAGCAGAAACCGACGCCAGTCTATCAGCTCATGGGCGTCCGTCAGGAGGGATACAATCTCCATGACCTGGGGACAGAAGAGAAAAGGACAATGATCCTGTAATCCTTGCAGTGTGTCTTTTATGGGAAGCGGACAGTATTATGGTGCAGGAATGTTTTTGTGTTCCTCTGCTTTTTTCTGCACTGTTTATAGTCAGCAGAGAGCTATTTGATTGTGTTTTTTATGGGTTTTGTCAATTGACTGAAATTGCTCATGAAAACTGTCTTCCTAGCAGAATTTGGGGCATTAAGGCATAGACAAGATACATTATTACTCTACTTTTGTGTTATGAGTCTCTAGAATACAGCACTTGAAGAGTACCTGTGTTTCGTTCTTGTTAATCCAGGACTCAGGCAAGATGTTTCTGCCCATGTTCACAGAGATGATATCCATGAGCAAAATAGAGAAGTCATAACTGGACATGAGGCCTGAAAGTCAGAAAGGAAGGAAAAAGATCATTGGATGGATGGATGGATAGCTGGATAACAGGATTCACAGACCCAATTACATTGCAACTTGTCTCCCCTGTATTAACCTGAAGGAGCAATGTTGCATAGCTGTCGGTGCAGTGACTCTAGCTGAGTGATGGTGGGCGTGGACCTTGTGGGTTTCTCCAAAGGAGGTGGACGTGGAGGGGGAGCCGGGCTGGCCACCATGAGGCTGTCTCCATTCACGTAGAAGTCAGTACATTCCTGGAGAAGAGAATTTAGGGAATCTTAAATGGAGCAGTGAGGATAAGAAGACTGTGATTGAGATGGTATCCTGTGCGGCAACCAGTGAGCACTACACTATTCAGTACCTCCCTGGGGTAGATGCTAAAACAATTAATAAAGTTAATTACCATCACCAGCTCGTTCTGCAACTTAGCACCAGCCTCTATGTGGTGGCGGACCACTTCTGACAGTTGGTCAATACTAGAGAAAAGGAGACAGGCACAGATGAAACGTCATACAAGTCTTCAATGTATAGCTGGGGACTAAAACAGTTTTTTACAAGCGGTGTGCGTTTTAATGTTTTCAAGTAACACTTTCTTCAAGGGCCCTTATATGTCTGTCATTAATTTAGAAATCTTTCATGTCCTGTGCCTTTTTTTTGTTTTTCTCCAAATAAATAGAATAAAAAAACTTTAAAGTAACAAACTAGGAGTCCAACAATTTAAATCACAGGGCTCACATATATGCACACTTTTGTAGCATTGTGAGACAAAATACAGAAAGCATTCATCACACACTAATCAAAAACAACAGCACTAATAAAACAGTAACAGCCGTGCAGTGTTACACTGTGGCTGCTTCATCTACATTCAAGACCTTCTATGTACACACAAGAGCTATACCGTACGATACATGACCCCACACTCTTACTGTACCCTACCTCTTCATTTCTGCAAGATAGTGTGCTTCTAACCACTTCTCCATGCTGCTTAATGTCTGTTCTGCCCTGCTTTTCAGGGACTGCAGCATCTCAAGACCATGACCCTTCACCAGCGCAATGCGTGCCTTTACTGCATTCTCTGGAAAACACACACATGCACAAGCAAGTATATAAGCATATTAATGTTAAAATACAAACATGGATACATGTGATATATATTGCATGTGACACATTTCCTAGAAAAAAGAGCCACTCGGAAAATTGACGATACATCCTTAGGATGATTGAATATATTGTTATATATAGAAACTACTGATTCTGTGTGTGCATACCCTCATGATCCAGTGCGGCTGCATATTCTTTATGTATTTTGTCTCTAACTTCTTGAATTGGAGTCCTCGCCCTCTCCTTCTGCTCTTTCATCTCCCCCTGGTGGGCTTCCGCTGACACCTACACACATATTAAGATAAGATAAGATAGTCCTTTATTAGCCCCGCAGCGGGGCAATTTGCAGGATTACAGCAGCATAGGGTATAGTAACCCATACAGGTCAGGAATAAAAAAAATATATAAATGTTTATATACCTCCATAATATGCTAAACTCTCAAACACAAAGCCTTACCAGTTTGCTGATTGCTGTGAGTGCCTCTTCATAGTCGGAGATCAGTTTCTCATTGGGTGACTAGACAATGAAAAGAGTCAATATCTCTAACTAGATTATCAGCATATCATCATCAAAATGATATGTAAGTGGCAGTGTTTTGTTTTTTCTTTTGTTTTGTTTTGATGTTCAATTACACATTTAACTACATCAAAATTCATTACGAATGCAAAAACAACCTTGACAGATTCTGTCTGAGACTGGTTTTTCGTCTTGGAGTCAGGACTACTGCAAAGAAGGGGAAAACGGGATAAGAGGAGGAAATTGTTTATGTGGGAGTATATGTTTGTGCTCGGGAGCATTTGGACTATGAGGAAATGACAAAACCCATTTCATCTTCAAACAGACTGCAGAAAACTGTTGGTAGTGCCTCTCTCTTACAGTTTAGTTTTCTTCTTTTCCTCTCCGTCATCCATCTGACTAGACATATTTGTGCCCGCTGGCTCAGGGCTGTTGGAACAAAATGAATCTTTCACTTTCTGCCCTCATTATCCGTAAACTATTTACAATGTTGTCATTTTGATTTATTATCTTGTAGCAACATTGTTAGGTTGTTGTTAGCGAGTGTCTTGCCTCTCATCCTGGTCCTTAACTTCTGTGGGGTCCAGTAGGGGGATACAATCCAACTTGGAGGAAAGCTCAGGCAGCACCTGTCTGTACATGCTCAAATAGTAGACTCTGAGAATACAGAGTGTGCCCTGGAAACGGTCCAACTCTACCTGGACACCACAAACAATCAAATATTATGGTTTTGCAAGTCAAACTGAAGAACATAAAATACACACATGCCTTTACGCCATAAACGCAAGAACAAAAAGAAGCAATGGAAAAGGTACAAAACACACAGAATTAAGGAAGTAGACTATAGCATGCACCTATAAACTACGAACTTGGAAAGGCCAAAGTAAAGGTTGTACAGTCAAATGGCTACACACAAACATATCAGATACCTGCATGAGTACAGAGTGGTGGTTGACGAGGATGGCAGTGTGTTCCTCCAACCAGCCATCACCCATGACCTTAGCCCTCTCTTTCTCATCCTCCTCCTTTCGTTTGTCACTAATGTCCCACAGACGTTCACGCAGTTCCTGTACACATATCAAAACATCTCCATATATTTTTAATATTTTGAAAATGTATTTTAAGCAGGTCAGAATGATTTGTTTAAGAATATTTGTATTGTATCATAAATTGTTCTCACATCCAGCCTCAGATGTAGCTCTGCTTTGGTATCCTCGTCTTCTCTCATGTCATCAGGTATGCTGTTGAAGTCCTTCTGCCAATGAGACACTAACTCCTGCTTTAAGTCTGGACGCCCCAGGTAATGCTTGTATTCCTCTCTACAGATACGGGGAACCAGGTAATACTTGTATAGTAATACATTTTATATATTTTTTTTATTACCATCAATGTCCTCTAAACCACCTCATTGTATTAACATTTGGTTCACATTCAATTGTATCAAAAAATAATACTTCCATTCTGAATCTGCAGCCGTAAAATTACATGACACAACCTAGTATTAAAAAGAAAAAATGATCAATGGATTGTAGCTAACAAAATATTATTGGCTCTGCAAAGGTCTATGGCAAAGTGGAAAAGGGATTTATTCATCTTCAGCGATTGATATCAAATTAATAAATGGGTAAAAGGCAGGCACAAAAAGGTGTCCATTATGCAAATATATTTTTTTCTGCTTACCTGTACTTGTACTACATAAAAGTTACTGTGAGGAACGTGTAAGTGGTTATGAAATGTATAGCTGGGCCCTCCTAAGGGAAGGGCCAGAACCAGGACTGAGCGGGGCACACTGTCAGAATCAGCTGCAGTAAAATGAGAGGTTTTCTTTAGGGACTCTGTAGCTCGGAGACACTACCGCTTTTGTCTACAGGGATCGCCAAAATCCACACAAAATGAAAGTTCCTCATAGTTGCCTTAAATAAACCATGTTCCCACTATTTCAAAGGCCTATAAAAATACCTTATGTTGAATAGGTGAAGGTTGATAACAGATCGTTGTGAGCACAGCTGATGCGTCACCGTCTTCACGTTGTTCACGTATGAATCGCACACCGTGTCCCAATGGGGGCACAGGTACTCTGGCAGCTCCTAGAGATAGAGATGTAACCAAATATAACCATGTGACATTTATTTTTATAAACAGACTTTTAAAGTCAACAAGGGTAGGCAACAACAGGTCCACAGGCTGAATCATGTTGGAGGGCCACCCTTTGGAATGCCCACTAAGTGCATCTGAATGTCATATATATATGGTCATATGTCATATATATGATTTTTCAGGAAAGCAAAACAAACTTAAAAAGGAGTTGTATCCTACTGGAGGAAGGGGTTCATCCACATAGACCCAGCTGGATGAACCTGGGCAGGGAGAGGCAGTCTCTGGTGGGTTCTCTGGGACTCCCTGAGATTCCTCATTGGTCACTGAGGAAGTTGAGACCGTCCTAGATAGCCCTATTGATTAGCCAGAGGAAAAGTTCATAAATCCTCACTATATTAACGTAAAGTAATTCATATTTATAAAATGGTTATTAATGTTTAATAATAATCACAGTATCATAATATATAATTATATTTAAAGTCCCATTTAACAAGTCTATTAAAGTTAGGAACCATAAATGTAAGACCCTAGTCTTTGGGTTCCATTTTTTCATATAAAAACAGACCTAGTGGATTCACAGGGGACATTCTTATCCAAATACTTAATATATGTTTTGCACAATAGAAAACCTAAAGTCTGTTTGGATCATGTATGTAAAGAAAACAAATGTACCATCCACTAAGTCATCCTCATTTGGATAACATTTCATAAGTACATCATGTTAATGATCTGCAGGTATAATTTGAAATGTGTTATTCACAGCCAACTAATCAAACCACCTCTTGGGGAGTGTGTGTTGGATTTGGACAGTGACTTCACACTTTCGGCTTTTTCTTCGTTAAGGTTGATATGGGACTCTGCGTGTGCTTCGTTTGTGAGGCCCTGAGTCTGGTCTACAGGTGGAGGTGTAGCTGAAAAGGAGGAGTCTGGAGCTTTCCCACTGTCCAACACAACATCGTCACCAGGAGCAGCGGCAGGAGCTGATGAGGCAAAATATGTGAATATTGTGAGTAAATATTGCGTTTCTTTCAGGGAGGACATTTTATCTAATTTAAGGTCGAAACAGAAAATCTCTTCATTAGTGTGTGATAAGAAGAAAAAAAACTTTATTTTTTGACCTAATCGTATGACAATATGAAGAAATTGGTTCAGAGCGAGACGGTGTAAACACACAAGTCTTTCCCTTAACGGTAAAATGACAACCAGTTACCTTCCTGTGCTGGCATCATAACTCGTTTCAGGATGGACTCAACCCTTTTGTAAAGCTCCTCCTCGTCCACATCTGCGTCAACACGGACCAAAATGTTTTGCGTTCCTCCAAACCATTTCTCTAGTTTTGGCCAGGTGTCTTGAAAAGCTGTGATCCTTGAGGGGGGGAAAACCATGTTAGACACAGTCATGCAGTAGCAGTAATGTATTTCTTTATTTGATTATTCTTTTCTTTTTTACCTGTGTGGAATCTGTGCCAGATACAAATTTTTGTCTGTGGGATGGAAGGTTGTAGCAGCAGCATTATCTGTTTCTGCACCAGGTTTGACGGTAAGAGCACCACATAAACAACACACAAACATAATTTATTTTTGGTGACTTGTGTATGTATACTTACACTCTCCATCTCAATACATTAGGTTTGGGTGAATACAGACACATACCAATAAACTCACACTACCATAACCTACCCGTCTGACTGAACGGACGTCCGACCACACACTCATCAGGGATATCCAGCAGCAGAGCCAGGTCCAGTGCAGGAGGTGGGGGTGTTGCAGGTTTGGGTGGATTAGGATCAGCAACAAGGTCTGTACTGCTGCTCACAACGCCATTCCCTTCATCTACAGACCCACCGAGGGCTTTCTCTAGCAGGTGGGCCTGGGTGATGTCCATTGGAAAGCCATCCAGGATCCAACCTGACTGAGCTGGAACCTGCCTAATGAGGACACAAACTATATCTCACTGTCCAGAGAGTGATTGAGGGTTTGCTGTTTGTATCATTGTGATTCCTCTGAAATACCAACTATGTGAAATGGGTTGCTTATGATAAAATTGAAATAAAACAATTAATATAAAGTTTTTCATAGCAATAAAGGTTAAGTGCTTACCTGATAGCCTCTACTATGATGTCCACTAACAGCTCATTAGCGATGGCGTTGCCTTTCCTCAGCTCTTTTTCTGCAGTTGCTCCCTGAATGGCCCGGGTAGTAAGCTGCATAAACACATGTATGCAATGAAAAAGAGTTAAGTATTCCATTCTGTAAAAAAAGAAAAAATGTTTATAACTCAACATTTCAAATTATGACATTCTCCCAATAGTCACCATTTTATTGGCAAGGTAATGCTAATTTTAATCAGGTTGGTTAGTGATATAAATTGAATACATATTTTATTTATAAATAAACACAAAGATACACTCAGAAGATCATGAACAACACTTACTCTTACATTGCTGTCACAGCTTTCCTCTTGAGTGTCAAGATCTGAAAATCACATCAAACAAGCAACTGTGTGAAATAATGAATATGCAGTGCATTTTCATCAAAATGAAAAAAAACACTAAAGTATAGCATAAAAAGCACAAAATAGAATCTTGCTGGCTCCAGTTACCCACCAGGCTTCAGTGATGTGGAGGATGTGAGCATTTGCTCGCTGTCCTTCTCTTCCTGCTGCTCTGTGACCTGTACATTTTGTCCAAAAATGGATGTTTTTTTAAATGGACCTCTTACTGCCAGGCGATTACAGGTTTATACACCACTGGCAGGAGAGACTTGTGAGATTTTATATTTCTGAAAAGTCATTTTAAAGCAAAGTAATCTGAGAATATTGAATTAAAAAGGATACTAGTAATGTTACGATACATTTTTACTGTATCTGACTAACCTCCTCTCCATTGTAGTAAGCATTCAGTGCGTCCGCGATCAGTGAGTCAGCTGATAAGACATGGACGCCATGGGCTGAAGCGGGAAATGACACACACTCAGCAACAAATAAGCCATCTAATCTTTTTCCACATTTCAGTAGTTAGGTTGAGGGAAAATTGTGTTCATGCCTGTGCTTGCATCTGTGTTTTGATTGCATGCTGTGTACCTTCAGCAAGCTTGGCCAGGCAGGTGGTCTTCCCAGAGCAAAACTTGCCAAGGACACAGGCCTTGATGGTAAAGTGAGGAAATGAGGGCGAGTCAGGTTCCATGATGGGTTGATGAACGATGTTCCTCAGTCGCAGGACAACGTGTCCGAGAATGTTGTTGTTGGTCAGGGGCAATTTGGTCTCCTCTGCTTCCTCTGGCCATGCCCACTCACCTAGCATGTTCTGACAAATATCAGACATATGGCTAAGACAAAAAGGACCTTCAGCACTTCAAGCGTGATTTAAATTACTCTGCACTTGAAACTCACAGTGTATTCATCATAGTCCTGGTTTTTGAGTATCTCCTGCTTCTTAAGCTCTACAGGGTCTAGTGGGGCAGAGATCTCAAACCCTGGCTGCTGGCACTTTATCTCTGGCTCATAGAGAGGCAGGCCACTGAACAGCAATTCCTTCCACTCTCTCATGGGCTTCTCTGGAATCAGACTGGACATGACAGCACAAGAAATGACAGAAGGCAAAGCTAGATATGATGAGCGCAAATGTATTAAAAGTAAATCAAATGAAAGTGATCAAACTATTTCAAAAAATGTTTAATCTAAACATGAGTAGAAGAGCTGATGATGTAATGGATATGTGAAACCCAGGTAGTAGGATACATAAGAGTGAATATTGAGCAGGGTTGTGTGGGCGGTGCATATCTGTGGAGATTATGTATTTGATCACGAGAAGCAGACACGATGTTGACATCTCCTTATTTCATTTAACCCTGTATGTGGTACTTTAATGTTTTCACAGGTTTTTGACTCCCGTATGAATTAGCACTGCTTACAAAGCTAAGCTTCAGTTTTTAAATATTACAGAGAAGATTTTAGTCAGATTTCAGTTTTTCAATACTTTCCTGAAATGTCTTTTTCAATGTTTTTCCAAAGAAAGATGAAAGATAATGACAAACCAATACTTATAGTGCATATTTTGCCACGAACCCTGCCAACTCTTAAGTTTATCTCTTAATCGGTTCTGCTCTAATGCTCCGTTTCATTTCAGACCCTTTAACTCCCTCCTGCCTTGCAAGTATCTCATTCCCTTCACCTGGTTTTCCATGCCTGCCTCCTCACCGGCACCGCATTCCCTCATCAGTCTCACAGTACTTATACCAGCCTAATTTTCATTTATACAAAATTTCTAGTGTGCTTGCTTAGCTTTCCAACATTTTTTATTTCTGTTTAAAACTTTTTCCCCTGTGTGGCCCTTGTTTGCTTTCGTTCGTGTCTTGAGCTAGGGAAAGCTGAACTGTCCTGTTACTTTGATTGCTTCTACTTCTAGTGACATTTTTTGAACACATTTTGTAATTTCCACATTAATTGACTGACCATGAGCCACTTTGGATGTTACAAGCCCAAATACTGTGTGCATGTTTCTTCTTCTGTTTCATTAAAAGCAATTGTGTCACGTACTTCCCAGTGTGCAGTCGATATTCTCCAACTTTGGTGGCCAAGTCCACTATCTGCTCCAAAATGTCCTTGCAGGTCTTAAAGTGCTTCTTGTATCGGCTCTGAGCTCGCTCAGCAGCAATCCTGTTACAGAATTCAAGCTCCTTTCTGATCTCCTCTGCAAGGTCCAACTTAGCCTGCTGAGCCAGAGCCTAGACCAGGCCCCAGTCAGAAAGATGGAATGAGTGGAGAAGGCATGGCATACATGTTGGTGCTAATCATAACAGTTTGCAAGTAATAAAGGAAGATGAAAGATGTTACGTAGGTCATTTATTGCGCAAAACACATGACTAGTTGTTTTTGTGGGAAATTATAGAGACACAAACTAACAGACATCATTTTTTGCAATCAGTACATTAATCATAATTGTTAATAACAGAAAAAAGAAAGTTTTTCTTTTACCTGCTATATAACTGATGTTAAACAGCAGGTAACAATTAATACAACTTCCTAGTTTGCTAAAAATAGTATCCCCATTATAAATAAATAATAAATAATACCCCATTAAAGCTTTCAAATGAATGTACATTTAATTGGATTGTTTTTCCCTAAATCATCTCTGAAGAAAGATTATTTCACTCTTAAGAGTAAATGGCATATAAACACATAATCTGAGTCATAGCAGTGCAACAATCTGCCTGAAAACACTTTCACCATACTTCACTAAAGCATACTAAATATTTAACACTGAAACGATACTGAACAACGGTTGCATCCTCTGCAAGGCATTGATTTATCACTTTCTTTATCTCAATTACGTCTACTGTACAGGTCTGATCACTTGAAGGACATAACAGATCTGTCTCTGTAGTCCCCCTCTCTTTCTTTCTCTTGTTAAAACCAATTACCCTGTTGCAAACTAATGAAATCCACCCTGCCCTCTCTCTCCCTATGACACTACTCGCATTATCACTGGTGCAGCCTAATAAAAAGCTACAAGAGAGAGTATTAGTCTTCCTCCTTATTCCTCCTATCTCACCGCCTCCCTCTCCAGAGCTTCCTGGAAGTCCCTCTCTCTCCGCTGCTGGTACTGCTGCTCTCTGAACAGGCGGTTCTTCCGGATCACGTCCTTCTGCACGCGAATCTGGAGGAGCTGGGTCGCCAAACGCTGCTCCTGCTGGGTCTGACGTGTCAGACGCTTCACCAGCTGCTCCTCTCGCTGGGCCTCCTGCAGGGTGGGGCAGAGGTGGCTGATCAGTTGGCTGGTTTTGGGTTAAAAATTATGAATGCCAAATAACAGACTGAGAGGTCAAAGAGAGTAGGCTGTGTAGGATTGATTTAAAAACATGTTTTTCATATGGTTTGAAAAAAAACTTAAAGTTCCACCTCTTGAGCTTCATGGGCCTTGAGCTGCTCCACCAGGAATCTGTCTCGTCTTTTCTCTCTCTGCTCGCAAGCTACTGCATTCTCCTCCAGCCTCTGTCGGATATCCTGTATATACTTGCTATTAGATTGTAAAGTCAGCTTCGTTCCACTTCCAGGGACCTCACAGCCATGGATGCTGCCACTAATGGGAAAATCTCCAGGGGGCGGCTGACCACTAGAATTGAAAAGGTTCAAATTACATTTTCATTCTTCATTGTCCTAATGTATGATGATTTTTTATTATGCAATAAAACACAACTAACACAAACATTTATACAACATGATATTAAATGCTGGTAAATTAAATATCAATTTAGTGAATGTTATATTTCCTCTCACCTTGAAGAGGAAGTAAAACCATAAGTAACCAGTTTCTTCCTCGTCTCAAACTGGGTTATTTCAGTCTGGACTGTCTGCATACGAAATGAACAGAAATTGCAATAATACCACAAAGACAAACAAACCCATGTTATTCTTTTGTTGTTTGTGTGTGTTGTGAGAAATTCAATTAATTGTTGTCCAACTTGATGAATGATAATTGCCTCAGAGGGAGTATTGTATACAGAGGGTCATCAGTTGAAATTTCGAGTTATTCTGAAAAAATACCTTGGAAAACCTCTGCAGAGAAATTGGTTATGACTACCTCCCTCTTTAAACAATGATAGGCGTTTAGCAATAACAAGCTATTGGTCTGGAGAAGACATTGGAACATCTAACGCCCAAGAACAAACTCAAAGTTCTTGCGCCTGGATTTCTAAAATGGTCGAAGCGATATCTTTGAAGGGACTTTGATCTAAACTTACTATAAGGTCCATTGTCAACAAACTCTGTGGGCACCACTCTACAGCTGACCCTGTGTCAGAAACAGAATGTCCCTCTGTGTGTTGGTAAATTATCACATCATTACTTATCTGGATCACACCTGCACTTGTTGTTCTCTGCGTTGCTGCTGCTGTTGCCTCCTCTTTAGGTTGAGCTGTGAAGTGTAGGGAGGTGGCTTGGGCACCTGGACAGTGGTGGCCTGGTTACCAGTCATGATGTCATTGTGCTTCTGACGACTAACTCGCAGCTGCAACATACACAGTTCCCATTAGCATGGGCTTTCCTTTATTCCTTTGTTCAGGTGTGGTAGTATTATAGTAATGTGACGTTTGAGAC
The DNA here is from genome assembly GCF_027596085.1 of Anoplopoma fimbria. NCBI lineage: Eukaryota > Metazoa > Chordata > Actinopteri > Perciformes > Anoplopomatidae > Anoplopoma > Anoplopoma fimbria. The sequence continues at coordinate 9,358,951 of NC_072461.1, read as the reverse complement.
TGAGAAACCACATGTCAATGGTCGATAACAATCTGAAGACTGCCTAAAAGTTTGGTCGTACATTTGACCTAATTTTAAATGAATACAGGGAAATGTATTGCCATACTGCATTTTCTTATCCAATACCTGCAATACCTTCTCAATATTCTTCAGGCTTTTCTCATCCTGGACTCTGAGTTGTCTCTTTTGCTGGATGGGATGGGTCATCACAAGCCTGTCGTTCAGTTGCTGGCATTTGTCCTCATAGTGATGAGAGACTTTCTCTAGCTTCAGCTCTGCATCACGTTTTACCACTCGATGCAGTCGCTACATCGAAAGAAAGACAGTAAGATACTTGACAAGACATGCTTTAGTCATTATTGACGTTGAATATGATTAGTTTTTTTATACTACTTACATCAGAGTAGATCTCATGCTCTTTTTTGTGCAGGCCAACAGTGGCTGCAGGCTGCATGATTTCCATCAAAGTGCCACTGATTTCTGCCTTCTTCTTCTTTTCAAGCGAGACGTACAGTTGGTAGAGGAGGCGTGTGGCAACCCCCTGCTTCTCCTGCATCAGTTCCTGGGCTGTGTTTATGTCGAAGGAGATCCCCAGCAACCGGAGAGTAGGCTCCACACGGGTAAAATTATTCAGTCTGGATATGGAGGTGCTATAAAAAAAGGTGTGATTAACTTTAATATTTACGAAGATTTTAATTAGAATCAAGCAACAATTAGCAATTTTTCAGGCAATAAAAAAGCAGAAGATCATGGATGGATAGCTAGAAAACGAGATAGAGTGCAACTTACTCTTTCTTCATAAACATGCTGAAATCACTCTGCAGCTGATATTTGTGCAGAACCTCCCCAATAAGGTACCCGCTGGAGAAGTCCCTGGCAAAGGTCCTTGGATCTGTGAAGAGGAACATGCATGTCATTTAGGACTGTTTTTAATTGTATATAAATGTCCTTTTGTGGTATGTTTCTTCTGCACTTTGTCGCGATGCTTTTGATGTTTTATGCAAAGCACTTTGAGTTGATTTGTCGCCTTGCGCAAAAGTGAAATTTCAACGTAATATTTGTTGAAGTTAAGGTTGTTTACAACTAGAAACGTTAAAGCACGTTATCCCAAACATATTTATCGTTAAAGTCTGAACACCTGTCTGGTAACTCCAGACTGTAAACCTTAACCAAACTACACAAACCTATGAACAGTTTTTCTTCTTTTTTTTCTCCAAAACTAAACTCCCATAAAGTCCCATGCCTATGTTGATAAGTAAACAACTGCTTATCAACTTGGATGTGTAACGTCAGCTACATCTGTAAATCCACGTGCCTCTTACCGTCAACAGTTGACTGGGAATAACTCTCCCAGTCAACACCATTAAGCTCGCGGGTAACGGTTATTGGGTCTCACTCACCAACAGCTTTTGACAGCCGGAGCTCCTCGTTCAGCCACCTGCACAATATATCCGACATGGTCTCCTTATAAGTTCAGCTCAGTCTATATAACGTCACTATCTTCACATGGTAATAACTGCCATGTTAGTAGGTAATACTATGACTCTTTAGCTCGCTAGTAACGGCTGAAAACAAGGTGTGGAGGAAACCCCGGCGGTGCACTGTTGCCATGGTGACTCGTCAACACGGTTGCCAAGGGTTGAGTGTTTCGCGGGAGTGGGCGGGCCCAGCTGGCCGTGGACCAGTTTTCTTTTCTGCACTCAAATTAAAACAGGGATGTAATGACTGCAAACTGATCCAGAAGCAGTACATTTCAGTAGTCCTGAAGGTCAGCAGGGACACATGTATTATTAGCAATACTTATTTGTAACCACTCTGCACTAATGAGGGAACGAAAGAAAATAAAATAATATAGGACTGAAAGATTTACTTGGCTACAACAGACGGTTTATTGTAATGCAGGGTTCATACATATTTTACCAATACATTTCGAGGAACTTTCCAATGCTTTGTGCACATTTTCAAGAACATACATAATAATAATAATAATAATAATAAAATACATTTTATTTATAGAGTGCTTTTCAGAGTACTCAAAGACACTTTACAGACATTTAAAATCATACACACTAAAAACTTAAAACACACAGCATTAGTCAGACATTAAAAGCAGTTTTGAAGAGGTGAGTTTTGATTTCTGATTTGAACATTGAAAGATCATTGTAGTCTCGGATGGGTTTGGGGAGAGAGTTCCAGAGAGAGGGGGCAGCTATTGAGAAGGCTCTGTCGCCCCATGCCCGGTGCTTGGTCCTGACTGGCAGAGATAGGAGGTTGGCATCAGAGGAGCGTAGCCGACATTCTCTGAAATGTCTGTGTATACCTTCTCATACACAGTCTATGGTGTATACATGAAGTATAAGTCTAAAAGGTTGGGGTCTGACGTTACCCCACGCAGAGAACAAACGTTACAAGTGACTTAATCGATTTGCCCGATCAGAATAATATTGTTTAGTTTTTTCAGTCGATCTTAACTGAAATTCGTGAAGCAAAATTCCATTCATTTTCACAACCTTTCTGGGTTTATTTATATTTTCCCTAAATGAATCCAAGCCTGGAAACTGCTATCTAAAATTCCAATTCTTTTTTTCAGGTTTTTCAACACCATACCAACCCGGCACATGTCTGCGCAAAAGTAGAAAGGAAAACACTGACAAACTGACAAATGGCCAGACAGATACTTTTATTGCCTTTAAACAAGTAGCATTTCAATTTGTGTTATTAGTGTTAATGTTCACATATTAACTCAGAAGCACTTCACTGTCATTCAATCAATAGTAAAATATTCAGCAAAATATATGGAATTTAAAGCATTTAAAAAAATAAATGAAAACCTTTTTCTGGTGCGCAATGCCACGCACAACACTAGTCTGTGTTAGTGCTTTTAAAGCTATAGGGTAACGTAAACATGGAGTTTAAAGGATTTACGAGCCAATGTTCTCTTAGTAGTAGTTTATACAACATGCATCGATTTGTAGAAACATCTTATGCCAGAGATGAAGTTGTGTAAGGAAGTAAGCGTACACTGCTGTATAAAGCACAAAATTGTTATGTTCCACCAAGTAAACATTGACTCCAATTAAAAATGGAGGAAAAAAAAGGTAAGGAAAATTGCATGTCAGCAGTTGCCACATTTGAGCCTGCATGGGGATTACCCTTGTCCTGATTACAATGTGTCTGGCAAAGCGACATTGCAGTGATGAGATAGGGATGCAAAGCAGGCTAAACTACACTAAGAAGACAGGATCACAGTTCGAATTCAGTTTACACGACTTTTCAGACATGCTTCAAAAGCTTTCCATGTGTTTAAGCACACAATAAATTTACAGTCAAAGTGGGACGCCTCTACATTTCATAGGACTCTACGTATCTGGTGTCGTCTACACAAACATTTGCCTTTATTCTCTTGAAAAAAGCTGGTTGGTCAACATTCACTGCCTGTTGCAGCATAGGGAATATCATTTTTTACTGTTAAAGGGAAACAAATTAAAGAGAATGACAATTATGTACAGTTAGTTGTATAAAAACAAAGATTTAGAGAAAAATGAAAAGGTGCCGTTTGGTTGATCCAAATCAACATAAAAGCATGTAACACATGCGTTCATAGGTTACTCTCCAAAGCTGTGCTTGTTTGAGAATACAGACTCCAAAGGAAAACAATCTGCAGGCATATTTAAATACCCAGAACTGTATCCACCCTTTTACACCGCCTTGAAGTGACCACTGATCTCACAATGCAACTGGTTGGTTCACTATTTACTGAGGCGAAAGGTGTAGCTTTAGACTAATTCTTTCAACCACTTTTTCCCATCAATCACTGCAGATTAGTGTTACAAGGCAAAGAGAAAGAGGCGATACATTTCCCTCAGTAGTCAAAGAGAGGACTGGCTGCCCTGTCATCAGTTCATCAGTAAAGCCATCCATTAAAGTTACTCTAAATCATCATTCCTGTCACAGTAGTTTTTTACTTAAAGCTTGTTGTCTGGAGGCACTGAGAAAACATTAAAAACCACAGGCTGCCACACAGGTCAGCAAGGGCCTGGCTCTGAAAAATAGAAAATAAACATCCTGGCTACCACTAGATTACAATGTCAAAGGATGATCTTTGCATAATGATGCTTTTGGGAAGCCGAGCCAATGGGGCAACACCCGCAATGTCCACACGAGTGGAGAGCGATTGGACTATGTGGAGTGTACTTTGGCAATTAGTGGCTTGTGTTTTACACCGAAATGGAGACGCCAAAGTGCTGTCAAGCGACTAATATTCACAAGGTCATTTCTACACATTTTTGTCTCAAAAACAAACAAACATAAACTTGGTGATAGCATTTCTGGAAATTCTCTGTTAATTTCCCAGTATCCGATTTCCCCGCTGTCCCTATTTCCAGTCACGAAATGTACAAGGAGGCTTCAGGAATAATTTGTAATGAAATTAAGCGAAAAAAACAAACACAAAAATATTCAAATGTATCGTGGACTAAGATCTCCATAAAATAACAAGCATTCAAGCACAGCAAATCAAAATCAAATGCGTTATCTACCACTTCTCTGTGCTTGAAGATAAAGCGACCAAAGAAAAAAAATATTCTTCACAAGCACACAAATATAATGTAACCAGAGTTTAGTAATTTCAGCGCTTGCTAAAATTGATTCATCCTTTGTATGTAACTCTCAGTGCCAGTGGAAACTGTATGTCCAATAAAATACATTTCTGAACTGCATTATTGTAAAATAATCTTTTATCATTATACATAAACATTTAGGAGCAAGGCAGTGTGTGAAAGGTGACATGGTGCAAATGTCTGGAAGTATTATATTTTATCAAGGCAATCTAACACTTTAATTACCCATCCAAGTGAATTTTCATACCTTGTTCAATACCAATCCTCAACTTGAGGACAACGTGTGACAAATAGTAACATTAAAAAGAGGACACTGGCCTGACTGTGAAATGTATTTCTCAACAGGAAAAAAAAAAAGAAAATAATGCAAGAACCTCTACTGGTTAAAGAAAGACAAAACAATAAAAACACCCAAAAATAACATAATAGTGTTTGTTCAGTAAATTACATCAGTTATCAGTTTGTATTCATGTTCTAGCTTATATCAGTGTATATATCCACGGGGCTAATCACCCACAAAATTCCAGACAGCGCCACTCCTGTATCTGCGTAAAATAATGACTGCTCTCATTCACAAGTGCAGCTTTCAACTGACATCTCACTGTTCAGACAGTGATTTGTCTAAAATAGATCATGTCTGCAATGTTAGAAGCTACCTTGGTAATGATCCAGGAAAGGGACACCTTTAAAATAATTTTTCTCTTTTCATTCAGTAGCTCATCAACTTTCATAAAACAGTCAATATTATCCCAATGGCGCACCAGCAGAAGATATGGATACTGTAAACGGCGGTTTTCTTTCTTAGCTACCTTCCACCGAAACAATTCTTCTGTAGTTTTCTTCCAAAAAGAAAAGTCCCTTACTTTTACAGTTCTGTCATTTGGTGCTTTCAGTTTTCTTCCGTAGTGTGGTAAAGCTCACATCGACAAAAATAAAAACATCTTAAATGCAAGACTAAAAACTGGATACAGGCATTTGAAACACAGGATCTGCCATTGCTAAATGCCCATGATAGGGAGTCAGGGGACCTAACAGCCACCGGGTTACCAGGGAGATGCCAATGTTTGTTTTCAGAATAGACATCTTTTGATATATAAATATACAGGTTTTAATTTATGTTATTACCATGTGAGATAAACTATCTTTCTGTATGTTTGGAATAAGCACAGAAAGCATCTTAATAATAGCATTATTAAGATGCTGTCAAAGTGCAACTGTAATAATGTAGTGCTACATCAAGAGGGGATATTTGCCTCGACCGTTTGGGTGAGGCTTGTTTGATGTATGACACTGGTAACAGCAGTGAATCAGACAGTTTTCTGTTACACAAACTCCCCCCTGGCCTGACTGCTAGTAGTAAGCGAGAGATGATATCATGGTTTAGTGGATGACAGAAGGTTGGTGAACCAGGTCGCCGCCGATGATGACGGCTGTCGCCTTTCCTCTGAGTGCTCCTCTCCGTCAGGGAGGAGGAACTGAGTCGAAGCCACTGAGGTGGGGGACCCGAGAGAGGGGGCCAGGCCGCCGCTCTCCCCGGCCTCCACGGGGGAGTCCAAATGCCAGGAGCTCTGGGGTTTGTAGCCCCCCTCACCTGCAGCCTGGGGCTCTAAGAAAGGATCTGGTGAAGCCAAGCCGGCGTCGTCACTTTGGGCTCTAGATTGCATCTGGGGCCGGTAACCTCCTCCTCCTCCTCCTCCTCCTCCACAGAACAACATATCAGCCTGGGGTTGGTGGCCCTCGGAAGAGCCCTGTGGGTCCAGCTGGAAGACCAAGGAAGATCCCGATGTCTGGATCCCCGTGTACGTCACATCGGTGCGCGCTGAATCCAAAGAGGACGCGGAAGAATCCGAGGAGTCTGGGAAACGCGGTCGTATGGGCCGCTCGTCTACCACGTGGTTGTAGTAGCGCAATGAAGCCGGCTCATCCATGTCAGCTGGCTCATCTCCCAGCCCCTGCCCGTCCTCATCCTCGTCCTCTTCCGGAATGACGACGAGCAGCTCTTTGCTAGAATCCCACTCGGGCCTCTCCACCATGTGGACCAAACTATGGGGAGATGGCTTCACATCCAGCGGCTCCTGTAATACACAAAGAGTGGTTACACACTTCAATGAGTAAGTTCTTAATGGGAGACAACCGCCTCATAGTCTTCTCACAAGCGATGATCAAAAAATAGGGAACACTCAGTTGTAAATTCTATCTATAGAATTAGCACTTGAGTTAAGTCGTGAGGGTCAGATTGAATTAGACTCATACTGTACCTGTGACCTGGACCAATCACCAGGCAGCTTGGGCTCAGGAATGTCTGGATAGAACGCCTTTTTCACCCTGGTGACGAAGCAAAATGCCACTTTGAATTATCATAATCACAACTACCACCTCAGGATGAATGCTTCCATCAAATAATCATACAAACAACCAAAAAAAAACATAAAGTTACAGCATTAAAATTTAACCCAATAGCTCGTCTTGGATACTGTAGCAAACAATCTTCTGCTTATACTGTTTTCACCAATGTGGTAGACATCACTAGATATACCCATGATGCATTACTCCTAGAGCACAGACTAGAGAGACCTAAGATAGTAACAAAACACACTCACCATTTCCTTTTCTTGTAGCAAACGAAGGTGACAATGACCAGGAATACGGCTGTGATTCCCAGGGAAACCAAGATTTCCAGTATCAACCAATCAGCTGTCAGGACAAAACAGTAGGAATATTATTTATTAGACATGAATCCATAAAACATCTATTAATAGTAATGGTTGTATAATAAACAAAAACATATTGATCACCACGTCTGTGCTACACACACTTAACTACACATTCACGTACTGTATGGCTCCAGCATTATGGAGGCAGTGGCGCCCGTGTCCTCGCCTGCTGAGGTGTAGGCCTTGACAGTAAACTTATAGGAGCCTACAGAGAGACCTTTTACTGTGTAGCTCCTGCTTCCTAGGTCTGACAGATTGGCTGTTCAAAGGAGAGGGTGGAAAGCAACGGAGAGGCGAGGGAAGGAGACAGAGACAAAATGAGGATGTGTGAGAATAAACATCACACAAAATGCACTCACTACAACATCATTTGCTGAATTTTGTACTGAATCATGCCGGATTTTGAATATGTTTACCGATAAGCAGGAGCTGGGAGCCATTACTGATGTAAATGTTGTAGCCCAGGAGGTAGCCTCTTCTGTTGACCAGCGGGATCTCTCCCCAGGTCAGGAGAATGTCAGAGTCCTGCTGGGTGGTTGACAGGGCGACAGAACCGGAGGGGACTGGTGGAGCCGGGAGGGAGGGCAGGAAGAGAGAGAACAGAAGGGATGGGTCAGAGGAGTAACAGAGAGTCAACGGTTAAAATGCAGAGTCTTATTTCGGAACACAGTGTTTCTGCTAAAACGGCGTGCAATCCTTACCCAGCTCCTGCATGTATCCCTGCCAGCGCTGCAGCAGCTCTGGTGCCTCCGAGGAGCTGCTGTACAGGGAAATGTTGTACATCACACCTGGCTTGAAGTCGGCTGAAGGCGAAGAAAATAGTTTAATAAAAACACTGTCCATGGCCAAGGATAGCAATAGGGCAAATATAATTCAGTTTGTAGCCTGTTCTTACTGTAGATAACCGTACAGTACATCTGAAATATGCTGAAAACATGTCTTTCAGATTTCTTTTTAAAAAGGAGGCATTGATGTTGGCGTACCTGAATCAACGGACACGTTGGTGTTTCCGGCGGCCACCTTGATCCACACCACAGGGCAGTTCCACTTGCAGTAGGCATTGTACCATTCTACCACATAATCACGGGTGGCATTGGCGTCGAGCTGCCAGAATAGAGGGAAGCCTCTGTCTGTATAAACGACCCTGGACACGGAACGGGGTTCCACATCTGGAAAGGAGAAAATATGAATACAGCAATGTAGAAACTGCGTGTCTCTATGTTCTTTTATAATGTGCAGTAACTGCTGCTTTCAAATGAAAAGGGTTTCATGACTGTGGAACCAAAGAGACGGTTGCTTTCAGTACCTAAAAACTGACCGAACATATCTATTTATACTGAAATCACCCCAAACACACTCCATTTCCACATACCCGTCAGACGTAGTGGTATATGTACACTTGCAGGTTGAGACACCCCAGCGGCGTTCTTCGCAATGACGGTTGCCGTGACCTTGTTGCCGCCGCCGAGGGTCGCGTTCTGTGTGAGGTTGAATGGTAGAGCAAAAGTATCCGGTGACAAGAGTTGTGGGAGCAGTAGATTTTCCTCGGGGCTCCAGAGAGTAACTTCATAAGCCTTTATCTGACCGTGGCTCTGTCCCCGTGTCAGAGGCTAGAAGAAATCAAGTGAATGGGAAGGAGGGGGAGGGGGAGACAGAAAAACAATTTTACGTAAAATTTCAGACAATCATGAGATATATATATATATATATATATATATATATATATACATACACACACACACACAGTATATATATTCACAACAGGTCAGGAGAGTAAGAGGAGAAAGAAGAAAGAAAGCCAGAGACAAAGCATAAAGCCTAAAAACAGAAGAACACTGGCAGGAACTTGCGTCATCTGATTATGGACAATGTAAATATGCTGTAAATCTGTGCTTTCTGCAGTAAAAAGAATAAAGTGAATTATCAATTGGAAATCTACATTAAAAAAGTAAAACAAATCATTATAAAAGACAAAAAAACAACAAAAAATACCTTCCAAAGGACCTGCCCAGTGTAGTCTTTGTTCACCCACATCCACACATCAAGAGCGTCTGGAACTGAGAGAAGACAAAAAAAGAACATCTTATATATTTTAAATAACAATGGCACTACTGCTGTTGCTTTGTAATTGCTATTTTCAACTGATATCGCAGAGCTACGCAAGATGAACACTAAAAAAAAAAAAGCTTGAAAGATCATTATTGATTTTGGAAATAGATTCACACAAAAAATGCTCAGCACAGGGTCAAATTAGTAACTTACTTCCCCGTACGACCACCTGCAAATAGGTTTAACAGTAATACAATGTATTTTGTTTCTGACAAAATTCTACATTTTAGTTATACTTCAGAGCAATAAGTAATAATTATTTAAAGTGGCCCTATTATGCTTTTTCACTTTTTCCCTCTTCTTTAGTGTGTTAAATATATATATTTTTACATGTAAAAGGTCCGTAGAGTGTAAAACCTAAAGTCCACGCCTAAAAGGAGTTACCCTCCCCCTCAGAAGCTCCTGAGCTGCCTGAAACGGCTCCATTGAATTCTCTCCTTCACTTCTGTAACATTATGAGGTCATAATGTAACGGAAGTCACGTAAAACTCCTTCCGGCTCGTTTGGCCCTCAAACTACAAACGAGAGAGTTTTTTGAAATGTGAAATGTTGACTAATCACAACAGAGCGGGCTGACTGACCAATCAGAGCAGACTTTGCTTTCTGGAGGGAGGCGCAAGCACTATAACGGAGCATTTCAGAGAGAGGGGGAGAAGAGGTGCTGCAGGACAGCCAGGATGAGAAAAACAAGGCGGATTATGACCATTAACGCATGTAAACATGTTGTAACTGTAACTTGAGATAAAAATATGCACCCGGAAAATAGATTAATAGGACCTGTTTAAGATTATATCAGCATGTAGCAACATTGATTACTAGCTACAAGTTAATAAACATGAACAGCTCATGGTAGGGCAGAAACAATTAGTCAATGGCACAAATGCCACACTTTAATTAGTTCCAGTTTCTAAAATGTGAGAATTTGCTGCTCATCTTTGTGTTGTATTAATCAAAGTGGGGTTTTGGACTGTTGCAGAGAAAACAACCAATCTGACGTCATCACTTTGGGCTCTGACAACTTATTATGAGCCCTTTATCACTTCTTCACTCAAAACTGTAATAGACTAAACCATTATTCAAAGACTGAAATCCGACCTAAACTAAAGAGTAACCACAAATTAACCCTTTACCATCAGCTTTGGTTTTGAAGGAAAGCGGCTCGCTCCAGTTTCCCCATTTCCAGAAGCTCTTGCACCGGACTTTGACGCTGTAATCCTCATCTGGGTACAGGTCTGACAGGCCCACCGACCGGAGACCCAGACCGGAGAAATTAAGCTGGACACACAAAGTATTAGATTTCATTACTGTCTGGTAGTGGAGAGAACATGCCGATACAAGCTTGCATTTGTAGAGAGCGATGTGGTTGGTCATTAGCGGGTTATAATTGAAATGTGGTTGAACAACGGAAGTGATCTGTCTGACTGGAATACTGCATATGCTCCAAAAAAAAAGAAAGAAAAAAGGAGAGAAGATTCTTTACACTGAGAAAGCGTTCTTCCCCTTCAAAACACACATTAGGATGCACGCAGACAACTCACATTATTTTTGTCCCCTTGGGAGGCGAGCTCTACCTCGCAGTCAAGAGCCAGAGAGGAATAGTTGTCGTACTTCCACTGCCAACTCACAGTGGCGTTCCAGGCATTGATAGCGGCGTTCAGGTTCTCTGGTGCTACTGGACGCACTGAGGAGAAATGGTGAAACATCAATCAGTGAACTACATGTTTGTTTGTTTTTTATGTCCATGTTTACCTCTAATTTAAAAAGAAAATGTGTCCGTTGATTTTGATAAAGTTGAGGGTGAAACACCAACCTCTGTGTCTGAGCTCAGCAGAGTCGGTGAGGACGTACTGGCCGAGAGGATTCACGGCTACCAGTGTCCAGTTTCCCTCCCACTGGGCATAACTGCACTCTTTCTGCTTCTCCTGCGTGCGGCTCACAATACAGTTCCTGCAACGAAAAAAAGAACAGATAAAAAAATAATAACTAAAGAGCTGCTACAAATGTGAAAATGGAACAACAACCTTATTAAAACAAGACAAAATATAATCAACCTACAGATAGAGACGTGGGCACAAACACATTCATAATGTAACTTGTCTTCCAGCCAGCCATCAGACAATTCCTGTAAGAGGTCTGGCAGACAGCCAATACACTATCAGTGTTAAATGGACACACGAAAGCAGCAAGTGGTTACTTAGACTAAGTGCATTATCTTTCTTGTCATCCCCTCTCTTTCTTGGTTGTTTTTTCTGGGCAGAAAACAGTTTTTTAGACATAGGCAATCATAAATAATGCAGGAATAATTTCTCAGAAGTGACAACATCCTGGCTTGTCCATGTATTGCTGTGAATCTGGCCACCAAAGAATATATCATTCCATCTTTGCCACCTCTGTCCTGGACCATTATGACTTTACAATATACTGAGTCTTTACTTTTTTTCCTTCTGTTTCATAGTGTTGGTATCCGAGTCAGGTACAGAGACAATAGAACGTTTACCTTTTTTTTTTTTTTTTAATGTGTCCACACATTGATAATATCTTAAGGTGTTTTCACAGGTAAACCTGTTTCGTTGCCGATTGTTGGTTCGTTAAGAACACGAATGCAATTGAACGTTGGTTTGCTGTGTTGTAGCAAAGCAGACCGACCACTGGATTTTGCGATGCAGGTATGTGATTTTAGCATGAATATTTAAAAGCTACTCGAACGTTAAATCCTTTTGCTGGTCGTGAGCTGTTATGAAATAGATCTCCAAATCAGAGATGTGTTGAGCTAATGTCCACCTCCATGGATTTAAGCATCTGCAGCCTGCTTTTTCTGAAGGAGTGTGTTGCTGTTCACCTTTTCGACCCCAGGCCCTACAGTTTCCACCACAGCATAACAACCATTTTGTTGAGTTGTTTAAAAAAAAAAAAATTGTATTGTGTCTGACTGCGGTACCTGTTGTTCAATGTGTAGTTTGTTCCTCGTTTTCTGTACAGGTTTGTGTCTCGTCCTTCGTTCCACTGACACACAGCTGAGGTTAAGTCACGAGTCTCGCACACAAAGTCGCTGGGCAGTGGCGGATCTGGAGAAGGGGACAATGTGTAGAAACTCAATGGCATAATCATGTGCATTCATAAAATAAGTTTACAAAGACAGAAATAATTAACAAGATTTATTTAAAATTTCTCAGCTTCAATGTCATATTTAGTTTGTGCTGACTCCCTCCCTCTCTCACTCCAGGCACATTCACCCATCTTCCATATGTCAACCACTCACACATCACTTTTATCCAAACAGTAAACCATCTTACATCCGACAAAGACCACCGCTCCCATCAGTTCCGTCGGCGGGTTTTCGTAACAGACGACGTTGGTTCCTGTACTGCCGGACAGTCCCTGATTCACAGCAGTAATGGCGTAACTTCTCCTACTTAGCCTAGTGCTGTTCATGAGCGTTTTGCCATAGCGGATGGTGCTGAACTGCTTCCTCTCCTCCACGATGCAACAGAAGGTGGTGTTGGCCCCCACAGGTACGATTCTGTCCTGGGGGAACATCACAAATTGATCGATGCTGGGGATATCCCTTCCTGAAAGAACGGAGTGAATGAGGGAGGAAAAAGAACGATAAAGAGGAGAGGGAGATATAAATTGAGATCTAGATTTAGGTACAAAGGAAAGTCATTTGTTTGGTTTAAGGAAGAGAGAAAAATAATTTGAATTAATACCCCAAATTGACCGGTCAGGCAGCACAGTCTTTATGTTTCTCTAATTATTTGTGACCTATGATATTTATGGGTGTAACTACTGCCCCTCTGACCTTGAAGTATCTCAGTGCTGCTCCAGTCACTTTTTGTCTGTCCGTCTCTTGAGCGGATTCTGATGGACAGCGACGTGCACTCCAGAGGTTCCACTGAGGTCCAGTTCCACTGGTGCCGTCCGTCTCCCTGATTCACCGCCACGGACACCGTCTCCTACAGATAATATACACCGTGAAGGAAAGTTGAAACATGAAGCCGGCGATGATCGTTGGTGATCACAGTCATAGCTCGAGCAGTAAAACAAACAAATTATTATAACAAATAGGCTAACATAGCAAAATGTGCGGCCGAGGAAAAGATAAACTAAATATGTCTTTGAAAGCTCCTATTAGAGCCCTACCATTAATATTAGCCATAATAAGCTAATTGTAGACATGTCTGGATCCAGCGTACATGTCAGCCAATAACCAAAAAAAAGTACAGAAATGCCAAAGACATGTTTTGAAAATGTTTTTAAGAAAAAACTAAAATAAGGGAACCTTATCAAAAACATGTTTTTATTATTTTGTTGTGGGTTGGCATAAAATCAATATCAGAAGTTATATGATTATCAGATTTTTTAAACTCTCAAATATTAACAGGGTCGGTTAAAGCTCCTCTCACATGAATGTAACCGACTTGTAGCACAACTGAACAATGAGATGAGCGTTAGAACGAGTGAAATAAAATTAAAAATGCTCTTACGTAGAAGACTTTTTCATTGAGTTCAGTTCTCAGAATCATGAGGTCGAAGGTTGTGGCTGCTCCTCCCAGCCAGGATATGGAAAGTTTCTGTGTATCCAGGTTAGCGGACAGGCTCACCTGCTGCGGTACAGTAAGGACTAGAAGAAGAAAAAAAAAGATTGGGGCAATACTTAGTGATTTAGATAGCAGAGTATACAGACTGAAGTAAGCTTAAATAAGCAGAAGTGGTTTTAGTATCAGACCCAGAGAAACAAAGAGCAAAACCTCTAAATATGGACCTACTATGTTATGTTACAATATTCAGCAATTCCAACATCACATGCATTAACCAATGTTCCTTTAATACAGATTGGTTCTTACCATCTTTGGCGTGAGTGTGTACAGCCGAGAGGCCCAGGAGGACACAGGTGAGCCAGATGGGGCTCCAGTTAGGCTTTGAGCGAGGCATGGTGGTCAACTGGCCGAGTTACTGTCTGCAAGTCCTGAGGTAGTGGTCCTCTCCACTACAGCAACACCATGCTAGACATTTAAGAGGCAAGACACAGACGCAGGATACCCTGTGGGAAAAGACAGCAGAAGGGGGCGGGGGGGGAGTGGTAAATGTACTATGAACGCAATAGAGATCTGGTGAGACACAAACATAACCAAAAACAAAGAAAAGGCAACGCCTAAGCTGAAAGGACAATTAAACCAAATTTATAGTGAGAAAGCCACCAATTTGGAAACCCACATTGTTTAAATAAATTCCTGTTCTGAAGACTGTCGGTGGTTTTTTTCATACTATGAATGCGATGTTGAGATGAGGGCAGGGGTTGTGGCGTTGTGAAACTGTTAAGTCGGGGTCATACAACATAAAATCCTTATTAATGGAATATTCTGTCTGCGTGCACACTGCCATTTCATAAAATGTCTCGAGGTTTGGCTAGTTGGCTCTCGTCACTGAGCGGTTTCTGGGGAAGAGCTGCATTCTGTTGCATCGTTTTGAATTCCTGCGATGATTCCCTGCCAAAAGTGTTTGTTTTATGGACATATGCCAAAGTTAGAGGCACCGCTGCCAGTGAAAGCCAACAGCATTTTCTTCAACGAAAACAAACGTTAGTTGCAGCCCTAAGAAAATGTAAAAAAAAAAAAAAATGCAATAACTGCAATAGAATGGAACCAACAAAACCACATTAAAAGGGACAAGAACAAGATACAAAGTGTTTCAGTTTGCCATACTGAAAAAAGAATCAGGTTAACTGCAAAAACATCTCCGTGGGGAATGCAAGGTCGGGTCAAGGTCTAACCTGCAACCGATTTAACCACTGTTCTCTCTCTACAAATAAAAACAAAAGACGCCGGATTACAGCACAAAAAGAGATGTTGCAACAAATGAGCCTCAGCCTTGATGAGCCTGCATGTGAAGTTTCAGCGTAATTCTCTGTTGTTGAGTGAGTAACTGTGACAGAGAAGCTGCAGTGCAGTTTGCCCAGTTTTCCTCCTTAGACAGGCTGGGACAGGCCTCAAACAGCTCGGTACCTCGATAGAACAATGCTCTCAACTGCCGCCAATCCCATTACTGCCACAACATGAGCTCAATGCAAAATACACAGATACTCACAAACATAACAGCAAAGCCTGTTTTTGGATAACTGAACAAAAGAGTCTCACCATCCCAAACCTGGAGGCTTCTTTGGTAAACGAACACGTCAGTGTCTGCTAAAAGATGACTTTTAAAAAAACAGACATTGGTTTTGAAAGAAAAGGAAAAATTACATACATGGATAGATAAAAGCTGTAACAAATTATGATACAGGAATAAAACACTTGCCTCGTGCACTGGACGCTACATGTGCGTCCAGTGCACGAGGCAAACAAAATACTGGTTCCAGGGAAGAGAAAGCTTTCACTATGGGAGAGGAGGAAAGACAAACTTTTTTTGTTTGGCCTGCTTATCTAACTAAACTGCTCAATGTTTCATGCCTAACCCACCAGTTGTTTTCGTTTCAATTCCAGACTCTGGTGACCGACAGAATGCAGATACAAAGATATAACGCAAGGATAAAAACAAGAACATACTGGAAATAATGCCATGTGTGTAGGTCAAATTAAAACGTATTCCAAGGAGCATTTTAAAACATTTTAGTCCAACATGACAAGTATTAAAAACAAGTGGGGAAAAAAAGCCCTAAAGCAAACAAACATTAGCAGATTGAGTAACAACAACTAAATGACAAAGCACAGCCTGTTTATGAAGTCTAAAGGGAACATCTCGAGAATGATTTATGTGGAACACTATTGACTTTTTCTTTCTTTTTCGATGATTTTGCAGCAGCGGGAGTGAGGGAGGAGTTTCCCAACTGGAATGTGACTCTACTGCCGGCTGCTAAAGTGGTTTCACATATGGTCTTAAAAGAGCAAATTAAACCTAAATACATGAACTTGAAGGCCAAGTTGATCTAGTTGCTTGTTTTGAATGCAAAATAATTGATTTCCCCTTTCATTTTTTTATTTTAGTGTAACAGCTGGTGGCCTGCTGGTGCTATTAATACTATGTAAATACTGCAGAACCTCTATCTAGCAACTTGGCTATTTCTTCAGCCAAAGAACACACCCAACAATCACTACTCTTAGTGTGATTTCTTGACTTTGACGTGGTTAACAAGGACATTTGGCAGGTTTCCTTGTTAAAAGTCTTCTAGTATGTTATTGGCTTCAAAAACCTCACCTCCAGATGAAATTCAGAGGCATGGCTCAACATAAATACAGCTGTGTGGAGTCAATGTTTCACACACTTGTGTTTCTGAACCAAAAAAGGGTTTCAGAGCTTGTAGCAGGTCTAGCGGGTCCCCACATGAAAAGAGCAGTCCTGGATCCTAACCATTTTTCCAACTTCAGCACCAGACTGAAACCTTTTACAACCTCCAATATATCCTACGACCATCCGAGCCCTGCAAAAAAAAAACAAAAAAAAACATAGTGCACTGATGGGAAGTGGGGAGAAAAAAATGGCCACAGATTCTGGGAAATCTCACCAAGAAACTGATAGCTCCAAATGCACACCAACACGCAAATCAATATTTCTCTGCTGGGCTCTGATCCTTGTCCTTGTAGCGGTAATAAATGTGACCGCACACTACAAAAACACCACAGGGATGGTCCTGTTACTTAAAAAACAATCCCAAACCTCATCCGTATGCCTGCAGCCGCCCTATTTTAGGAAAAAAATAAAAGAACACCTAACAAACACCGCCTTGCTCCACACTGGACTTTGCCACTGTTCTGTTTGACCATTCAGCTTGGCAGGGCAGCGTTTTGGAGTAGGCCGTGGAAAATGTCCAAGTGTTCACACAAAAATATACTGCGCACGACTGGCCGCCCTCTGATGCAATCGTTTCTTGGAACCTGAATTTGCTCAGCGCGAAAGGCCTCATTTGTCCCTCCCTGCTATTGACACAGTAGCTAGTCTGGAAGTCAAAGGCTGAACAAATTCAGTCAGGACAAGCAACACACAATCCAGTATTTAGTCAAGGATTGTGCAAGTCAGAAAATATTCACAGTAACTGGCGTGCGAAAATATGATGCATGTTTGCCTTGCCCTGGAATTAAAGGTTAATTATGAATCTATTGATATTTTTGAGGGGAACAAAGTCACTTATTAAATTAGGTCAACCTATTTATTGATCTGGAACCAATTTCAGTCCAAAAGACATTCTAAAGTTAAGTATAAAGTGGAAGTATAAAGTTGTGGAAAACCAGGACTAAAATAAAAATGAAATGGCACAAAGGGCCAAATTTAGTCTGAACTACCGCAGCGTGGTGAGAGATAGCTACTGGTGTAAAAAAACACAGCAAAGAGCTTAGACATTTAGCATCACTATCTGAATAGCCGACTGACACCCACTGCTACTTCGATTATTATTATTAATCACATTACTATCCCTATTTTCATAACTATAATTATACTGTAATAATTGCTGCTGTTATTATAAGTAGTCTTATTATATGAATCATTATGTCATATACATTGAATGTGTTGTATCTCTGTTATGCTGTTCATTCTGTACACATGACATCTATTGCATTCTGTCCATCCTGGGAGAAGGATCCCTCCTCTGTCGTTCTCCCATAGGTTTCTTCCTTTTTTCTCCCTGTTAAAGGGGTTTTTTAGGGGAGTTTTTCCTGTGCCGATGTGAGGGAAGGACAGAGGATGTCGCATGTGCACAGATTGTAAAGCCCTCTGAGGCAAATTTGTAATTTGTGATTCTGGGCTATACAAAATAAACTGAATTGAATTGAATAGACAACAGATTGTGATGAAACCATTTATGTGGAAGTGTTTTCCATATGCACTTTGCTCGGGGCAGCAGTAGAGATTCTATCTTTATACAGTGAACACAGCCACCAACCTTTCAGCACCTCATTATCACGACCACAGTTTTTTAAACTAAGAACAAAACCTCTGTTTATATACGGTTTTCTTTACTAAAACTGTGTGGGGTGGCAGCTGAAGCCAAACTCAGGCAAAAACCTGTGTGTGTATGTTCTCGGCCTACACTCAGCGACGCTGTCATTACGCTGTCATACGATGACCACCGGGACAATCCAAGAGAAATAAGCACACAGTGGCTCTAGTGTACTAAAGTACTGCGTTGAAGTTTTTGAAACACGAGCTGAAGTGGCTGCTAATTATGTTTGACCCTTGAATGGGACGACAGAGAGGAGACCGGATGCAAGTGAGATAAAGTGAAAAAGCGGAGAGAGTTAACAGATGAGTGTGTCTGTGCGAAATGTCAGTGCTCTGACCTCAGTGGAGAGGGGGACATTCAGTCCTGTGTGTGTGTCTGTATGTTTGTGTGTGTGTGTGGCTTTTGGACCTCAACCAGACATCGTTTCCTTCCTTCCTTCCTTGCCTTTCCCTCTAATCCTTTATGAATGTAAATTTTGGAAGCAACAGGATGAGAGTGAAAAAAGGTCCCTTGAAAAATACACAACATGCTTAGAGATTTTCGGCTTCTAAACTACTGTCTTGAGATGATTAAACAACACTTACACACACCCTGGGAGTCAAAAGCACGTCAGTCCAATTGAAAGAAATACACAAACCAGTTAGATTATTTACAGCAAGGACTGAACCAAGTGACCACAAAGAAGTGATCACAAAGAAAACACACAAACAGGGCGGTTTATTTCATGCCAAGTACGAGTAGGCGCCTTCTGACTAATGTTCAGTGTCCCATGCATTGAGTAAGTCTGGGATGAGCTTATTTAGCATGAAACCTCACTACCTATTTTTACAGTTCACCCACATATTTGGCTACGGCAGATTAATTCCGTAAAAACACTGGGAACAGGATACAACACAAACAACTGTAGTTCCTTATTGCTGAAAAAAAAGGTTAATACCTGTCTAGGAATGATTGATAAGACACTGTATTTATCTCTTTTAATTACACTTCTAAAAAAAACATACAATAATAATAATAATTAGTATGCACTGTTACCTGTAAAGGTAGCCAACTATTGAGTAGGGTAGGTTAAATTATGTAAAAAAATTTTTTTTTTCAAGGAGATAATTTCTCAAACAAGTTTTCTGTTTCAGAACTCACTATGTGTTTACAGCTGGGAAAAACAGCTCATTTTCCATACATGCAGACCTATTTGTTCACAACATAGTGAAACATGGTCCCTATCTTTTTGAGACCAAGAGAGAGAGAGAGAGAGAGCAAACCGCCTACGATATATGCTGAAGCAATCAAATATATAAAAATTAGCATTAAAGATAAGTTGATCTGATGAACAAAACATAAATTTAAAAAAAAAAAATCACATTGTTATATACTGTCATATCACAACTGTGGGCTCCCGACTAACGATACTCAACAACAATAATAGACGTGCCCTTATATGCAATAGCTTTTTTTCTGATTTTTTCTGATTCTGCTCCTCTAGAAAAAGAAAAAGTGTCTAATTGAGCAGGTTTCACAAACTGCATCATCACAAAACGCTTCGCCTCATTCTCATTAGCATTAGCAGCCTGGGCAGCATGATGGGTAACGTTACTGTTGACATGTACGTCTCATCATGAGCCACGAACAGACGGAGATTACACTCAGTTCGCTGTCATTTCTACAACATTTTATCAATGGAGGCAGTGTATTTAAAGTGGACGGGCGGGGATAAATGTTAAATATTGTAATATTCACTTGGCAGCCAGCACCCCACCACACACACACACACACACGAGAGAAGAGGCCACTGGCGTTGGGAAAAACACGGCTAACGTTAGCTACAGTAATGTTAGCCGCCAACTACGGACTGAAGTTATTATAAATACACAAATAACACCAACATTACCTCTGATGTAGCCAGAAATCCTTTTCAGTGCTGTCAAAAATGTCGGCTAAATATGTCCAATATTGAAGTTCATAAGAAGCCTGCCCCCGTGCTGCTGTCCGTGCTGTGTAGTAAAAGATATGAGTGAAACCAATCCCAGTGATCCCAGAGGAGGAGGAGGAGGAGGAGGAGGCTGGGATTACTGGAACAGAGCGAACCACACGTTTGATTGACGCTGAAACGGACCAATGAGCGTCCAGGAAACTGGGGAGAGGGCGTTGTCGTGCTGCATTAAAGTCCCACCGGGAAAGAAAACGTGTTCGTAAATAAGGGTCACGACCACGGTCATGATATCTATCCAAACCTATTGACCTGGACCCGATTGTACCGGTTCGGTGGCTTCCAATGCCGGACTCCTTAATTAGATTGATATGAAAGTAAACGTAGGGATGCTCATTTCCAATACATATGTAAAGTTTGTAACATTCTACATCTAAATGCACCTCTTGAGCAATTGATTGAGATGCTTAATAAATTAAACAACGTTGACGAACTTGACCCAAATAATTCAGCCAAATAATTACGGAATTTATAATCAGGCCTTGGTGATGTGGTTCAAATCCTTATGACGATATTAATACTGATGTTAAAAGTGTCATACTGTGTTCCAGTTTTATAATTAACGCCTTCATGAAACCAATATCATTTTTTCGTTTGTTTGTTGTTGTAAAATGATAGTTTGTTCCGATGTATTAATCTAGACAACAAGTACAATGCATATGTCACAGCAGCTCAAGAACAAGATTGGACAAATAACTAATTGTAATAAAATACATAAAATTCATGATAAATAGGGAAATGAAATTCAAAAGCAATTGTACCACTGTATTTACTACAGTAGATGTTAATATGTAACATGCATTGTGCATTGTGCAAATAAATGTGCAAATATGCATGTGCAGAAATAATGTAGAATAATCATACCATATCATTATATGATACTGAAAGTTGAATAAAAGTAATATCAGTCAGCGTTCCCCAATAATCAGGGTTAAAGTTGTATCAATAGCACTGACCAAGTATCTTTTTCTCTTTCTTAAAATACAATATATCTCCATCAAATTAATTCTAAATAATGCCTGTACTGTTTGAATGGGTTATGGATTAATTTAGCATTCACATCTATTTTACACGTTCTTGTTACCCATAAATATATTTATATACGTTTTAAACACAGCATATTCAGCATTCCCCCTGCATTCACTTTTCTGACATCGTCACACAAAACCAACACCGTCATTTCACAAGACTTTCCACTCAAAGAGATTTATACCGGGGACGCCCTTTCGCCTCCTCTCCGGTAGGTGGCAGCAGTGATTTGGATGACCTCACATAGAACACAGTGAAGAAGACACGTGGGCGGGCCTTCACTGACTCCACAGCGCCACTTTTGAGCGCTACATCGTCAACAACAACAGAAGTTGTCAAACAGTGGCAACGACAACCGAGCGAAGAGAGCCACGACGATACAGCCTAAGGTCATATGTGGAAGGTAACATTATTTGTTTTAGTTGGAGTTAATTCTATTTAATAATGTGTGGAAGAACAGATCAAAACATGACGGTGTACGGCTCGGTAGCGGCTCCGGAGACTGACTCTCTCCTTCACTAACAACGGTTGCTAGGAGCTTAGCTTGCTAACGCCATTGGCTGAGCCACCACTGACTACTGCACTGTACATTTTAACTTCGTGTATAATTAGTAGGAGCCAACCAAATGATCTTTAGGCTTTTAAGTTACTGTTAGGTTTGACGTTGACGTGGAGATGCGCTGATATAAAAGGCTGTTAAGTTAACCAAATAGTAACAGGAGTGGTGTTGGCTCTACAGACAACGTTATTCACTACTGGCCTCATGTTTTTAATAACAGAACTGTCAAACATATGTATCACTATATATCTCAATCAAACTGGGGACACAATTTATGGTGAAAGATATCAAAATATTTACTTATACGACCAGAAAAAAAGGTGTCAGTGCCAGAGTTGTCGAAAAGATCTCATGGTTTTATTAATCATGAATTCTTCTGACAAGTGACATGTTTTCTTAATGAATTTTTAAATATATTTCTGTTCCCTAGGTCAAAGATGGTTCAAGACGGTGCTCACATTCGGCGGGGTGGTGCCCAGGACTTCATGGCATACTATGACTTTGCCTGTGCCAGACAGGAGTCAGTCCCTCTCCAGGCTGTTAAGATGAACCTCGACAAAGGGATGCTGGACTTCAATGGAGACAGGGTCAAACTGACAGACTGGCCCCCCATTCTCAGCTCCATCTGCATCAACAAACACCTGCAACACATTGCAATAAGTAGCACACATCAAGCTAGTCTGGCCTCTGGAGACGCAGGTAAGGCCGAAAAAAAACCTGATTCAAAAAGTTACAGTGGGGAATTTGTTTTCATATTATTGAAACAAGTACAGGATAAGTTAAATTACAAACTTCAACCTTGAAAGTGGAATAATTTACCAATTTTGCATATAAAAAAATTAATCATATCACCACCAATTTCAGATAGAAGGTACTATAAGTCTAGCTTCAGGAAGAGGATCCCAGCCATTCGCTCTAAGGACATGACTTTTAAGTTGTGCAAGGCCCTGAGAGAGTGTCTGACTGTCTCTTCCAACCTCAAGACTCTGCAACTCAATGGACTTCCACTGAGAGAGAGGGACCTCATCACCTTAACAAAGGTAAAAAAAAAAAATAGCCAAATAATATGATTTGCAGTGTAACCAGTCGGCATTTAAACCATTATATTGTTATTTGTTTAGTTATTCAGAGAGATGGGCACAGAATCATAAGCTCATTAGCATTTTCTAAACACTCTTTTCAAATACTGGGGTGGATTTTCCATGAAATTTGGTAAAAACTAAATGCATGTGTTTATTTTTTGTATTCCAGGGTTTTTCAAAGAGTGTTTCCTTGGAAAACCTATCTCTGGCTAACTGTCCAATCTCTGATGAAGGCTTAGAGGGTATGTATATTCACAGTGTTTTTTCCTGTACTGTATGTGAGCATGTTGTCTTTGTAACTTCCATTTTCCATATGTTTCAGTCATTTGCCAAAGTGTGAAGTATTCTGCCAGCATCAGGACGGTAGATTTTACAGGATGCAATCTCACCTGGAGAGGGGCAGAGCATATGGCCAACATCATCAAGGTGTGATATTATATATTCATATTCAAGACTTTACCAACATTACTATTTGGATGTGTTATGGACTATCTTCTGTGGTCATTATTTTATTATTATTAATTAATTAATCAGTGATTGTAAACTAAGACCCTAATTAAAAAATGAACAGTATTAAAAATAATCTTTTTCTCAGCATCAGGGAATGCAGAGGCATGGTACCGCATGGGCCGAGTCTCTGAGGTATCGAAAGCCACAGTTTGAGGGAATGGGAGGTCTCCGCCGTGTCACCCTGAACTGTAACACTTTGATAGGGGACCGGGGTGCTGCTGCCCTAGCGCATGAACTGGCAGAGGACCTGTGGGTTAAAGGTCAGTTGGTTTGCGGGGGAAGTTTTTTAAAAAAAATTGTCACTGTTCACCTCTTCGTAGGAATTTTGCTCAGGGTTTCTCAGTCTGTTTTGTGATTTGTTGAACAGCTGTGGACCTGCAGAGGTGCGGTCTGTCCAACGAAGGAGCTCGTCGTTTGCTGGAAGCCCTGAAAACTAATACTGCTCTTTGCGTCCTGGATATCCGTAGCAACCCTTTAATCGGTAAGAAGCTGCCTCAATCATGTTGAAACATTTTTCTAGACTTTCATAGAACTTCTGCCAATATGATGAATAATTGGTATGTCGTTTGTTCCCCACAGCACTTTTGTGTTATGGGTGTAATATACATTGTTGCCTCTAGGCGCAGCTAGCGTAGTGTTAGATTTTTATTTAGCTGTGTGTCCCAATTCCATACTAATTCCAACCCAGTTTCTAAAGTACTGTTTTCATACTGGATAAATGCTATAATTGCTCTATAACACTGTTATTAATTTAATACTGTAATTGTACAGACACATATCTGAAAACCCCAGGAATGTGATG
The DNA here is from genome assembly GCF_027596085.1 of Anoplopoma fimbria. Lineage (NCBI taxonomy): Eukaryota > Metazoa > Chordata > Actinopteri > Perciformes > Anoplopomatidae > Anoplopoma > Anoplopoma fimbria. The sequence goes on along the minus strand of NC_072461.1, from coordinate 9,334,608 downwards.
CTCTGGAAAAATATTTTTCCTTCGTGAAGGTTAGTTTTTTTCCTTTACAGACAAGGTCCTGATTAAAACTATACTAGAGAAAGTACTGATGAATGCTGACGGACAGTCCCCAGAGGTGAGTATCTTTAGCTAATGCTGTCTTTCAGAGTCTCAAGGAATGTGCGGTGTACTTGCATGCATGCTTCATGTTTGTCACAAAGCTGTGTCTTCCTTATTTTGTTCTGCAGTACTGCTGGATCAAGCCTGCAGCCTCAGAGCCACAGAGAGCTTCTGTTCCAAAGAGGCGGGCACTACCCGGCACAGTCAGAGGAAAAACTACATTTAGGATAGGTACAAGTATACATTTTTTATGTTGTTTCTCACAATGCTACATTATGGGCACTTGTCTGTGATTTCAAACAGACAGACAAAATATAGCATTTGTGATGGTTGCCAAAGAATCATCCCATAGAAATATATCATTTCTTTTTTTATTAACAATGGGAAAGCTTTTACTCCAGCTCGTCACCAGGCTCATTAAATATCTAGTTTTGTGGCTGTTAGTGTCTAAAAAGGTTAATTTTCCCACGATGACCTAAACTGTCTAAGTTGCTAACTTTTAACAATTTCAGATTTTCAGACTCCCTTACTGGCATTTAGAAAAAGTCGTAATGCACTTGTGCACAAGTCTCCAGCCTGTGCACAAGTGAACGCAACTTTCAGTGTTAGATCTGTTTGAGTCTGTTTGAGATAGTGTCTATTTTCTCCTACTCATATTGTTCTCTCTCTGACTTCTCACCTTTTGGCTTTTAAGTCATCTGGAGACATGGTAAGAACTTCATCCTGGTCCCTCCTATCACACCCCAGACAGCTCTGCTGACCAGTGCAAAAAAGTGTGTGATGTGGTTTAAATGTCTTTGGGTTGGGATACCATGTAATTAATATCAAAAGCAAAAGATGAAGAGTGCCATGCTGTCTCATAACTGATACAGTGACTAAAATAATTTTCTGCTCGACCCGTCAGCCATTATTCCCTTTTTGCTTGTGATCTTTAAAACCTTCTCTTATAGATGTATAGCCCCTAATGGATGTACACAGTCCTAGTGATAAAACAGAGCTCAAACAGCCAATAATCCCAGAATAAAATTGAGTGGCTAGAAGCTCTCGGATGTTGAACTTCCAGTTGTTTACACGTTTTCTCTCCCTCTCTCTCTCTCTGTGTGTGGTGCAGCTGCTCGTAAAGGAACATCTCCTGGAGGACGGAGTTCAGGCGATGCTCAGACACAGAAGCCCTATTCTCGCTCCGGTTATGTGCCTTGGCGCGCTGCTGCACGAGCTGAACGCCAGAGGTGAGGAACTGCTGGCAAACCGATGCTCTTCATAATGTTAGATACCGTATTCCGTTCATAAATATAACACGTCGTATTTATTATTTCTAAAACAGTTTTTGGCTGCATTTACGAAACATGTCTCATCAAGCATCCAGAATAGAACATAATATAGATTTTATGTCCACAATAACACTTCCTTTATTTACAAAGCGTTTGCCAGGCATCACTCAGTGAATCAAAGACTAATATTATGTTAATGGGTGCTTTTGGGAAGGACAGAGGATGTCGCATGTGTACAGATTGTAAAGCCCTCTGAGGCAAATTTGTAATTTGTGATTCTGGGCTATACAAAATAAACTGAATTGAATTGAATTGAATTTTGTTGCAGAGGTATGCCTCCTGGAGTTTGTGTGATAGATCAAAGCTTTCAGGTGAGTTTTCTTGTGTTTATGGTCAGTTAATTACTGTAGAAATGAATGAAAACATTGTCAAATCAGATCAGAACCCTGTCAAGTATAGTCAAACTGTATTTCCATCATCTGTTGATATGCATGGGTTTCATCAGGGTGCAGCTACCGTGAAGGTTACTGTGGAGTCGGGTTCAGAGGGAGAGGAGGATGAGGAAGATGAAGAAGTGGTGGTGGAAGTTGAGCAGAGACCACCTTCTCTGAGTCTCCAGGACAGGATCACCGGGCGGAAGTTTGAACATATGCAGGTAATTCATATCATCATCATTTATAAGGTTTGTATACAGGAAAAAGGCAAAGCTTTTGGACTTTGAGGAACTTGGAGCATGCATTAATTTGTGTGTGTATTTGTGTGTGTGTGTGTGTGATGTTTGCCCTGCAGATGGAGCTAAAAGAGTGTCGTCTGAGACTGGCAGAGGAGCGCAGAGCCAGACTGAGGGCTGAGTCAAGGCTCATGGAGGTGATGATAAATCCAAAGATATTCACATATCATTTCTGTCTGTTATGTATTTTTCTTCTGTTTTCCACCACTGCAAATTTTCTATGCACTAGTCACCAGTTTATTGTTATAGCCTTAGTTTGAGAGATTTTTATCAGAGTCAAACTTTATTTCATGGCACGGCAGGATCTTAATTCCACATTAAGATTAACTAGCTTGAGGTTCGGTGGGTTTCGGATAATTATGTTCATTTTAACCCTCAGTTCATGTTAATGCTTTTGTAAATGAAGAAACCAGAGACTGAATTCAAGACGCCCTTCTTTTTCTGTCTTTTTTTCGTTTCTATTCAGTATGAGTTGGAGAATGCCCGTCTGCGTGACACAAACTTCTCCCTGTCGGAGGCGCTTGCAGCCACCGGCTCTGCATCAGCACCACCTGCTATCAGTGCTCTTGAAGATGAAGCGGTCCTGGAGAGCATTGAGAGCTCATTTACCAAGTTCCACGCTTTCCTGGATCTCCTCAAGGATGCCGGGTGGGTTTTCTTGAAACTGGCCAGAACAACATTTCTACTTTCACTCTGACTCTGTCAATTTGGCTCTGGGTGGAGGTGAATCAAAGAGTGTCCTTGTTTTACCATACAACTTTCAGTTTCATTATTCGACTCTGGTCATTCAATTGTTCCACCTCATGTCATGTTTTTTACAATTTATTGATTGTTCATTAAAAGGACAGCCCCTGTTTCAAAATGCCAAAAGGCTGGGCTATTTCCTGTAAATTGTCTATTTACCGCAAATGTGGTTCTGGGTTTCTGTTTTGTTCTGAGATGACCTTTAATAACACTGGTCTATTTGTTCTGGTCCTGTCGGCCCCCTCCATTTAGGAACCTTGCACCGGGTACATTACATTACAGTCATTTAGCACAGGGTACAGTTCAAAAGAGAGTTTCATTGTGACAAAGCCCCCGCTTTATTTTATTCTTTTATGTATTTTATATATACCTTATTTATTTTTAAGTCATGGTCAAGGACAATTAAAGGATGCTGAGTTGTTTTGAAACCAAGACCATAAAGTGCAGTAAAAAGGGAAAAAGGGATCAGTCACAAAATTCTGACTCATTTGTTCTTAATATTTCCCTCTTTTTATCCAGTGAACATAATCAAACCAGTATCCCTGCAGTTCATGTTCAAGGAGAGAATCTTTGTATTAGTGAAATATTGCTTTATAATACTGGACTATTACAGTATAAGCAAGCCATATGCGCAAAGAGGCTTATTGCTATGGATGCCATTCAATGCTCTTACAGGTGCATCTTCTACCACACATATATTGCTATGTCGAAGTCGCTTTGGATAAAAGCGTCTGCTAAATGACTGTAATGTAAAATGTAATATATCTTCAAGTTCTTTGAGAACTTTGAAAAGCGCTATATAAATAAAATGTATTATTATTATTATTATTAAGTAATTAATCTAAATGGACATTTTATTTACATTTGCTATGGAAAAAGGTAACCTGTATGTAAAGTAGCATTTGTTAACTATTACCAATTCAACATGTCTGATTATTTTGGTAAACACTTCAGTTGTGCTTGAATGACATTTATGTACCCTTTTACTTTATCTTTAATTGATTTCACCTCTTCTTTTTTTCTTCTTCTGTAGCCTTGGTCAGCTAGCTTCAATGGCTGGAATCGACAAGTCAGATTTCCACCCTCCAGGAAGACCTCAGCTCTCCTCTACAGTAGGACCATATTTGAACGGTGCAGCATCACTGACAGGAGGGGAGCGTGGGGATGTTCCGGCAAAGACTGACGCGTCGTCTTCAATAAGGGTATGCAAGGCCGTGATTGGGAAATGTTTCAAAGAGCGATGTGATTGGGTTATAGGTTCAGGGTTCATGTTTGCAAACACCCCAACAAAAATCCATACATCGCTAATGTTGCATTTTGGTTGAAGGATGAATTGTCTAACAGCACCACAAACTTGCCTTCTTGCCCGCAACGCTGCTGAACTGCGTGTGTAAAGAGTGTCTTTATTTGACTCCTAACACCTTTTAGTTTCATTATGAATCTCTGGTCCTTCTGTTTTTTTCCATAATTTCCTTGGGTCATGTTGACTTACTCACCAGGTGATCTATTACTCACCCTGGGTCAGAAAAGAGTTTCATTCTCACAGAATCCACAGAGAGTTCTTTTGATTTAATTGAACTGTTCTCATATGTTCCTTTATCTAAGCCCTCCCTAAACTACCAACAGGAGAATTGCTTCATGCTGCTTTAATATTTGTTGATCAACGACTTGATCAGTCAACTTATCGTTTTATTAATTTATTTAATGATGCAGCAATAGATGTATTTGTAATATTCATCCATGATACTCATTATAAAGAAAAAACTGATATTGATTCATTAGGAAATTAGATCAATTTGACCTCTTGTATCGGGGTCTATCTCACGTTTTCTCAAAGATCTAAATATTTGATGCAGCCAAGTTCTCATTCATAGGGCGCCGTTAGGGGGCTACTCAGAGAACTGGGGTTACACTGACTGATGTTTTGTGTGTTGCCCATATAATCATGTCTTATGTTGATTTTTAATAATTGTTACTGTTACTCCATTTTTCTCATCAAACCTCCAATTTCTGTCTTTAGGTAGGCGGCGTCCTGCCTGCTCCCCCTGGTAGACCGGCTGACACCCCAACTCCCAGACCTTCGTCCTCTGTCAGGGAGTTTTTGGGTGAAGACAGGCTTCTAGATCTGACCTTCAATCTGGCCTCTGGACCTGCAGGATACCCTTGTGTTGGTGGAGAAGGGGAACCAGATAAATATTCAAAGCCTGTTAGCCAGCAGGACTCAGGTTCTGAGCGCAGCTTCCGTAGCCAAAAATACTTTGATCAGGTTCCCTTCAGTAAAACTTTTCAGACTCCGTCCAGCCACAACAAGAGCAACAACAGCAACTCACACAGAAGCAACGGCTCCAATGGATACAGCTACGACAACAGCTACGCTCACAGTCATTCCTCCCACAGCAGCGGGTCTCATGGTGGATTGTCCGTAAGATCGAGTGTTAGCGACATTATGAGTGACAAGTCGGAATCTGTGGGGTCGGTAGGGTCAAGGAACAGGGGAAAGGGAAGGCTAGTGACAGTCCGTCAGGCAGAGTCAGAGGGGAACACCTATCCTGGGAGAGAGACTCTGGAGCAGATGAGGTCTCTGGGAGGGCAGTCAGATGATGAATCATTCTGAATCATCCACTAGAGAAATAGGAATCTTAGTGCCTTCTCTGTATAGCTATTTCTGTTACTTCCTCTTTTTGAACTATAGATTTATTTTGAAATCTGTGGAAGAAGCAAGACCAGAAGTCTTAGCTTGAGAAGTCACTTAAACACCTTGTTGCATCGAGCCAAAGCACAGATAGAGTTGATTATCCTACTTTTTTTTTTTTTTATTATTATTATTTGAGTTAAGGATTGAGACAATGTGTCAAAAGAAAAGCCATGCAATGTATATTTTTGTAGTTTTGTATTTTTCTAGTTTTGCAGACAGAAAACTTTTATTCAGTTAAGTATGGTAGTAGACATAAAGGATTTAAAGATAACCCCACCACCAATCAAGTCTCAATTTATATTTGCAAATCAAGTTATCTCCAATGTGATCCTGTTTCATGTGGGAACTCATCAAACCTCAGAGATAAAGAATCCCATTTTATGGAAGCTTTTAGAAGAAAAAAAAGAAACCGCTTTGTTCATGTGTACTGTTACTCTTTTTATGACTGTTTGATGCGATGTTGTTTTAAGAAATATTTGATAGATGTGTAATTTGTCAATTCGCATACATTTCAGTAGGTTATTCTACTGTTCCTAATATTTTTAAATAAACATGTTAAGCAATGCACCTTATCAGTTGGTGGAATTGTGCCAGGAAACACTCTGGACCTGTGTCTGCTAGCTTTCCAGATGCATCTGCTGTTTGTTTGTTTTATTTTGGCAGAGAATGAACATCAGTTCCCTTAAGAGGACCACAATTCTTGTTTACTACATTTTGTTGTTTAAGTTCTCTTTTGGTGCAGTGTCCTGAGAAATGAAGAAATGGGACCAAGGCATGATTTTTGTGGGCTAGAGCAGGACACAGTGTTCTGTTTGAGTATGCTTGTTATCCAAGTGATTACAAGTGAGCACCGGTTTCATTTTCCACGTCTTCTCAGTTTTACTTCATCGTGTATATATCTAGCAGTCCTGTTTTGTGGAACTTTTTCCTCAGACACCATTTTTGCAAATGTTTTGATATTTGAGAGAATAATATAAAGATTTGTAGTACAAAGATCGTTATAGATGGATAAGCTGTCATTTGTCACATCACTCCTTCGATAGACTTTGGTTTGTGTGTACTTTCAACTGACTAACATTTTTGGGAAATGACGAAGATCAAGAAGCAAAGGAAGTTTTCTCAGTTTGTTGAACGTGCCTTTGAGTGTACATCAGCCGGAGTTGGACTGTTTTGTCCATGGACAGTGTGTGACAGCCAGCTGTCATGTTTGAGGGCATGATAAGTTTTAACTTTACAGTTAATGCACAGTCACTGATTTTAGACAGACTTGATGCTGAAGCTGCTTCCCTCATGTTAAATAAACACCACTCTTGTTAAATTTAGGTGAGGCACTTGTGCAACATGTCATAATGCTATTTTATACATTAATCCAATTTAAAGTGACTATGTTACTTTTAATAGAAAAAGTAGCATTTCAACTTATAAATTAAGCGCTGCAATCTCTTTTAATCCAATTTAAAGTGACTATGTTACTTTTAATAGAAAAAGTAGCATTTCAACTTATAAATTAAGCGCTGAATTCATGCATTTTTGCTTCTACAGTCTTGCTTGGTCTGGTATGACCACTAGCTCATGGTGGCTAATGTTTGCAATCTTAAGACAGATATCGCTCTATAACTGATATTGCTGTTTCCGTTTGTATGTTTTGAGGACATTTTTTGAATTGTGTTACGGTAACACAAAGTTTCAGCACTTGCCAGTAAAAAACTAAAATAAAATAATAAAAGGAACAAGGAAAGAGTCAGAATGAAAGTGACCAAGTGTTTCGTAACTTGTGTGTCACGGTAAAGGAGTCAGGGCTGGCTTATGGAAACACCGAGGAAGCCCAAGTCTCTTGAGTACTGGTCTTTAAAACCCAGGGTGTGGTGCTCTTTATGTTAAACACTGCAATTTTGCAGAGCACGGCTTGAAATGAAGATCCTCCTTTCAATTTCTTGACCTCTGAGTGAGTAATGACTGACTCTGACACGTGTGGAGGCCGCTGTCTAAATAGTCAGTTTCCATCTGACTTGTAAGTAACCATTTCGGTAAAAGCGACCAATGGAAATATTAGAAAAATTTAAAGGTGAAGCATTTCATAGAATTCAGAAGCTGAAAGGCCTTGACGGTGCAGAGCGGGGGCTTTTATCACTCCCATGTAATAAAACAATGGTCATGCCACACGCTGTGATAGCGCAGCATGTGTGCCATTCAATGTTTTATCGAGCGTGTCACTATCATGGTGCTGAGGCCACCTCGATAAGTAATTTATCAAAGCTCTTCCGCTTCTGTCTGTGCCCTAGAGAACACCTGCTTTATTGTTATCATCACACACAGCACATGCTCCAAGTCTCTACTTTGCACTTTCGATCTCAGCACCTCCAGAACAAAGCGAGGGGTTAGGAAACAGTGTGAAAAAAACTAATTTGCCACAGGGGACTTTACGACATCCTCTGTCCTGTCCGGCCCTCGCTTTGGATAAGGAAAGACCCCCAGAAGTGAGGAAAAGAGGGGGAAATATCCAGTGCGACAAAACTGACACAACAAAAGAAACACCGCATGAAAACTGACACACATCCAAATATTTCAGGAAGACAAACAGCGGCTACTTCATGCCAAGGCTCCTTCTATCTGGGCCAATAAGAGATATCGTCCAAGGTCAACGTCCACACCGAGGAAATGACACGCATTCTTGTTGTTCAAGACTCCATAAGATCAATAGGTAGATGAAGAAATATCACAAAAATGCAAATTGTGCTAGAACTTGTACCTGTGAGTTATATGAGCAGAGTGCCTGAATGCGTCTGTTCGGCATTAGTTCCGGTGGCACCAAACGATCAGTGCATTGAACTGCATGGGCATTGCTCAAACAACAGCGAATAATTGAAAGGAATAGGTCACTCGTGGGTGAAAATTGTATTTGCCCATGTTGGTTGAAACACTGAGATAGAGTGATAAGCCAAAAATAAAGATAGAAAGTTAAAGAGGACAGGTGTAATTGTCTAAAAACAAAGGCAACTACTTCATCCAAGTGAAGCGTAAAGCGAGCGTTACACCCAGAAGAAATGACGGCGAGCAATAGCTCTTTTGCAGTTACCAATTAACAACAAATACATGGTAAGTAAAGCATAGCAGCCACAATCATCACTAAAACATGTACATACATGCATAATCATTCACTTTAGTTTTCTAAAATTGTTCAGCGTCATACTCTGCTGCGTGTTCAAAGGAAGGCCATTCACCGTTGGAATCTGCAGCTCAAGTTTATCACACTCCATCAACTTGTGAAATGTGAAGATTAATAAGATATCATTTTTCTTGATGAGGTTGATCAATGATCATATCAGCACTCATCTTTACATCAAGGTAAAGGTCTCCTGGATGAGCCCATTCAGCCTGGCACATGGCAATAGAGTCCTCTAATAAAACAGGTTGCATCCTGGGCCAATCAAGCCGCTTACATAACACTGGCTGCAGGCCATCCCACGGTTGACCTGCTGCGGAGCAAACCTGAGGAGATTTATTCATCAAACCCACCCCACCCCACCCCCTCCCCCGACACACTCTGTGCTCTGAGCGAAGGCAAATAGTGACGAAATGTGACCAATGACGTGTGTTTCTTGTTTGACTAAACTGTCCATTTTTGGGGGGGCCTGAGTGAACGAGAGGGTATCAAGGGTTGTGCAGAATAAACTTATGAAATGGCACAAATGCATGCAATGAATTTTTGATGCACAGGTTTTCTACTTTGAGCTTGGTTGCTGACTTTATTTAAGTAACTTCCCTTCCACATTAAAGTTACTGTTGCTATCCCATTTAAAAATCACAGAATACACTGTGCAAAAATGTAAACAAAATGCAAAGGAAAAAGCATTGGTTTATACAGTGGAAACCCCAAGATACAAAATAAAAGACCTGATACACGTGCCATCCACGGATATGTGAAACTGGTACAGAGGACACGGTGAAGTATTAGCTACTTATCACTGAAGCTGGTGGCAACTATAAAGTGTTATTTGTAGTTTCCACATACACTCCCCTTTTTCGATTGCGCCTTATCTTTCAAATTTATCTGCTAATACAAAACCAACCCAGTCACAGTAAATGCACTTGGTTGCTTGCCAGGGAGATGCCAGTTGTGCACAGACATCATACAGAATAGCTGGTACTTTGATCAGTAATACTGTTTATTGATGACCGATCAAGATTTCCCTCGAATCAAAGTACAGAGGGTAACGCATGCATTAGCATGCTTGCTAGGCTGAAGCCAGACAGGGCTTATCTGTAGATAAATGTCTGAACAATGACTGCAATGACTTGTGACTATTAATGAACCATTAGGGGTTGTATTGAACACGTCACCATTTTTCGCAGTAAATATATTTCTAAAGGTGCTATTGACATGAAATGTTCACCAGATGTCGGTAACAACCCAAGTAATCCATACATACAAAGAAAAAAAAACAAATAAGTTCAGAAATTAAGTTATGTGTAATAAAATGGAATGACACAGGGAAAAAGTATTGAACACGCTTACTGAAATGTATTTAATACTTGGTACAAAAGCCTTTGTTGGTAATGACAGCTTCAAGACGCCTCCTGTATGGAGAAACTAGTTGCATGCATTGCTCAGGTGTGATTTTGGCCCATTCTTCCACACAAACTTCAAATCTTGAAGGTTCGTGTGCCTCTTCTATGAACTCTGATCTTTAGTTCTTTCCATAGATTTTCTATTGGATTCAAGTCAGGTGATTGGCTGGGCTGTTCTAGCAGATTTATTTTCTTTCTCTGAAACCAATTGAGAGTTTCCTTGGCTGTGTGTTTGGGATCATTGTCTTGCTGAAATGTCCACCCTCGTTTCATCTTCATCATCCTGGTAGATGGCAGCAGATTGTTATCAAGAGTGTCTCGGTACATTTTTCCATTCATCCTTCCTTCAATTATATGAAGTTTGCCAGTGCCGTATGCTGAAAAACAGCCCCACATCATGATGTTCCCACCTCCAAACTTCACTGTTGGTATGGTGTTTTTGGGGTGATGTGCAGTGCCATTTGACCTCCAAACATGGTGTGTATTATGGCATCCAAAGAGTTCAATTTTGGTCTCATCTGACCAGACTATATTCTCCCAGCATTTCACAGGCTTGTCTAAATGTTGTGCAGCAAACTTTAAACGAGCTTCAACATGCTTTTTCTTCAGCAATGGAGTCTTGCGTGGTGAGCGTGCATTCAGGCCATCGTGGTTGAGTGCATTACTTATTGTTTTCTTTGAAACAATTGTACCTGCTAATTCCAGGTCTTTCTGAAGCTCTCCACAAGTGGGCCTTGGCTCTTGGACAACTCTTCTGATAATTCTTTTCACTCCTCTGTCAGAAATCTTGCGAGGAGAACCTGGTCGTGGCCGGTTTAAAGTGAAATTTTTTTTTTTCACTTCCGGATTATGGCCCCAACAGTGCTCACTGGAACATTCAGAAGTTTAGAAATCCTTCTGTAACCAATGCCATCAGTATGTTTTGCAACAATAAGGTTGCGAAGGTCTTGAGAGAGCTCTTTGCTTTTACCCATCATGAGATGTTTCTTGTGTGACACCTTGGTAATGAGACACCTTTTTATAGGCCATCAGTTGGGACTGAACCAGCTGATATTAATTTGCACTGACAAGGGGCAGGATTGCTTTCTAATTACTGATAGATTTCAACTGGTGTCTTGGCTTTCCATGCCTTTTTGCACCTCCCTTTCTTCATGTGTTCAATACTTTTTCCGTGTCATTCCATTTTATTACACAAAACTTGAAGCTGTCATTACCAACAAAGGCTTTTGTACCAAGTATTAAATACATTTCAGTAAGCGTGTTCAATACTTTTTCCCTGTGTCATTCCATTTTATTACACATAACTTAATTTCTGAACTTATTTGTTTTGTTTTATGGATTACTTGGGTTGTTTCCGACATCTGATGAAAATTTCATGTCAATAGCACCTTTAGAAATATATTTACTGAGAAAAATGGTGACGTGTTCAATACTTATTTTACCCGCTCTATATATGTATATATGTCCGTGAGAGGTGCTGAAGCTAACAAACGTGTAAGTTAACACCCAGCAGCCCACACAAAAAGGCCCACATGTGTGCATGCATTCTGCACAAACAAACTCTTTGCGTGTCAGGTGCTTGTTGAATGAGGTATGAGATGCATAGAACTAGTTACACCAAAAATGAAGACAACACAACATGAAGTTCTGTGAAAGGGTAATGGTGTTTAATGGTCAGTTATGGCAAGATTTATCCTTTACTGCATCGCGGAATCATTTAGTGCTATGAGAGGCGCCGTGCTGTAAAAGCCACGCGCTATATAAATACAGTTACATTTAGAATATGCCAAAATCCTGAGAGAAGGTTTGAGTTTCATCTAAACACGCTGTCTGCTAATAAGACAAAAAGGCTCTCTGGGTGAGAGGATGAATACGTTTAGGAGTAACACAGAGGTTTGCCAATTTAACACTCTCTCTCTCTCTTTGCTGCAAATAAATTATAACCATCACGCTTTAAAAAAAAACACTTTACTTTTTTCCAAATGCAAATGGAACATTTTTTTGTAATTAGATTATACAAACGATGTTACACTTCACGATTTTCAACAGGTGTTAAGACAATTTTGAGTGGCATAAGTTGACAGTAAAATACAGCTATAAAAGTGCTCCACCGATAACAAAACTGTTGATTGCTGAACTGTTTTTTCGTTTTCTTGAGATATAAAATTTAAACACTAAAAACAGCAATATCCGCCCCCCCCCCTTTTTTTTTTTTTTTTTAGAAATGCTAAAGCTCTACTCTCTGACTATGGGCCATAACTTTACAAAAGTGTGGTTACACAGGTTGTAGATAAACAGGAATGTTGTTATTGGGAAAGGGTCTCCTCGGGCCCAGCAAACAAAAGGCAGATTCAATCCGTGTCCAAGCCTATTCATGCATTCGTCCTGCGCTCATCAGTATTTGCCAAGCTCACACTGGGCAAGCGATAAAGCCATTCTAATTACTGGGTTGTCCCTTTGAACCGGCCCGCTCCTGATTTTTAAATGGGTTGCTTAGTCATAGTAGGTCCACATTTCGCTTCCCTCAGCAGTTTCCCCTTGAATCAATCTCACAACATTGTCATTTTTAAATGTAACTGCCTTCGTCATCCGGAGCCTCCTTTGGCGACCATTAGTTGTTCTCTTGTGACACTGTGGACTCCTGAGAAAAAAAGAGTGGGAGACAGAGCAAGAGGTCAGGTCATTAGTCACTGAATTAAACATTTCCCTTCGCCTTTAAGTCAATCCTAATTTAGACAGGGTTTTTCAAAGTCAGGATCTTAATTCGGACTCAAATTTTTCCAACGTGATACAGCACCTAATTGCTCATCCATCCGAAAAAAACAACAACAAACCTCAGACCACTGTCGAGAGCTAGGGGCGTATAGCGAGTTAAGTTCGCTGTGTAATTACACTTACGTCCTTCTGCTATCTTATCTCCTCTGTACAGTGTCGCAATCCAATGCACTGACTTGACGGTGTTATGGTCAAGGTGTGCTTATACAACTTGTATATTTCCGATAAGGCCACTGTCGGTAGCCGAGGTCCTATAGCGTTGGGCGCTCTTGTTTTCACATCCTTGTGCTATTTTCATTTCTCTGCCATTCATTTTTACAATGTGCAGTGCTTTGGAATTTCAATTTTCAAAGAAAATATTTAAGCTAAAAAGTGAATTCTTCCGTCCCTGAAGATAATAAAAAAAAACCTGCTACAACATTTCTTGCCTGCCAAAGCAACTATTTTGTTGAAACAGCAGCAACTGGAAACACATATATAATGGATAGCAAATGGTAACTTTCTATTAAATCCCTTAATCTCCAAAGGGTGCTGCTTTAATTGCCTATAGGCCGTGCTTAATGAGACAATCAAGACACTATAAAAAACTTCCACTTCCTGCTCATAAGGCGGAGGGGGTGAGGAGGTCTGTGAGAGCTCCTGTGTGTGGTAATATGTAGTTATTTATATATTTAGGCTTTCAGTGTTTTTTGTACTGTGCATATTGTCAGAATATCACATATCTTTGAGTTTAACTTCCAACAATCATAACTTCCACCTACAGAATTTGACTTTCCAAATTCAGGTGTCCAAAGAACATGAAATACTCCTCCTTACTGTAATTTTTAATTTAATATGTATCAAAACCATAATAAAAGAAAAGTCCCTTACAAATGGAGTCCTCTCTCCGTATTTGCTCCAGAAGGTCATCTTGACAGTGTTCCTGTGCCCTGTCCGCTGGTCAAAGGTCTGGCAGGTCTGGAACGGCGGACTGTACAGGTGCAAACTGGCTGCGCACTCCGTGTGGCTGCCATTTTCCACACGATGCAGGCCAATGGAGTCTGAAATATGCAGCGCATGAACAGGAAAACATACATTAAGGCAGCGTTTACCACTGGAATGCTGTGAAATGGGGCTCACGGGCCTTTCCTGGCAGTGAGACCAAACATCACACCACGGCTCTGATGGCTTTGGGGAAATACTCGAGTCAGCAGAGATTTTGGGGGAGAGACCGACTATTCAGAGCGAGAACTGGCTGTTCTAACTCCTGAGTCCAAGTTGACATAACCTCACTGCAGAGGTTTGAAACTTTGGTATCACTCTGCGCTGTAAAAAGTGACACATAGTCCCGACTGTTTCAGAGATAGTAGGTATCTGATGTGGGACAGAACATGTAGAGAATGTTTCTTTTATTGTTCTCAACACATAGTAATTTGAAAGTTTAACCCGTAGAGCGCCTCAGGAATGAGTCTTAAAACCCGGATATAAGTCAATGGGTGTTTTGAACAGGTTTTTGGTTACATGCCTGGTTTGGGGCTAACACAAGCTCAAGAGATTTTAATGTTTTGTTCTATTATATAAAAATATGTCAGTTTATACCCCTAGCGTGAGTTTTGAAGCTTTTGTGTTTCTTAAAAAAGGCAGTTGCTAACAAATGGCTAAATGTTAGCTTTTGACTTTTGACAACTGCATTAACGCATAACAAATCACAAAAACTGTGATCATTTGTGAAAAAATAAATGTTTGTTTGCCGCAGAGATTCATTTCTGGACTAAACCAAAATCCAATGAAGACATCCTGTTGGATTTTGTTAACTGTACCAATGCTACGCTAACCTCTGGGGTCGGCCTACAAAAATAAGTCATCCCTGCAGCACTTTATGAAGAATCCCTTGCCCCCACACAAACAAACAAGTATTACTGTAACAGAATCAAGATGCATACATTTCTGAATGGTGAATGGCTATCTCTATTCAAAAAGAAAAGAAAAAATATGCACACAGTCTGGTTTCTCACCGTTTATGTAAGCAACCTTGTTTTCCTGGAGAATCCTCTGTGACTTCTGGACCATGTCTCCTTGTGATTTACTGTCGGGCCACTCAAACAGTGTCTCCTTCAGCTGACCCTGCAGCAGCTTCATGAAACAATGGCAGTCTGTGTGGTCGTGGATGCTGCTGCAAATCGTACGGAAACGCACAAGTAAACAGTGTCAGAATACGGTCCTCTTTAAGTCCAAAAAAGCAACAATAAAAATCAGTCCTTTCAAGAAATGTCTGGGATTCTGTCACAAGGGGAGACAGTTTTAAGAAATTCTGGATCTCTTCTTCTTGTGTTATGACATTCAAATTGTTCCACTAGAGTGGCAGATACTATCCTTGCATAATATAATGTAATTCAAAGTCATTCAAATCTTGTGAGTAATGAGCCATAACAATGTCAAAACCTTTTTCAGGCCGCTCTTGTGAATTACAGTTGTCCGGCCACATTTCAATGTGGACAATGTTTGGAACCATTAATCCTTACTGTTAGTGCAATCTGCTAGTCAAATACTATGTAATGAATCATATAAAGACAAAGATGTTAGCATTCTAACAAACTTAAATAGACCTTTCCATTTCTATAGACATTTGCTGACGTAGTGAAACATGCGATAGATATCCTCAAATAACATTTACATAACCTTCCTCTCTGTCTGTTACACACAGGACTCTCTTATCTCTATTGACTTGAATTGCCACAGAAAATAACAGTTAATAGCTTTACGCAACAGCTATAATCAATATAAATTGGCAGTGATCTCTTAGATCTTTTTGATTCCAAATTACAATGAGAAAAAACACAGTTGGATCATATTTTGTAATAAATGAGCGGCTCACCTGCCGTGGCCTTCTCCCCAGCACAGAATCATGAGATTGAACTTCCCGTTGCCCTCGTCAACCAAGTTCCTTGTGTACCTGCAAGAGAGGACAATTTGCTCAACGAACAGGGAGACATGGGGCGCATTAAAAAGGTCTCAAATGAGTCCAGAGATTAGCTTTTGCCCCGAATTGTTAATTAAATGTACTGGAAATGTTAATGTTAAATGGGGAAAAAAACATTAAAAAACATGCTGCTTTACACTGAATACCGAATTCAAATGATGTAGAATCATTTCAGGACAAACCTAAATATCAACGTGAGCATATTTATCCAGGGGTCAGACAACAGAGGGGGCCATTAGTGATCATTCTCTGTCCACACAGATAACTTCGTGTCATAGGACCTTGCTCTGCGTGTCAATATTGTTATTTATGTTCCTGCCCCGTGCGACTCCTTCAGCCTCCAAAATATTTGCAAAGGCAGCTGCAGCTCCCGTTGCGGATAACAGGCAGCCCCAGCCAGTCGGGTGTGCGTCCGTTCTCGGCGTTGATTGGCCCGCCCGCTCACCCTCCCTCCGTTGACCCCCTCGCTAATCAAAACACTGGAGCTATTGAAAGGCGTTTGAATAGAGCACCCATATTTTGTAGTGAGGAACCACATAAACATGTAGGATGGACTGGTTTGTTCGAGGCTATCTGCTCAATGCGTAAGGCGTTAATAAATGGACTGCATTCATATGAATTTTAGTCTCTTTTTATTTCAATTACACGTGTCTAAATATGTTATTTTGTATGGAAACAACACCATGGTTTTCATTCAAATATAAGAACGATGATTGTTTGTTTTTTAATAAAAAAACAAAAACATTTCAACTGATTGTATCAATGTTAAAAATGCATTCACTTTTGAATTAACCTATTAGATTCCCCATTTTTTTCAAGGGCAGTTTAACTTTCTAGAGCAGCCTAAAAAGGTGTTGTTTTTTTTTCTCAATAAAAGGTAAGAGCAGCAGACATAAAATAAACACACAATATGAACAAAAGCAAAATATATGATTGGAAAAATCAAACATTTGGACCATAGTTAAAACAAAATCACACTAGTCCAAGGTGACAGACAGCCACACAGCAAGAGTGCAAAGTGCAGGAGCATAATAAATTAGTAATATCTGATTAGTAAGTATGCTGTACAATATCAAAACTTCTGAATTGCAAGCATTTTTTTTTTTTTACCTGTACTGGTCAAACTTTGCATATTTCTTCCACTCCTGAGGGTTGCTCTCATATGCTTCCATTATGTTTTGGACCTCCTCAATATTGATGCTGTCGCTCTCGAAGACTTTGTGCAGGGTTTTTATCAGGTCGTCCAGAGTTTCTGGCTTCACAACCTCGGTGTGCTCCATCTCTGTGCGAGGGGGGGCTTCTGTTTCAGATAGTTCTCCTCAGCTTGAAACAGCAGGTTTCTGTAATAGCAACTCTCTGCAAGTCGTGTACTTTTTATAGGCTGGCGCTGCAATTTTGGGGGCGAGCTGCTGTTGGACTGTACCATTATGTGAGAAGGTGGACGCCCACAACACGCAGTCTAATTTAAATACATTTTATCAGGAGCGCATCATGAAATATTGCAAACAGAATAAATATGGCTGCATCACTCTCACTCAATAGAAATAATACATTTTCTATTATTTTGTATTTATTTTTGCATGCTTTAACTCAAAAACATATGCAGTCATTTCACACACAAATCAATTGGACTAATCCTCTCTGAGTCCAATCCACCACGTTGCCACAAACACAGCCTCCCCCCTCACTGAGGCATTTCTCCAACAATGGATGTCCAGCCTTGTTTTCTGTTGTTTTTTGGGCTCTCTCCTCCAGGAACTCAGTCATCCACACACTGCCCAAGGTGTGTGCACAGAGGAGGCTCACAAACAAAGTGGGGATGGTATAGTAAATGTGTGGTGGGGGTCGGATAAACAAGGTTGAATGGTGTCATATCTAAAAAGGGTAGATCAAGACAAAGGGAAAGTGATTTATTAACACTGCAGATGCTTTACTAGATCCAACCAGGCATTGTCCTGTGTGTCCTTGTCGCCTCACTTAGAAGATCCCATAAATACCTGCACATGCAGGTGCAAGGTGTGAGTTAAACACTGCTTATAAACAATACTAATTTAGCAAATTCAATTAAATGAGAGAGTCACGTGTTAGAAAGTAAAAAATAGCATAGCCCACTATCATTAAGTGCAAATGTCAGAAGTTAAAGTCGCTGCATCTTGGGTATTTATAACTTTTTCAGTGCAATGTTTCCATCTTCAGCCCCAGATCACTGACCTGAGATCAGTAAACCACAGGAGACAAAACTGAGTTAATGCCCCTGCATCTGTGTACGTGCATGATGGGATTGAGTAAGGTAGTAAATCAGCTCCTGTCCGTGTGTTTGATAACATGATTATCGGCACGTCCTTGGCGTTGTGTGTCAGCCAGTCCAGCTCTCTCAGCTTGCACTAAATCATAAATCATTCTTGTGAATATCAAATTACTCCACATAAATATGCAGGCCATTCGAGGTGCTCCACCAGCTGAAGGAAAAGGAGAGGACTGAAGACATGCAACATGTCAGTGGAAGCTTCTACAGTATTTGCAGATGTAAAAAGTGTTTGTTCCTGCACGCTGTTGAGCAGTGGTTGCTCAGAAATATATCAAATATCAACGCAGGTGTCAGAGAGCTCGGTTGAGATTTTGAGGACAAAGTCTTGCTCGATGACACTTAACAAGTATTTAAGAGAAATCAGAGCAACACTGCTTGCTTGAGAGCAGAACACTTTTCAGATTTTTAGAAAAGGATGACTTTAAATCATCAACATTTTACTTGTTACCACAGGTTAGGGTCCAAACTCCTGTTGAAACTCAACTTGAGTCAGAGGAAAATCCTCTCTGGCTGAGGAAGATATGCACGCCTTCATGGCAGCAGACTGCAGAAAAACTGGGGAATGTTCTTTGCATCAGAGGTTTTGGCAAGTTCTCCTATGAGATGCCACATCATCAACAGCAGATGTGCTGAGGCTCCACCTTGTGGCTAAAACTTAAACCAACTCTTCCCACTTAGTACTACTGATGGACAGGGTATTAAACTGATGCTCTTGGTTTGATGGGAAATAACATCTAAACTGGTTTGCTGGTTTTGTAAATATTTTCATAAAAAATAGTGTAACTTTAATATGGAAAATGAACGAGTTGCTGATGTTCATAGATTGCTTGTATCCCATTTTGTCTTCAATTGTTCATACTAACAACAGAACAGTTAATGTTTGGGGAAATATTATTTCCATAAATAAAGAAGGACAAAAAGTTTCCCAACTGCAGACTTTTCTCATTTTATTTTGTAATTATTTCGTAAACCCTTCTGTTACAAACAAATGCGAAAAACTGTCACACTTTACTTTACTTTTTTTAACCGTATTATTAAGTACAATTCTAGAGCTACTATGTGTGAATGCAGACTTTTGTTTATGTATTCCCCTATTCTTTAATGTTTGATGATGATAATGATGATTATTCTTACTATTATATTACCAAAACATGCTTCATACATACAATTTGCACTGTGTTTACGACAAACTGTATGTAAAACGTTTCCACTTAAAATCAAATGCGTAACAAAAATAAATAACGTACCTTACGTCATATACGTGAGACATAATCAAAACAGAAAGAAGGACAATGGCGCGCGATAAATATATATATAAAAATAAATATATATATATATATATATATATATATATAAATATATATATATATATATATATATATATATATATATATATATATATATATATATATTTAACAAGACACAAGAAATAAGACCAAAACACAGGTAACCCAAACAACTGCATGGATGGTCCAAGCATCAGGCATATCAACAGTAAATAATCACATTTCCCTTTCGCGGTTTGCGGCGCCGGACGGAGGTTCAGTTTGAACCATATCGGCTACCGTAGCAGGAGGAGGAGGAGAGCATGACTGGTCCCTTGACGTGGAATATTTCCGTAAAGAGACGATGGAGGAGTAGCAGCGTGTAGCTCGAAGCTATCCCGTATTAACCTTAAATCGAGACGGGATTAAGCTCTGACCCCCCCACTCCGTTCTGGACTCACGGGAGTTAACAGACGACAGTCTTTCGCAGACTGACCCCTTTCTGTTCCCCCGCCTCCCCGCGCTCAGCTACAGTCATGATAAAAGCCATTTTAATATTCAACAACCATGGGAAACCGAGGCTTTCTAAATTCTACGAGCATTATGTGAGTAACATGTTAATTATTTACACAACGTATTGTTCATCAAGGTTGTCACAGGCGGAAGTAAATAAAAAAAAAAAGAATAGCGAGCTGCGTCTGTTAAGACACTTTGTGTTATGTTTTTTTAAAGCAAAGCTAGGCGGATGTAGCTATACCTTTTAATAAATATACATTCATTGCATATTTTCGCAAACTGTTTGAATGGGACGGTGTCTGCAGGCTGCTTCGCACGCGCCCCGTGATGTGCTGTTGTTTCGGACTGCTCCCCCCCTCCTCGGTGTATAAGATGTCAGTCTGAACCCTGCTGTCCTTTAAAAATATGAATAATTAAACGAAGCGAGCCGTAGCGAAATATCGGATTCCTGCCTAACCTGTGCGAACAGCCCCGTGCCACATTTTCGCGTTTAAAGTGCAGCTGTTGCTGGTGAAACACGGCGAAGTGAGGTCACTCTGTTTGTGTCACATGACTTTAAATGACGCCCTTGTGAGTGTCTCGTGCTCTCACCACCGGCCTTTTAACTGCTTCAATTAGTTCCGTTGTCTTTAACTTGGAGTGAAGTTGTACCCACCTGCTCTGCCGGGAAAACTCCGATCATGTAGCAACTAACCGGTTATGTCATACCCTTTGTTGGGCAAGCTGCGTTGGCTTGTTCTCATAATTGGATTTCTATCTCACGGTTGGCTGCATGCCGGTTCTTTTATTTTGGTGCCACCTCAGCAAGGTGACTTGGACATAGCAACATCATTCATTGGCAACTGTGTGAACCAATGGATGTCATTTTTTTCAAGCAAAAAAATAAATAAATGTGAGGTTTGCTGTTCTTTGTGTGTACTCAAGTCCTGTACTTCAACTCAATCCTGAGGTATTTGTTCTTAACTTAATATTATACTGCTACTTTAGTCTTCTATAACACTACAATTCAGAGGAAATATTATACAACACTACATTAATTTGATAACTCAAGTTACTAGTATCTATGCAGATACAGATGAGTACATGTAATACAAAATCAACAAATACATTGTGATGTGTTATTAAAGGTTAAGATAAGTTCATTTTGATTCTAATGCTTTTGTTTTGAATCGAGGACTTTTACAACAACAACTTTTTTTTACTTTTAGTAGTATTTCTACACTGTGTTATCGCTACTTTTTCTTAAATACAAGATATGAATACGTATTCACCACGGGCTGTATGTGATTAGGATGATTATTGTTTTTGTTAACAATTCTTTTCAATATCAATTAATCATCTGAGTATTTTCTCAATCAGTTAGTCTAAAACATGTGAGAAAACTGTGAAAAGGCCCACTAAAGTTTCCCAGAACCCAACGTGATATCTTCAAATTCTTGTTTATCAGTAAAAAACCCGTAAATATTTAGTTTACTATCAAGATAAGACAAGGAAAAGCAGCAAATATTTGCGTATGAGATGCTCGAGCCAGCAAGTGTTTGGACTTTTTGCTTGAAAAAATCACTCTCATTACAAATGGTTTCTGGTCTAAAATTCGGACAGCAGGTCAGAAATAAGTGATGGGAATTTGTCACAATTGTTTTATGAACAAAAAATGAATGGAAAAAGATTTCATCATTTCCCTGCACTTAAAAACACAAGGCCGAACGCTGTTGTTTAATCCAGCATGGTATCGTATCTAATTATTGAGATTCAGGAGGATACATTGAACGTGATTGGATTATAAGCAGCCGATGTAGACACCATCTGTTATATTAAAGGCTGAGGTGTCGGCTTACTGGCTGGCAGGGTATAATATACTAACATTCTAGTAGCTGTGAAGACTGTTTTGAGCAGTGAGTTAAGTCATGAACTTGCATAAACAAATTCAATAAATACAGTAAGTGACAAGGTTAGAGCTGCAAATATTTGTGTTATGTTGTGAAGCTTTGACTTCTTTGCTCTGAATTTACGTAAATCAAAAATTTAAATCCATAAGCAGTATCTAAATACTTATATATATATATAAGTATTTCGAGTTATATGAGATGCTGCTATTTTTAAGTGTGTATATTTTATCTGTGAGTGCCGTATCCCTGCTGGTCCCATGCTACAAGTCACATGACCGGCCTTCCAGCCAGCTGCATGCTGGACAGCGTCCTCTCTCCTTGAGCTCGCTGACCTGTTCTGCACCCCGAGAGGACATTAGCGCCCTTTGGTGGGGCTGACTCAGTGTTAGAGATGCACACACAACAGATTCAAACCCCCGTTGAGGATGATAAGGTTTATGCTAAAACTCTCAGACCACATGTTTTTGCGTCTCATACCTTGTGTGTGCATTTTCAGTTCAGGCAAGACACCCCAGACCAAAGCATTGTTTTTTGTGTGCTGATTAATGTTAAGATTTTAGGCCATTTTGCTTCCATAACATGTCTTCTATCAGACTTGTGGAAAGAAGACAATCAAAATAAACATTAAGGTGTTTGTTTCATTACTTTGGTGATTTGCATCTATAGACTTCTCCTAAAGTAAGCATCATGTGATGCCTCATTTGCACATTTAAACATAAAATGTCAGAAAACTTGTTAAACAAAAAAATAATAATCATGTAAGTTGGGGACGTTCCATCGTTATATCTATTAGTTGATCTAAAAAAAATTACCCTATTCCACTGTAGTGTTTTGCGAAATGTATATGTTTTAACAATAAATTTATTTAAATGCCGTTTCCGCTAAATAATTTTTTCTGAGGCAGAAATCTCCACTTAAGCAGCAACTACATACACCAAACTGTCCAGCTCCATTCCTATCAATGTTCTGAAGGTATTTTTGCAGATGGATTTGTTCATTTAAAAAAAAAAAAAATTCACAAGGTTCAAGGTTACAGATATTGTTCAACACAGGGCTGCGCAACAAAAGCATTTTTTTTTATTACATAAAAACACACAAAAAAGATTCTTAGAACATTTTATTCCAAAAAATATGAGATACAAATGTATTCTTTTAGACAGTTGACATTATTGTCTGACTTATGGAGTGATGCAAAGAGATATCCCAAATTCCCTCTGTAAAAACCTTTGACCCTAATATGTCAACAAAATGACATGGCTGAACCTGGCTTTATCCAATGTTCAGATATCTCTTCTGGGAATGTATGCAAATTAGCACATATTCAATCAGGTACTGATAAACATAACATTTAAGAAAACTTGCGATACAGACAATAATTATCTTTTTTATTGAATTTCATGTCGGTATCTATTTGTTAATAATGTTCCTTTATTCACCAAAGGTGTCTCCCCTTATTTTTTATTGGCTAATATATGTTTCATCCCCTAAATAACATAATTCATAAATCTGAGTTTTAGAATGAGCCTCAAATCAATTTTTTGTGCTGCGGCACTTTGGCCCTTTATTAGCTCAGGAAATCTTTTCAGGAACTGTTTGCAAACAAGCCCAAGGATATTTGTGGTTTTAGACCTAATCTCAACCATTAGCAAACAATAAGATGAGCATGCCTTTGTTCAGTTTGCACAATGACATCACTGCCTGTTCAGCCTGTGGGCACTAGTGTATGTTTAGCTATGTAATAGAGAATGGTGAGTGTATATTCCATGTTTTTTTCACTCAGAACTAATGCATATATTCAAGATAAAGAGAGGCCAGGGGAACCATTTATTCCCCCGCCAACCCAGCCTCCTGGATAGGAGTAATGAAATGGCTCACTGGAAGCAATTAAGTGCACAAACAGAACATTATTCAGCAGCTCCTCTTTGTTTTGACACTCTCTTGTTTCCTCGTTCTTCCTTGCAGAGTGAAGACACAGAGCAACAGATCATCAGGGAAACCTTCCACTTGGTCTCGAAAAGAGATGAGAACGTCTGTAATTTCCTAGAAGGTGGAATGTAAGCATGGCAACGGTAACAGTATGTCTAAATGCGAGTGCAAGTAAATACTCCAGTTTATCATTTCGCACAATAGAAGGAAAGCTTTATGAATGAGCGTCAATAGTAACAGTGTTTGTTTTAAGTTCATCCATCATTCATGAATGAGGAACAGAGTAGGTGTCGTTTTACCTCTGGAAATGTCATCCCTCCCTCTTTCTCTTGCAAATACACATGGTTAAAAAAAATTGTATTATAGTGTACATTAAGCATTAGGCAACTACTGAGTGTTACCACATCAACCAAAGATCCCTTCATTCACATTTCCCTTTGTGTGACGACAAAGGACTAGGCAGGGTTACAACATTTCCTGTGGTATGTCACACAGCCATTGGATAAGCATTAACTTTCATATCTTCTTATGTTAGTATGTCCTATCTTCACATGTGTTGCTCCCTGACTAAACACATCCGTTCGTAACATGTTAACAGCATATTATGGCACAGACACGTATCTTTATGCAAATGTGCTACAGGCGTTGATCGACGTGACGATCCTGCATGTAATGTATTCACTCCGGAGAGGTGTGATGTTTCCTTGCCCCCTGTGTTTCAGGTTGATTGGAGGATCGGACTACAGGCTGATCTACAGACACTACGCCACACTGTACTTTGTGTTTTGTGTGGACTCCTCAGAGAGTGAGCTAGGCATTTTAGACCTGATCCAGGTAAAAGCTTGAGAAACCAAAGTTGAACTGTTCCACTTTCTGTGTCTTTATTTTTCGCATTAACAATCAAGTCAATTTTTATTGATCCGTACCAGCGACAGCCATGGCAGTTATATTTTTGAGTTCTTCGTCCGGTCCATTCTCGAGAACCTAATATCTCAGGAACACCTTGAAGCAATTTCGTCAAATTTAGAGCAAACGTCCACTTGGACACAAGGATTAACTGATTAGAATCTGGAGGTCAAAGGTCAATGTGACCTCACAAAACACTTTTGTGGCCATAACTCAAGAATTCCTTTCCTAGGTTGATTAGAATTGGTGGTTAAAGGTCACTGTGACCTTACGTCCAACCCATTCTCATGAACATAATATCTCAGGAATGCCTTGAGTGAATTTTTTTCTAATTTGGCACAATTTAGAAAAAAGGACCTAAGTTGAACTGATTAGAATTTAAAGGTCAAAGGTCACTGTACCTCACAAAACACCTTTGTGATGATATTTTGGACAGACATGGACATAAACTTTAACATGACTGGTTGGCAGAGTCATACAACCAGGAGCCGGTAATTCTAGTTTAACATTAAATTCTTTCTATTTTCAGGTATTTGTGGAAACACTGGACAAATGCTTTGAGAATGTCTGTGAGCTCGACTTAATTTTCCATGTAGATAAGGTAGGAAATGCTTTTGAAATGCTTTGCCTCTTTGTTATGTTACATGTTTAGAAAGCTGCTTGAATGTTTGATCCTAGAAAGTAGAAATTAGTTGTAATATTCAAAGAATTTATTGCCTCATTTTACCGTGACACACTTATCTGATGATTTGTGGCTTGTGCTGTCACAAATTATCTGTTGTGAAATTAACAGATTTTCAGTAACTTCCCAGATTTTGTGGTTGAGCAATTTGCTAATGCATCATTGGTTTGTCAATGACTATACATTTTGGTGTTACAAGCAACCTCTTAAAAACAACTTAAATACATGCTGCAGTTTGGAGCTGAAATGATTTGTCCTTTAATTGATTAATTGATCAAATTGATCAAATTAGACATGAACATTTTGTACTATTTCTAATATTATGTAGAAAAAAAGGTCCTTATTTAACATTTAAAAGCAGGATTTGAAATTTCATAAATGGTTTTTAACACACTACGATGTAGCTGTAAGCCGCTATAAGTGTTTATTCATGTATTTGTCACCAACTTACTTACAAGTTCTCCTGTGGGCAACCAGAAGGGAAGGCTGTTATATAAACAGATGATGAATGACACATGAATATGTGAATGTACCAAATAATAAAACTACATTATAGCGGGTTATTATTTAAGGTTTGTTCACTACTTATTCATTCTGAAAAGGGGGACTTGAAGCACATGCAAGTCATTGTGACTGAAAAATTGAATCTGTTAAATGAAAATAAGGCACGATCCCTGATCTTATTTTTCTCAGGTCCACAACATTCTGGCGGAGATGGTGATGGGCGGGATGGTCCTGGAGACAAACATGAATGAAATCATCACGCAGGTGGATGCCCAGAATAAGATGGAGAAGTCTGAGGTAAGCCTGACGCAGCCCCGTCCGCTGTATGCACTGTACGACCTGATCCGTCATCCGGTCCTCTCTGCCGTTATCGTGCACAGTATGCAGGCATGTGTGTATGCTGCAACCTGCATGCTCCTCTCCAGTGACCCTTGTGGATGCTCCCTACCTCCTCTTTAAGTGTTTGTGCTCCTTTTAGTATTTTTTTATGTTTCGGCCTCTCCTCTCACTGCTGCACTGCTCTCAACACAGGTCAAGACTCAACATATCCTCTCCTGTATCCCTCAGCATGAAATACAGCATCATTTGTTTCTTGTTACGTAGAGACTTAGCTGTACCATTCTCTAGTGCAACTTCAGAATCTGTGACCATTGAATCACCATCTTCTAGTGATGTGGATTTGACATGTCTTCATGAAAACAGGCTGGTTGTAGGCTTATTATTCTAGAGAAGAATGTGAATTTCATTTTATTGTTGAGTAAATGCTTTTCCCAGTGTCTTTTTGTTACGTCTATAAGCCAGTGTCCTTGCTTAGATATCTGCTCTATGCAAGGACACTGCTTTGCTTTCCATACAGCTTCTGCGAGCAGATAAACATTTACTTACTTATTGGAACGTTTTCAATCAGACAGACAGCCAGAGACAATTTCATGAAATCATTTCTGTTTTGCATAATGTGAATTTTAGCCTCTGACAGTCCTCAAGCTTAACTGGCTTAGTGTTTAAATTGCTTACAATGCACTGCAATGACGTCTAAACATTGAGGCAATGTTATTTGGGAGTCCTTTTTTACTTTTGCATGAGAAACGCTGACACAAAGTTTTACAAATTTCTTGTATTAAAAAGGAAGTCAAGGGTTACATCTTTCGGTTTTTAACTGGCTGACCTCAATTGTGCGCTCTAACATTTGAATTTAAGTTCAAGTTCTAACAAAGTAAACTTTTTCTAATAATCTGAACTGCATTGTGTGCTTTAAATGACACAGAGTCTTCTTTTTGATTAATGTTCTGTAAGCAGAGTCCTTTACTGTTCTACAATCATCAAAGCTGCTCCGTCCTTCCCTTTTGGACCTACCCTAGACCGCAGTGTGTGTTTTTCACACTGATGCTAATAGAAAATGACATTGTCCTTTTTAGAGGGCAGTGTCAGGGGGAACAAGGAATGAGCTGTTCCACTTCCAGACTGGCAAAGACTGATCAAGTGGCATTCGTGTTTTTTCATCAAACTTTCTCAATTTTTATCTTCACTTCTGGCGATAAGACTGATTGTGGGTAAAGCTTTAGATCATTTTTGGCTATAAAGATGTGGTCTATGATAGGTCCTATCACTTTTTTCCTGTGGAGATAAACTGTAATTACTTTAATCTGCTTTAACATTCCTCATTCCTCTTTTTCCTGACCCTGTCTAGTTCTTTCCATTCTTCTCTCTCTTTACAGACGTTTATCTTTCAGTCTACCAGGCAGGACAGGTAGACAAAGGTACTGCTAAATTTACAACCAAGTACTATAACCTTAACTAAAGTTTATCCCCTCCCCACCCTGAGTCCCACCATATGGCCCTCCATGTAATAGCAAACTGCAACACTAACATACAGTAAGAATCTTTCATGGCAGACCCAAAAATGTTGCCACCGGTGAATGTACAGTTGGTGGATAATAGAAAGAGCTGACAGTATAATGCAGTCTATTACAATAGATAAATAAATATTATCTCTGTAAAGTTTGTAATGTCGAGCTGCTGTTACTTGAGACTGTCATAGAGATGGTTGTTAAACTCTATGATACTTTCTGAAGCTATAATTTGTTTCTGTGCATTGTACATAAGGTCAGGTGTGCCTTTTTATAATGTCCACTCGCTTTAGTTTAAAGAAATATAAGTATATACAAAAGGCTTGAGTGTTCTTAAACTGCCGTGAAATGGCATTAAAAAAAATTATAATTGTTCTTAAGCCCATTTTCGTATTCAATGACATTTGTCTCGTTGTGTGGCAATAGCATGTAATTGTGACCCTATCAAAACATGTCTGGCCTAAAAAGAATAGTTCAATATTTTGGGAAATATGCTCATTTGCTTTCTTGCAGTTAAATGAGAAGATATGGTAGATATGTAGCTACAGCTAGTTAGCTTAGATAGATAAGAAGATATGTAGTTGGCTACAGCTAGCAGCTGCTTAGCTTAGTTAGATGAGAATATATTGTAGATGGTAGATATGTAGCTACAGCTATCAGCTAGTTAGCTTGGATAGATGAGAAGATATAGTAGATATATAGCTGCAGCTAGTTAGCTTAGATCAGGGGTGTCCAAACTACGCCCGCGTGCCATTTTTAATTGGCCCGCTACAAATTCTAAAAACATAATGGAATATGGCCCACATATGAAACTTGCACTTAATGCTGCGTTCACACCAAAAGCGAAGCGAATATTTCGCGCGTCTAGTTTACATGTAAAGTCAATGCACAGACGCGAATATTCGCGAGTAGATGCGAACTCGAGCCTGGCGGCGCGAATCAGGTGAAATATTCGCGGGACGCTGTGTTGCGACAGCCAATCAGCGTTGAGCTTCTCCTCCTGTCACTCTGTCATCGATCAGCCAATCAGCGTTGAGCTTCTCCTCCTGTCACTCTGTCATCGAGCCGAGCTCCGTTCACAAAACAGGCATTTTAAAAGTGATTTCCTTCTCCTCCTGCAGAGAGAACTAACAAAACATGAATTCTGACTTTTTACAAACCACCATCATTATGTTGTTATTTCAGCGTCCCTTTTTGTACATTTATTGCAATTAAATCACAGTAAAATTGTTTATTTTTGGTTCATACGGCTCGAATAAATCCACAGATGATGTTATGAACTCAGACAAGACGGCGTTTAGTTTCCCAGGATATCTGGGACTGCCACAACAAGTATAAAGCAGAAATAGTATTTATTTATTGCATGGTTGATGGTGAAATAAATGGATTTGTTGACAAGCCCCGCCCCCTCTCCGGCGCGTACCCCTCTATAGCTACATATCAGGGGTTATGAATTATGTATGAAGTTTCTCATCCAACTCTCGGCTGAAAATCAAATGAGCATATTTGTCTTAAACTAAGTAGTTTGTCTTAAACTGACAATAAAACCCCTCTACTGTAGACTTTTTATCCCGTTTTTCCCAACAAAAGGGGTGATGCTCGAGCATTCTATGGCTCTCTAAATTACATAGACCAGAGAATCAAGCCATTGTCTTGTGTTACACAGCTGGTGTTGCTATTTCTGTACGTATTAGTCACCCAGCATTTGATTAACAACCCACTATTATGGACTTGCACAGTGGGTATCCAGGCTACCCCACTGTGGAAAAAATTGTATCTCAAGACTGACTCCTGAATACCAAGCCCATGTGCTCCTGGTGAACGCCACGGTCGTCTTTTGCTCGAACACAAGTCTCCTTGATTCTTGGCAGAAAGAGGAATGCTCCATAAGACAAACGGTCCATTGAAATAACCTTGTAAAAATAAGTGAAGTGGATGAATCCGCATTCCAGACATAGTTTCTGTGCGTCATATCACTAAATGATTTACGAGGCTTCTCGATTGAAAGTGCTCCTATCAGAGGCATTGAGAACGTACAGCTCTCTGTGGTGGCTGAAACCCTTTGGGTCATTTTTGGGTCTGTCTGCTGAAGATTCAGTTTGGGGTTCTCTAACCGCAGTGACTCTCAAATGTCTGCACAGACTTGAGACGAAAACATCCAATCATTCAATCTCCACGGATGTCTTTTATTGTTCCAAATAAAGCTAAACTACCCTGATGCTTTCCTTTAAAAACTCTCAATTTCTCTTAAAAGGTTTTACATTGAGATTCATTGTGTTAGAGTGAAGAGCCCCCTCCGTCCCTGAGAATAGATTTCCCATTGTAGTTTAGTACTTCCAGGCTCACAGCCTCCTCATCTCATCAGTAGTTAACACTATAGATGTGTAAATGGCACAATATTCTCATTCCTCTAATCACAAATATGTATTTAGATAGCTACAGTTGTGTAGTCTTTTCCAGAAGTAATTCAACCCACTAGAAGTACAGTAACACCTGTATTATGTTGACATGTATGACACACATTCTATACATACCTATCTATCCAAACATCATTTCCGTCTTCACATCCAAATCCATTTTTTTCTGCTTTACCCAGTTCTCTCCTTGCATTTTTGCCCCTTACCGGTCCTCAAGAGTCCGGTGGGTTCAATTTCCAAGCAATGCGGCCTTTTGTCCATTTGATGAATGTCCAGTACTGCCCAGTACATCAAAAATTAGCGAAAGGTCTAGTACAGTGTGTCCTCACAGTTGATTCATAATTGGCTCTGGTTGTGATGTGTAAGTCATTATAGAACCAACTAATGCATGTGCATATGAAGCTATGAAGGCATCTGAATGTACATTTGCACACGTTGTCTGTCTTAGTAGCTGTCAGTGCTTTTGCATTTTGTCAGCAGTTGACTGTTTATATTAATTTTTTTGTCAAGTACTTTGTTTAGCACAGTGTGTGCTTGTGTGTCCAACGTCCATTGTTCAATGTTTTGTCGTTTACAGCAACATGTGTATTGTTTTATTCACTGATTTGTATCTTATCAACCCTCCGTGTGTGTGCGCACGTGTGTGTGTGTGTTTGTGTGTGTGTGTATAGGCCGGTATTGCAGGAGCGCCTGCTCGTGCCGTGTCAGCTGTAAAGAACATGAACCTGCCGGAAATGCCCAGAAACATCAACATTGGTGACATCAGCATCAAAGTGCCAAATTTACCCTCCTTCAAGTAGTGGCAGCGAGATCGTGAAGCTGCGGATGTCAGCCAGTGTTTACCGCAATGCAATCTGTTTACCAAAACCTCAAATTACTAACTTTTATCAAAACTCTACAGCTTGAAGGTACTGTGTGATCTGACACTCCTTGGTTTGGCGTTCTCTCTCTCTTTTTTTTTTTTTTCCTGTAAAAGAAAAAAAATGTTTTACGTGTTTAGGTTTTTTTTTTTCTGTTGGAAGGAGAAATGAAGTATTTATTTATTTGTGGTACATTCCTTCTGCCTCGCTGGAGGTTGGCCCTTGACGTTCAGCTGCTACAGTACAGATCTGTGTCAGTTTGTAACTGATATGATTTCACTTACTCAAGTGTTTACTTAAAGGAGAGAGCGTGGCAGGTAGTGACGTTGTGGGATAGTCTTATTGGTTTGGTTATTCCAGACTAAAGAAATTAATCAACGGAGGAAAGAGCATGAAACTATTTCGAATACCAAATCGGAACAGGTCTGCCACAGTATTGAAAGTCATGCATTACAGCTCGTTTGTAAAATCAGTGCAAAGAATATTATTGTATTACAGATATGCTGTGTGATAGAAATATGGATATATATATATGCTGAAATGATTTTTCTCTTTTCTTATTTGTATGCAAAATATTTTTAAATGATTTATCATGTCTTATCAAATAATTATCTTAATTTTAAACTGTGCATGACTTTTTTTTTTCTCTTCTTTTTCAACATAATAAACTGTCGAAACTCAACTTTTGTGTTTGTGCCTTATTTGATTATTAGTCTTATCTTATTATCAATATGTGTCAAATATATTATACTTAACAGGTTGTATGTCTGTAGCTGCAGCATGTCATTATGTGATTCCTCGACTTAATTAATGGTTAAATATAACATTCACTAATGCTATATATATATATATATATATATATATATATATATATATATATACAGTTTTTATACTGTATGCTTCGTTAATATATATATATTAACGAAGCATACAGTATAAAAAATTAGAAGATATAGAAGTGTAACGTAGCATAAAATATATATATTTTATGCTACTTTATACTTCTACTACTCCTTCTACTACTTATACATTTATGATGGAGATGTAGTAATTTTTATGATACTGTATGCTTCGTTAAAAGGATGCAGTACTATATTACTAATTGACCACATTGACGAACTACAACTATGAAATGCTTGTTAGTGCTAAAAACTGTATAATATAATATTATAACACTTTGAAAAGAGCCACTCTGTATAATGAGATTATAAAGTGTAATTTAAGATAGCCTTTTTAAATCATGGCTGTAAAACAATGATACTTCTGCTATCGCGTATTTGTTGCCGGCTCTGTTTGTCCATTGCCTTTTCCGTAGTGACTCTTGTAGAAAATAACGCTACTTCATTGTGCGCAGCTTTTATGCAAACTACGTTGCAACAAATTCTATTGCGCGGTCATAGTTGCTTTAAGATACAATTAATGTTTACATTGTTATGTTAGAATACACAAGTGACACTTACACTTGCAGTTATTTATCTCTATAGTTTATTTATTTGTCTCTACACCGCACCTTACTGCGCATGAAAGCGCAGCTTTGACTGTCACGTGAGTCGTCTCGTGACAACAGGAAGAAAGAATGACAACAGTGAGGATGGTGCTGCTGCTTCTGCTTTGACACTTTTCAAATAGTCATTTTTCATTTGCAGAAAGCAACAGACAACAATGACTTCTTTTCTAAAAGAAACACAAAGGTGAGCAGCTTTTTTTTATTTATTCCGAGAACATAAATCCTTCCGGTAACGTCAGCTAACGTGAAGATACCTGTAGCCAAATCCCAAGAGAGGAAGGCATCCTCAAAGTTACCGGTATTTTGATTTGGTGCATAAATGGACCTTAGCAAACACGTTGCACTAGGGATGCCTTATGTCTTATGCTGTCCTCATTAAACTGTTTATTTGTCTAGTGTCCTTGCTCTCTTACCTCATATTCCCAGTAACATTTAACGTTACAGTAATATCTTTTTTTTGTCTTATGTCCTCTTAAGCCCTGTCTTCTATCAAAACTTTGGACAATCCCCCACAACATTTCAGAGGGAAATGTAAATGAAGTAAAATCTTAAAGGATACATTTCACAAGTTACTTTGCAGACAAAAGGTTTGAAAATATGTAGCTATGCTGCATTGTTTGAGGTTCAAACATGGTAGCATTGTGCAATCAAACCACCTCCAATTAATTAAACACATGCCATGTGTGATCTAATGTAATAACATTGATGTTTTTGCGTGTGTATGAAAACATCTAAAATGTACCCTCAAGATCAACTGGGGTTATTCACAGTTCTTCTGAATGGGTACATATATGTGTCATATTAGTTTTAATTTAAAATGTTTTAATTACCAGAAATAACATTAAAAGGAAGTAAGTTTAGGATCAAAGATCAAGAGCAAATGTCATGGAAGATGGGGAGAAAATATATATATATATATATATATATATATATATATATATATATATATATATATATATATATATATACAAATAGCGTTGTGTGTATATATATTGACCAAAGTCTAAAGCGTAAAACCAGTATCATTATGTAAGATGCACAAACTGGGGCCCCAAAACCTCCGTTTCTTCAGAGCTGGTAATTTGAAATACTTCAATGTTAGTAGTGATACTACTTGTCTCCTAATGATTTGTGGTATGACTACCATAGTTTTGAATGCACATATTTTCAGATAGTAAAATAGCTGTGAATACAATAAGGCTGCACAATGTAACAGAATTGTATAAAAATCGCATTATGGCCTATTGCAGTTTTCAAATCGCAGAAGGAGCAATATTTGTTAAGGGCGGAATGTGTATCAAAATTCAAATTTTAAATGAAATATTGTTGTGCTGCAGAGACAACTGACCTACACTTTATGTTATTCAAAATTAGGAAAACGTCTTTGTTTTGTACAGATCCCTGCAAAAAAATCACAATATAATCCTTTAAAAATGTTTTTCAACAAAAATGAGGATCATTATGCAAAAATGTTAATTCCCTCTAATATCACATTTGCAATATTCACAATTATATATATATTTTTCAATATTGTTCAATCCTAGTATACAGCATGTTATCTCTGCAGTAGATATTATGTGTCTGTATGCGTAATAGTCTTTATATTTATGTACACACATGTCTATTTTAGGCTGCTATGCACTCTTCATCTTTATACTTATGCTTTTATCCCTGTGGAACCTATTGCAATATATAGAAGAAGATACTACTCTTTGCTTAACAAATTCTGTTGTCACTGCTGTATTGTTTATAGTTTGTGTGTTTGTTATGAATGTATAGAAGTGCCTTGGAAATTCGATGCCAGCCAGTGTGACACACCTTTCATGTATGACATCAGACTCTGGCAGTAAACCGTGATTCCACTTCTTAACTCAAAGATCTGAGTGCTTTCTACGCCGCCGTCATTAACACACACGACTCTTCTCTCCCAACAGCATAAAAGAAGCGGTGACTTTCATCAACGCCATTGATGTGAACAAGTTCTCCAGGCTGATCTCCCGCATCATACAAAAGCTTCACCTGAAGGTGAAGAGGCTGCACACACTGTCATCCGAGCCAAAGACAAGAGGCTTTTGAGGCTTTTGCTGCAAAGCTGTAGTGCCAGAGAGAGCAGTGCATGCATAATGACTTACTGGAGCATCAGTCACACTCGGCTCTAATGAATGCACACACATGCCTGGCCCTGTTGATCATGCTGATTTTTCACAAGAGTTGGCTGGCTATCAAGGTGTCAGTCATTCAAGCTAAGAATAATGTGACTGTTATGTTCTGTTTTTTGATTTGTTAAGAGAAAGTAATACAACTTTGTTTAATGAAAATATTTAAAAGACAATTTGTCATGTCGAAGCCTGAAAAGCACGGGTCTAACCAACAAGATTAGTACTGACTGTTTTGCATGATTGCTCACTGACATGGCTTCCTGTTACACGTAATAGGTAGAGCCATTGTTAATGTTTATTCTGGGATTTTGCTGCTGAAAAGGTGCATTCACACTGCGTAAACCCCCTTACCTCCACGGTGGTTGTCCAAATGTCAGATTAAATTAAATTTGAATGATTTGACATTGTATTCTGGCCTCTGACACCCACTCAATCTATTCTAAGGCTGTTCCATGTTTTAGTATTTTGAAAAGTTGTTGACTCTCAATCAGAAATTAGCTTTTAATTTATTCTGGCCAGTTCTTGAAAACACAGATTAAATCATGTCTTCTACACAGGGCGAGCGGACATTCAGTGAAGAGGAGGAAGAGAAACTTCAGGCTGCTCTCTCATTGGAGAAACAGGCTCTCAATCTAGTCCTGGAAACTGCTGCCTTTATACTTGAGCAGGTGAGGGGGAGGGGGAAGAGGGGAGGGTCATTCAACATTTGTTACAGTACCGTGAGGGTTTCATCCGATTTTACTTAATAGCGTAATTTTGCTAGGTTGGAGTTATTTTTTGATTATGATTGTTCTTTAAATTTGATATTTAGTTAATGAATATAAGATGTGATGGAGGAGGCCAAGTTAGTAAAAAAAAAAAAGTTTTGTATGAAGATTTACATTATTTGCTTTTTTTTAAAGAAATGCAATGACTCCAACCCACTTTAATATCTTGTTTCAGTGGAGACAGAAATGTCTGTCCACTTTTTTTATTTACCTCCAGGGCTTATTTACATTACACACAAGCATTTTACTGAGAATAAATCATCACAAAACAACTATTACTATTACTACTTTGCTTAATTGCATATTTTCAATAGATTGATATGTGGACACACCTGATAAGAGCTTTACTCTAAAGAAAGTAAGACAGATAGAAATTGGCATGTAGCTTTTGTGCTTGTTAGTGTGGATCTCATTGTGAGTCCATTTCTCCAGCTGGGGTCACTGTTGCATCATGAATTAATTTACTGTAATAATGTTGAGTGTATAGGGTTGAATAGGAATAGGATTGTAAGAGTGAACTGTTTCACCTGAAAGACAAGGTTCATAGTTTATAAAGTTGCTACTCTAACCCATATCTCCTCTCGTCTTTAGGCGGTGTATCATAATGTAAAGCCGGCCTCTCTGCAGCAACAGCTGGAGGCGGTTCATCTAAACCCAGACAAGGCTGAGGTGTTCTCCCAAACCTGGGCCGCGGCTGGACCAGAGCTGGTGGAGAAACTAAAGCACAATACCTTTGCCCCAAAGAAGGTGAGGCTGATAAATAACTGTATTTGTTCAGCTATAGCCCTGAACTTTGCCTGCATCTACTAACGCAAACCTCAACATGAGCATGTTACTGACGTCTAAGATTAATCTTCTGCCAGACACTCTGTAATTATAGCTTTAATTTCTTACACTGTTTTTTCCCTTTTGAACTGAGCACTGTTTATAGTCACTTGATACTAAATTGCGAATCAACACGATCCATATTAAGACTGACCTGCTTTTGTGCGAATTCATTCCAGATGTTTGGCTTACAAAGAGTTCCTTCGCAGCTCACAAGTTGTCACATACATTTTTAAATTCCTCCCTATAAATTGATTAAGCACCGACACATCAAACAGCATTCCTTACAAAGTCAAGGGAATTAAGATCTAACAGCCAGTAAATAAGCAGCATGTAAGGGCGGCTGTGGCGTAGTGGAGAGCAAGGTAGTTCTCCAATCAGAGGGTCGGTGGTTCGATACCCGGCTTTGGCAGTCGATGTGTCCTTGGGCAAGACACTTAACCCCAAGTTGCTCCTGAAGGCTTGCCATCGGTGTGGACTGGATGTTGCATGAATGTTAGTTAGAGTCTGATGGTGGCACCTTGCATGGTAGCCTGTCATCAGTGTGTGAATGGGTGAATGATATGTAATATACTACTGACTGTAAGTCGCTTTGGATAAAAGCGTCTGCTAAATGACTGTAATGTAATGTAATGTAACCATCAGTCACATCAGACTTCTCACCTGGCTTGGTCTCATGAGTCATCTTTCTCTCCCCCATGAATTTGTCGCTGCCAGCACAAGGCCGTGACAGCCATTGATCCTGGAAACGACCTCTGCTGCTTCTTTGACTTTATAACTAACATGTATATATTTCTAATCCACTTTTTCTATTGAATAGTAAGCAGGGTTTTGTTTCTTTTCCAAGACTTTGAGTAAGATGTTTGGCTCTTTTACAGGATTTATACCTTTGCCACCTTATCACAACTTCCTCATATTATCTGATCATGATATGACATGAAATTCTCAGCAGGTGTCCCAAAAGTGACGCTATCAATTAAACACCGATCAAACTAGAGGTTTACCCCTAAAATATAAAAATATATATTTGTTCCTCTTACTTATAGAGCTATTCATAAATGTAGATTGTTTTGGTGTAGGTTGTCTAAGTTCTCTCTAATATAATTAGACTATGTGGCACTGGGTTTGTGGTGCTCAAAGCGCCAAAAAAACCCAACACATTTGAAAAACTCAACAGCAATCATCATGACCTGGTTTTTAAAGATTATCTACTGACTTGTTGTGAGCAGTTTTATGTAGGAACTACTTTCTTTCTACACAAGTACACCCACCAACAGTATCGCTGCGCAGGAGGAAGCATGCATCTACACATGGACGAGAGACTCATGACAATGCAAGATGGAAACATTAATGGTGTCCTCCTTGGCTCGGCTGTAACGTTAGCTAGGCGAGCTAGCAGTATCGCGCTTCCTTTCAGCGCGCTGATACAAGCGTAAGAAAGTAGTTCCTACATGAAGCTGCCCACAACAAGGTCTGTGGGTTTGTGGGGAAAAAGACATTGCTGTTGAGTTTTTCAATATAAATTGAAGCCGAGTGCCATTTAGTCACTTTGTATTGGAGAGAAGACAGACATCTCTAGGGACGAAATCTCTAAAACTAGTCAATTCACACCAAAACAATCTAGGTAGATGAATAGCACTACAGGTAAGAGGGAAAACGTGTGTTTTTGATGTAAAAAAAAATGCAAATGCAAATCCTTACATTTGAAACGCTGCAACCAGAGAATATTGAGTGCTTGATAAATTACTTCTTTAAATGACTTAATTTACTGAGAATGAACCAATTGTTTCAGCACTAACCCACATACTCAGACAAAATAAAAGGTTTGTGAAGAGCTTTAAGCAATAGATAACTTCACGTACTGGAATACCAGTCCCAGGGGTGTCTCTCTCTTATATGAGGCTGCACTGGTGGGCCCTTCAAACTGCAGTTTGATGGCCTTTTTCAGATTAAGTTGCGTGTCTGTGGTTGTCATACCAACCATAACATCCTCTGGGAAGGCACTACAGATCCAAATATATAAACAATATTTACAAATATTGAGTAATTTATTGCTTTTCAAAAATGCATTTTCCAATTCACAAACAAATACCAACTAATTTGAGAAAATGCAAAACAATAATACAAATAAATACAACCAGGCTTGAACCAATATGAGTTTTCTACTTAAATATACAATTTTTGTATTTATTTATTGCACAAATGACGTGACGTGTAGGTTTGGTTGGAATTGGGCGAGGGGAGTTTTGAGACTCTTTTCACATGTTGCGTTCAGGGCTGTGTGGAAACCTTGGACGTCCAGACTTTATTGCTATTGAGACTAATTTCTCTCCATAAAGATCTCCGTTGAGGTGCACTCCTCATTGGAATTACCTCTCCCGGCTGGACTTGACAGAACGTTGTTCTTAATGCTGCTCACTGCCAGTTGTCTGATTGATTAGCCTTGTTGCTGTTTTAATCAACGTTGCTGCATTCAGGAGAATTAAGAGATTTGTCTTTGTCTGCAGTGAACAGTGATGATACCTTTTGGTTCCCTGCTTTCTCTTTGTTTAAATGAGTAAACTGCTACTGGGATTGTACCAGACAACACACCCACCAAAAATATTCACACGACAGAGCAGGAAATGCAGACATAAATTAGACCGGATTTACGTTTGTTTTATTTCTAGAAAATAAACAAGACATCATAGAGCTGCAATGTTTATTCATGCCAATGCAGAAGCTGTTCCAGTGGTATTAATGTTTCCCAGCTCTTCCCCACCTCACACCTGTCTACTGATGCCGTAGGAACATCCAGACCCAATAAGTCACACATGGTTTATTATTACGGTCTCTCTCTGCATCATAAAACACTTAACTGGCCTGCCTTGACTCAGTGCTGCTAATCTATCACACTGCAGCTACAGCTGGCTGAGACTGAGAGTTATAGTCTGACAACGTGCAGCTTGGAAACAAGGTGTCTTAAACTTTGAGGAGATTAAGCAAAGTTCTACAGAGGTAACCTTTTTGATAATTACCATATTCATAAGTTTGGTAATACAGTGACAGCTTGTGATAAATTTAGCTCGAGGTCATCTGGTCAGTCCATGGTCAGCCAACATGCCATTAATAACATGTGAACACTTCAACTAGAGAAATGTGTTATTTATACGTCTTGGTTTGCTGTCTCATCTTCATCAAATTGGAACACAAAAGTGAGAAAGTCACAACTCATCATTACAATAAGTCAGAAAATCTGGAACAAATCAGAGCTGCAAGAATCAGTCAATTAATTATAATAAATGATACTCCACTATCTTGTGATGTTTTATAGACAGATAACGATTAATTGATTAATTGCGAAATAGTCTTTATATGCGGCCCTAGAACAAAGTCAAAAAGTTGTAGTTTGATTTGCATATTTTCATTTATGATTACTATATTAGAGAAAATTAGATAAAGTGATATAGCACTTATCAAAATCCTTGATAACAAAGTTCTTTGTATAAATATAAAAAAAA
The DNA here is from genome assembly GCF_027596085.1 of Anoplopoma fimbria. Classification (NCBI taxonomy): domain Eukaryota; kingdom Metazoa; phylum Chordata; class Actinopteri; order Perciformes; family Anoplopomatidae; genus Anoplopoma; species Anoplopoma fimbria. The sequence goes on along the minus strand of NC_072461.1, from coordinate 9,294,888 downwards.
AAGGAATGTAACGGTGAAAAATCTAGGTCAAAATTGTGAGAACATGAGGAAGCACTTCTAAAATATAAATATACACAAATAAACATTTTTCTTTCGAAATCCTTTCTCCACTGTCTTTAAAAAATGTGTCTAGGGCATCTATTAAACTGAAGCGTGAGGCTTGACTGGCTCCGTCCGTGTGTTGCAGCTGGAGTATGTCGGCTGGCAGTTGAACCTGCAGATGGCCCAGTCCAGCCAAGCCAGACTGAAGTCTCCCAGTGCTGTCCTCCAACTGGGGCTCCGCAATGAAGACTCTGAGGTGTGAACAAACACACACACACACACACACACACACACACACACACATGCGTACACACACAGAGTACACAGCTCTCATTAGTTTCCTTGCTCTGCTTCGCTTCTACGATTCACACTAACTACTTAAAGAAACCTTATTATCCAGCGTAATCACAGAAGACTGTTCTGTGTTTATTCCAACTAAGAAGCATATCCAATCTGTCCTTCTTTCTTTGCTAATAGATGGTAATCCCGCTGGTGTCTGTCTTGACCCAGAGGTAGACGCACATCTGGCTGTAGAGTAACTGTAGTGTAAAGACCAGAGATCAGGGAGCTTGTTATCAGAAACCTCCAGAGTGTCTTTGTTCTCTTGGGAGACTCTCCTGTAGCTACAATTGGACAGTGAATGCATTTATTGGGGGGGACCAGCATTGAACTGTATCCATTTATGTAGAGCATCCAGGCTTGTTGACAATACGTTTTAGATTCAGTCTAGATGTCTGCCTTATTGAGGTCATTAGTGATGCCTATAAAGGACTTTCCTTTGTATTCTTTGTACTCAATCTTTGCGTAGAGTCAATTTAAAGCAGTATATTACATAAAGGGTTTTGGTGCAGCATCCTAATGAAGCCTTGCCCTAATTATTTGTAAAAACACCAAGGAACATGATACAAATATGGTTTCGACTTAAGATTTTCCACTGTAGCACTTCCCTGTTCCCATTCATTAGTATTCAGTGGAGTTTGTTTGGATCCCAATTAGCTAATGCTGTGTAGTTACTCTAATAGCCAAGACCTCATGAGCCTTCCTCACTCACTTCTTTTTTTTTCCTCTGGGAGAAGCATTGCTCTGTTGCAGAAGGAGTTAGGAATCAGTAGGCTGTGTCTTTTATCCATGTTTCGATTCTTCTAACAACCTCAAATGTGCCCACATACTTAGTGAGATAAGACGGGACAAGTGCCAGTGATGCTTTGACAAATATTTGAAATATATTCTGCAGATTATAAATGCTACATAGGGCTGCTGTATGTTGGCGTTGGTGCTGGAATGTTGTTGTTTTTTTTTTAGTTATGACTGCTTTCTTTTCAAAGCAGTTTTGGTCTCAAAATGGTGGGACTGATTATCCCCCGAGCCTGGATAGCGTAGTTCCAGCTGACTAGTCAAGTGTCTTTCTTGCACGCTGCTTTGTATTCAGTCCCCAGAGAATGCCGGCTCAGCCATAAACGTGGAATTAGGCATGACATATTAAAATCGCTGCCGTCCTAAATGCGGCCCTATAGGCTGGAGCTAGAAAAAATATATGTTATTCTTTATCTTTGTAAATGTGACAGCAGCTGCAATTTTTTTGTTGTTTTGGACTATTTTCTGCTGTGTTTTCCCTAGGCTAGCAGAAGAGGCATTAATTTATTTAAATCCACTTACACAATTCCCCTTGTGGGAGGAGATAGCTGGGGGGGGGCTAAAGCAAGGCTGGGTGAAAGTGTAGAGGGACCAACTTCACTGAGCATCACTGGGGTTCACTTCCTCCGGTGAACTGCAGGGGGCACTGTTGCCTCACAGGTCGGGAGGCGTCCCTCGTGGGCACTGAAGTATCTGAGAGATGGATAGGATACCTCGTTTAACTTTGTGTTAAGGCAGTTTGAGTGTGCATTTTTTTTTTTTTTCATATCCACCGGTGTTTTCAGATGACAGTAAGTTTGTTTCCTTCCAAACTCTCTGAGAATTGCTCGGCGCAGCTTCCCAAAACACCGCTACTCCCATGACTGAGGAGTAAATTAGTTGCGAATACAAGTGAATTTCAGCTGCCAGTGTCATGCTAATTATCGGGCAGATTTATAACATCCTCACTAGTAACAGTCTAAAAGCAAGGGGAAGGCAAAACTGAAAAAAGGGGGAAAATTAGAGGCTAACAGGTGAAAGGGGTCAGGGGAGGGGAGCAATAAGGGGGAACAAATATGAAAGCACATAGGGAGTAAAATAATGATGATGAAGAGGATAAAGGAAAGAAAATGAAAGAGAAGGAGAGGAAAGGCGATGGTGGCCGTCTGTATATTATTGATTGCCTGGAACCCAAGTGGAGAGTCAGAGACTCCCCCATCTGACCAGCCTCCTGCTTCATTAACACTCTCCCCGAGGAGGAGGAGGAAAAGGAGGAGGAGGAGGACTGCCATGGAGCTTCACATCTCCTTCACCAAACAATATGTGACATACAGGATATCTACAGTACAGGGGAGGAGATGTTAAACAACATATTTGGACAAACAAGTGGGATGCTTTTATGTTTAGATTTGTTTTCTGTTTTCATTTATTGTCAGGGGGATTTCTCTCTCATAACATTTCCCCATCTGCCTCCAAAACAACATATATTGAAATTATAGATCACCGTTTGTGCTTCCATGCAGCAGTCAGTGTATAACACTCCACCCAGGGGAGCTGCTATGTCCCTAAACTGAATTTGTATCGGCCTCAGTGGAAAGGTGCTCTACTGAGGAAGCATTGCAGGTACATCTGCACACAGGTGAATGTAACCTGTAAAAAATATGCAACTGAGCTGTATTCTACTTACTGTGTACCACTACTTCAGAGGGAAGCATTGTAGTACTACATTAACTTGACAGAGAAATGTTACGGGCTACGATGCAGATTCCGATTTCACTGTAAGTAAATTTAATTACATTATGCTGATTATGCCTGTCTCATTCTTCAGTTGAGTAAAAAATTGGACTGCAGGACCTTTTACTGTGCGTAATTAATAGTTTGACTAATAAAAGTCAATAGTTTTACATCAGGAAAAAAAAGTTCTGAGTAGTCCTACAGCATGTATTGGATGGCATATCTTCTCATCTCAGACAGTTACAGTCTATTAATTGTGTGCAGAGTTTCCCGACCATTAACACACCAAAAAGCACCAGGAATCTGTGCTTTTATCTTTAAGAACAGTTTACAGACTCTAGATGGGGGTTTTTATGCAGCTGCTCAGACTGTAAAATAGAAGTAGTCCTACACAATCTACCCGTTGTAATTCTGAGGTGTGTCATCTGCAGAGATCTGGTCTGTGCGGCATAAAGGTGTGCTCGAAGAGAAGTAACTAAAATGCCAGTACATGGCTTCCTGCTGGAGTGTGTAGCACACACACTAGACTCACCAACACAACATTGTAAGTTGTTGCGTTGTTAATTGGCCACATTGTATCTGTGTTCTACACTGTGAGAGATCTCAGAATATGACGCACAAAGATAACGCAAGGGATAACAACTGAGACAAAATGATTGATTTTGTAGGTTAAGATGTTTGTTTCTGTGCAAAAATCGCCAAGAAACGCCCACGCGCAAACACATACACCACAATTATCTGACATTGAATTGAGGAAAAAAAAATTGTGGTGAAAGCCTGAATGATTGGTAAGCAATTTAAGTCTTTAAATCTGTGTTTCTAACTAAGCTTCTTACATTTTGAGATGAATGAGCAATGTTGTAAACATTTATTTAGTGGTGTTGAGACAATCGTTGTCTTTTTGTGATCAACTTTTTCATGAATATTATACACATAAAACATAAAACATACAAAACAAATAACCATGAGGAGAACAAGGACAAATATAAAATAGGACAAAGATAATAAGAGGGAGATTATGAATAAAACATTAAATATATGATCACGGGAAGCGTAAGTGCCATAAGTCATATTTTAAAAATATTGGGCATAGAATCAGCAGCATTAGTAATACATTCAGTTGCACAGTTAATTTGCCCGGTAGAAAGCTCCAGGTGTATATATAAGACAAGCAGAAAAGAACAGATTCAGTGTCTGATGGAGAGATAATGAGGAGACTTTTAACGAGTGGGTATCATACTCTTAACAGTACTTAAAACAGTTGGCACAGTCTGTCTTTGTTGTTTTAAAATGCTTGACAAATAATTTGGGGGGAAGGATGATATGGTCGTGGGCACCGTCATGGACATTATACTGTAAGAGCTACCTTGTTCCAATAATATGCAACAGGCAGACTTCCCATATCATAGGTACCATGGGCGGACATTGGGAATAGGCAGCAGAAGGAGTCATCTAGCTCAGTGGTTCAACTGTTTTGACATTTAATTTCACTTAAAACCATTTTCAGAGGTTACATAGCTCTAATTACTGTGAGCACCTTAAGCAACAAGTTTGGCAAATTGGAATAGCTTTTAGCTTGAACAGGGGATTCTACAAGGAAAAAAGTTAACCCCAAAAAACAAACTTTTATTTTTTCGACTCCTTTGAGTCAAATGTACTCCTAGGTATGCTGCTGTATGTAAAACACTGTGATTAACCTTGCATTCTTTCAATTGACTCCTCCGGTTGCAAATAGAAGCCTGATTGTATAGAAGTCCATGAGAAAATGACTCTACTTCTCACTTGATTTATTCCCTCAGTAAACATTGTAAACTTGAGTTTATGGTCTCAATCGCTAGTTTCAAGTCTTCTCAATACAGCATGATGTTCATTTAGTAAATTATGGTCCCATTTAGAGTAAAATAGACTATAAAGGAGGGTATTCTTTAGGGCGAGCCTACCTTGTGATTGACAGGTCGCTACCATGGCGTTGTCCGGTCTGGGAGTTGTCCGTGCTTTCGTCTTTAACCCTTGACCCTTAACCCTTTCACAGTGTGTTTAATGTTTCTTAAAGTTAATTTTAACATATTTGGGCACCTAAAATGGCATAATCAAGGGTTTGGTTGTATCTCAGGAGTTCCACACTCCAGTGTCACTTCTGGTTGCAAAAATCCAAGATGGCGACGGCCAATATGCCAAACTTGATGCATCGAAACGGCCCCTTGGTCAACCAACCAAGGGGTGACTAAGCCACAGCTACATCCTCTTCCTCTGGGGCACCCTGAACGTTTGGTGAAATAGATCTTTAGCCCTCTTTTTTTCCCACAGTATCATCTTCTTTTTTTATTCATAAACATACAAGTAGCACTCTGATGTTGCTTTGAGTCTGAGAGTTGAAATCCCTTGCCAGTCATGGTGCCTCTCTCTCTCTCTGTCCTGTGGCATTAGAATGAGCCACCGCTCCGCCGAACAAGAGCAGGGCGACATTTATAATACAGAACATCCACTTGCGAGGCATCCACCGCCGATTTCAATATTTATAGTGGACATACTAGGCCACAAAGGGAAAGAGCTAGTGAGCTGATGTAGCTTCCATTTCCTGGCTCAGACTTCAAAGGAATTTTTAACTGATAGCTGTAGACCGACTTGATGAGAATTGATACAGCAAAGCTCTTTGGGGTTTCAAACCGCAAAAGGGAAACGTGAACTTAATGTAGCTTCAAGACGAAATCCCAAACAGAATTTTCTTGTTTTTCTTCTACGGCCCTCGAACACTCAATCAAAGTTTGTGAACAAAGACGGCTCTCTCCCAGAGTGGGAGTCCTCAATTTACTTGATAGGACGCTCAAATTGATAGTTGTTAATGAACTTGAGAATGACTTTGAAGACTGTTGTAGCATTTTGATAAAAGCATTTGATGTTAGGATTCACAGTTTGTGTATTTTTTGTATCAAATTAAATATATTTGGGTATTAGACTGTTTTAGCAGGACAAAACCAGCAATTTAAAGACTTAATTTTAGGCATTTGTCTCACAATTTCCCACATTTTGTGGACCAATTGATTTATTTGTTGTTAAAAAAATGTCAAGAGGTTAGTTGCAGCCTTTCTCCTACCCTTTACACTGAGGTCAGAGGTTAAAGGTCAGCAGCACTTCGAAGCTGGTAGGTTTATTTCAGTTTGTTTTTAGTCAATAATTTCACTCTGAGTCCTGGACTTCTGGTCTATGTCTCATCTCCCTTTTACTTTTTCTCAATACAAATTAAATTATAAAGTAAACTTTCCTTCATCTTAACTGCACGCAGCTCTTTTGTTAAATGTCATATTGTACGACCAAATCAATATATTGAAAAACATAGCTGTAGTTTTATTTCTTGCAGCCCCAGAAACAAGAACATAATGTTTCTTCCCTCACTGTACCTTTTTGGATACAATGCTAAAGTGGTTCAGTATGCTTTCAGTAAAACGTCAGACTTAAATGATGGTTCCAGCTGCGTCTCGTTTCATAATTTCATAGTATATTTCTCATAGGAGGAGAGTTTGTAAGCATCACAGAAGCCCTGCTGTTAATTGTGCTCATTCATACACAAGTGCCTCTGAACTGTCAGAGAGATCACACTTCTGCCAGATCACAGTCTTATCGGTTTCTTACTCTTTCACATTCCCATTATTCTACCTCAACACATGTTCTGCCCCTTTCTTCCAGCATCTCCCCCTTTTTTTTTTTTTTTTTTTTTTTTTATTGATCCCAAAAATAAATGTCATAACGCAGTTCCTCCTTTCTCCCCTTTCATTTGTGACTTATTCATGAGCGAATCTTCCATTTTGTGTCAAGTTGTCCCCAGCTAGCTCAGAAATCACGAGCCAACTTATTCTAGTTTGTGGGAACCTGCTTGTTTTTTTGTTTTTGTTATCAAAGCATCAGACATGAAAGACTTCCCTTCTTGTCATTCTAATTTATTTCCTCTGTTCTGGCTTCCAGCGCCAGTGTTGTAATCACGGAGGAGCGGAAGCTCTTTGTCTGAACGCACACACACACACACACACACACTGTTGCAAAAGCACACAAATCAAGCCGCCCCCCCCAGTGTAGGCTGTGACTTTATTTATTAACGCCGTGTGATGAGGAAAGCAATTAAACATCCCATTTTGACTTCCGCGAGGAGGTGCTGTGATCAGAGGGTCCCTGAACATCCCTCCCTGCCACCAAACCGGCGTCTCGAGCAGCAGGCCAAACTTCGAGTGCGACCTTGGAGCTCCCCTGACGAGTGACGCCAAGCCCCGTTCCCGCCTCCCACGTGCCCCCGTAATGTAAACCCGACTAACAACGCACCCAGAGTCGATCCGACCTTTCTCATTGGTCGCTCGAGGGATTACACAACCCGATCAATATATCGGAGAGCTCCGATGTAAATGCCGCGTTCAAATCCTTCGCACCGAGCCACCCACCAGCCCGGAGGCACAAAGGCAGCTTTGTCCTCAATCTCTACTTGCCTTGCTCTACATGTCCCAAGATGCTTTGTTGCTTTGTGTGCACATCTTTTTAAGGGTCTCCCTTTTCTCTCTCTCCATCCCTCTCTCTCCCTCTCTTTTTCTCCATCTCTCCCCCCCCCCCGTTCCCACTGGTGATTTGTTTTTTTTTCTCCTGTGGGATTTGGGATGCCATTCATCGGGGGCGCATTGTTGGGCTCTTATCCATTCCAGAGGATGGGCCCCGAGAGGCGGAATGGGCGACTGTGGGTGCTCTTGTCTCCCTCTCCCCCCTGCTCCTCGGCACCCCGCTCCTTGCTCCTTGCCATAGGATGATGTCATGGCTTTTATTTTCTCCGGAGGGGGGCACCCATTGATTCTCTCTCCCTATTACACACTCTCTATATCTCCCTCTACCTCCCCCTCTCCCTAACCTCCTCTCCTGTTCCCCCCCAGCCAGTCCCTTTTTCCCCAGATTCTTTTGCTTCTCAAAAGGCGCCTGGGGGATTTGGGGATGTTTGGATGTTGTTCAGCACACCCACGATACATGCCTTTGACACCCAGATAGGGAAGCCATCAAGCCAGCAAATCCAACTGCAACTCCCATTTAAATCTCATTGATTTAACGTCCCTCCTTTTTTATTCTCACATCTCCCGGTCCTGTGATCAGCTTTTATTTCTCTGCGGTGATTCATCCTGTTTTGTTTCACACCCAGTTTGTGATGCGATCATTAATCCCCTCATAATGTGGTGCCGTTTTTACCATAGCCGGTGGTAGCGATGGTAAAAGAGTGCTTAAGACCGGATTTTTCAGATGTGTCTGTGTGTTCATTTTTGTTGTTGGAGTTTATTTGAGAGAGGGTGCTCTGCCTCTTGGCTGAACTGTGCCGGGGTGAGAAATCTATTTCAGTTTAAACAAGAGGCACTGATTGCAGAAGCACAGAGCCAAATCACATCCATTCATTCCAGTGAAAGTTGGCTGATAGGCACACACACGGGATAAAAAAAGCAGTTTTTTTTAGTTTGGTTCATTCAAAATCAGAATATTTGAACTGATGCAGATATGTGATCGCATCATTAACAGGTCCGGGCGTTTTTCATTCGTGTGGTTTTGATCGTTGCAGCATTCTTTTGTTTTCTGCATTGTGCTACATTTCACGGTGACAACGGACGTCTTTGTCTGCTTGCATCACGCTGAGACGGGATATAATGGCAATGAAAGGATATGAGCTTTAGGCTGGTTCCCGTCCTTGAAATAATGATTATAATGAGTGGGTTGGAGCCTGGCACTGTTGTCATCCCACATGCAATGATAGGGCACGGAGCGCTTCCTCCGCCTGTATCAACAAATCGTCAGCAGTGTCTCAGTGAACACCCCACCTCTTAGATTATTCTGGTCTGTTGAGAGTTAAAGTATTGCTTTAGAAAACGCTCTCTAGGATCAGAGTGGTTTATGTTCGGTCTACGCTGGGTATCGTTTTTTTTGTTACTGATACCTTTTGGATACGTTACACCGTGTCCTTCAATACAGTACAGCATTCTCAGTCCTCAGTAGTCCTGACAATACGCAAATAAAAGCGAAGGAAATATAAAATTTGAGTTATTATTGCGAACATAAAGCGCGAGTGAACTGAAGTAAAGTATTATGCCTGTCTAGACGGCTGTATTGATTTAAATTCAATAGAAGCGGCTGAATCCTCCGGTGCATGGAATACTTCATTGTGAGGATTACAAACATGATATTCTACAAAACGTTTCGTTTCCATATAACAAAACAAAATAGACTTAATACAGGCACAAACTTCGAGTCAGAAATGTGCAAAATGATGATTCAAAATAAATAAATATCTGATTTCAAATCTGACCCAGACGACATCATCTTAGTTTTCCAACCAACTGAAACAGCGCTGCAATGAAATAGAAAACATCATTGTCTCTTATCATAACCACAGTGTTTGTTGATGACACCATGTTAATGTCTGTCTGTTAGAGATGAAATGTTTCTGCTTTATCAGACGGGCAGCTGACATTGTCTCCTGCGAGCTGTAATGTAAACTCTCCCAACTCTCTCTGTTAAACTCTCTTTCTCACACACACACACACACACATTTTAGCCCCCCCCTCCCCTCCTCCTCTGTCCTTGTGCATGAGAGCGACAGTGTCTACATACCATGGGGGCACAGGCTGGCTGCCTTGGCGATCTTCGAGCTTTGCCACGTATTGGGGGGAAAAAAACAAAACGGGCCTTACAGTCGCGAATAGCTGCCGTTACTCGTCTTGTGCGAGCCGCGAACACACACACAGCTCGGTCCGTTGCCTCGTGAACTCCCTCCCCCGCACTCTAACCGTGTGCCAAGCCAATACATTAAAATGCATACTGTTTCAAAAACAGAGCCCTTGGCTGAAGGGGTTGAGTGCCACTTATCCTAGAACCTGGCACACCGGTGGTTAGTCGAGGCTCACACTACAAGACGCTGGCTGTGGCCTCAGTTCTTGTTTAAGCCACGGCGCACACATTTAGAAGATTAAAGGGCGACACAGCTTTATCCAGGTGCCTTCTCAGAGTCACGTCCTAGTGAGCAGATTCAGAGGTGAGGTTTGAAGGAAGAAACTTTGACAAACTTGGGTTTGTAGATCATGGCAGGATGGGCCAGACCGCACATCTTCTCATCACGCAGCGCTGCTTTCAAAACCCCCGCCGTCACAGATCTCCCATGGCGCCTGCCTGCTCGTCAGTTAGTACACCATTTCCCAGCTCCATTGGATGACAGACAGAGTTTTAGGGGCTTGGCAGCGGAGGCCTGGCATGACACGGCACCTTCCCTCGTTCTCCGTATCAGGCGACGGTAACCAGCCGCCACCGCCATAATCGCCGTGTTGTGGCTCACACACGGCTTGTGTCGCTTGGCTTGTTTATCTTGGCGCCGGAGCCGGTGAGCGTCTCCGTTCTCCCTGGCTCTGCAGCGCCAAGCGTCCTGATTTAGAGGCTCTTAAACATGAAGATTTATTTTCGGTCTAAGAGGAGACCCGGGGAGGAATTTTTAGGAATTGTTAGAACAGTGCGTGGGTGAAAATATGGTTGGATTTATACTGCAAAGAACTGGAGCTCTTATTGGTTGATAAAAAGTGATACAGGGGTTAATATGAAACAACTGCTAAATATGAATATTCCATTGGGTGCGTCTCTTCAACTTTGTAAAGGGAACATATACTGTCATCTCAACTTTGTTTTACCAATGCCTCTTTCTGTGATCATTTATTTAATAAGCAACAAGTGTTTAAGAATCATTTTAAGGTATTTTCCTATTTTTTTTTACTTTTAAATGTTTTACAGCAAGCTTTAAGAAATCGACTCGAATATCTTCGCCACTATGACAGAAACCAACTTTTACATGTTTAGGGGAATTTTCAGATGGGTTCTCGTTGGTGTGGGCATGGCCTAAATACAAGAGTTGAAAGGCTTTGGGGGGGGGCCTTGAAGTCTTGTAAACAGTAAGCCTTGGATAAATAGTGTGCCGAGGCAGAGCTCCCTCTGCCCACGGATAAACTGCCAGCTCCACTCGTCCCAATTCAGGGTTAGACAGTTTTTTAAGGTGCTTAATGTGATTTGTCTCCTTTCAGTGTCTGCTCCCTCCCTCTAGGAAGTGTGGGAGGTGTGAACAAACAAGCGAAAGCACTGCGCTAATTCCAGACATTTTATTTTTTTACTTAGTCAGGTGCAATTTGAATAGAATATACTGTATACGTTGCTTTTGAATCCTCAGTATTTTCCCTCTGCTTCTACCTGTCTGTTATTCAGTGTTCTTCCTGTGCCTCATTTTCTTTCTTTTGTGATCATTTTCTCTGTTGGACTGTGTCTCTTGTGATACTCTGCTTTTCCTCTGGGCTTCTAACAGCTTACTGTGATAGACATACTGTGTGTGTGTGTGTGTGTGTGTGTGTGTGTGTGTGTGTGTGTGTGTGTGTGTGTGTGTGTGTGTGTGTGTGTGTGTGTGTGTGTGTGTGTGTGTGTGTGTGTGTGTGTGTGTGTGTGTGTGTGTGTGTGTGTGTGTGTGTGTGTGCAGTTGGTGAGAAAGCTATTTTTGGCTGCTCTAAAGTATGAGTCACGGTGACATATGAATAGATAAGAAATGATCCCTCCATCAGTTACGAATGGCCACTTTTCCCTCTCGGTCATTGCCACGTCCACACCATTTCTTTGTGTCATTATCCTACCATCTCTGCAATCTGTCATCTTTATGTTTTCAATATTCAACACACCTCTTTTTTTCGCCATCTCTCTCCTCTGTTTTCTTTTCTTTACACCTTAATGACCTCCCCCCCCCAACACCTCCAGAATCTGCATGGCTCATTTGTCTTTGTGATAATTGGAGCAAACATCACATTGATAGCCGAGGCCCATGACAATTTGTGTGTTTACAGCACCACATGTGTCACCTGCCATTAGCGATATGTAGTATTTTAATTATACATGTACCACAGATAATGGAGGTATTGAAACTGATGCTCAAAGGAGCAGATGTAAGGAAGGGCCCTGTGGAACCATGGTAACATCTCAATCCACTGAATACACAGAAGCTGCAGCATGTCCCGCTGGTGTTATATGATGTGTGATGAGGCTGTCAAATGCTGCTGAAAATGACACATGATGTCAAAATTAAGATTGGATGAAATGGAATGTAATAAGCAAAACTATGTTTCTGTATAATGACCTGAAACTAAGAATCGTAATGTTTTTATTAGCTTAAATAAAGCCATATAAATCTACATAGGGAGAGGGTCCTCTTCCAAGGAGTCCGTCATGTTGCACCGCCTTGTTTCTACTGCAGCTCAGGATGGACACAGGCTCTAGCGCCATCTTTTGCGTTTTTACATTTCCTAAAGGAAGGGATGGGTACCGAAACTCAGTGATAAAAGGGCCCCAGTGCTCAATAACTAAAGACCAGAGTTTTGATAAGCCCTGATGTAGCTGGTACTTTTGATCAGTATGTTTGAGTGTTTTGGTGTTATTTGGTGTATCTCCCATGCTCTCTACATCAGGGCTGAGCTCCTCCAACTACACACACACACACACACAAATATGCAGAAGTCAAAATACATGGAACTAAATCAGCATTTAGGGCAGTGAGGCTGGGGTGGAAACAGTGAAGGGAACCAGCTGAAGTGAAGATTACTCGAGTTGACAACAATGGGGCTCAACGCCAGTACTTTATCAATACATTGTTCATGCTTGTTCAGCAAGCATGAACATGTAAACAAAAGCAATCAGCTCTGTCCTCGCTTGTTTCTTCACAAATAAGCTTAAACAAAAGTTTAAAAGATAGAAAAGCAAGATTTACAGATAAAGTTCAACTGTTTATCTTAGTTTATTCTAGTAGACTTCTCTGCTGGTTGGATCAAAGCAGCCAGAAGGAATGACTGATGTTTGTGCTATTGATTATTATCATTTATAAACTTCACTCAGGAATTTTATTTATTTCATTCACGTTTTAGATCTTTTTTTAATGAGTCATAAATGACTTTATCAAGTGAATTTGTTGTTATTAACATTACAGTTGCTGCCCTAGAAACAATATGTAGTTATATCTGAATTATGACTTACTTCTACTTCTCTTTGAGCTTGTTCATGAAAGAATTTAAAATATTGGTAAGAGCAGCTCTTTGTAGTGATAAAATCCTAAAGATACCTATCTCTACCTGAGGCCACCGTAGTTCTCCGACACGCTTAGAAAGGAGTGAGCAGAGGGGTATGTTGTTGCTTGCAATCTGCAACCTCACCACTAGATGGCCCTCAATTGCACCCACTGTTTCTTACAATATTTAGTCTGTTAGATGTCTGAAAAAAGTGAAAATGCCATTGCAATTTCCAAAAGTGACTTTGAACTGATTGTTAAGTCTGATAATTACATTTGCAATGATGTGAAAAAAGAAAAGCAGCAAACCTTCACATTCGAGAAGCCAGAAGGAGCATATTTTTGATATTTTTGCCTGACATATTACTTCAAACCTTCCAAGAACAAATTAAAAGCCGAACTCTTAGATATTAAACACGTCCTTGCTCATATTCACGCAGTACACTCAGGGGTTTTGCTGCTGCAACCTTTTTTATTTTGGTACCAACATGTTAGCAGTCTAGTCTAGTTTGTTTGCTATCACCACAATACGTCTGAGCATGTAACACAGATTCCCATTCATTATTTACAAAAGTAACTCAACCAGGTGACATGTCAGTTGGATGATTGCTAGGATGTCAGATCGTCAAGCGATTAAGTCTTTAACGCAACTGACTCAAGAGAATGTTTGGAATTTAAGGGAGATAATAGATGATAGACGACAATGTAAACAGTGTCATGATGTGAAACGGATCGCTGGTAGTGATGAACCAACAGAGAATTACGGAGCTTTATAGCGAGTTTCAGCTCTTTGTTTAGCAGTCAGGCCCACAACTTTACCGTTTTGGTTCACTCTCGCTGCTCTCAGACCTTCGTTTTTGGGTCGTGACAGGCTGCTGTTGTCAGTGAAAAGGCTGTAAAAACACACAACTTGCTCAGCACTAAACTGCAAACGGTTAGCTGGTGAACATAGTGGCGCTTGTGGCAGCTTAAGAAGAAGATATTTTCCTCTCGAATATTACATTCATCAGGTGAAACACGCCAAATAAATGAAAAAAGTGTCTGGATGTATTTAATAACAAGTTACGCCCAATCAACTTAAAGGTGATGGTGAAAGAAACAAAAAAAAATACAAATTGAATCAAGTTATTGACGGTTTATATGTTAAATTAATAATAATAACTCATAAATTAATCAACTAATCATTTAAGTATCACTGAGCAATTTGAATCTCCTTTCTGTAAGAGCTTTAAAGCTGGCTTTAAGTCTGATAATAAAATATCATTGACTACTTCCCCAGCTTTAAGTATGAAAGAAATGGTCCAGATGTACTTCTTTAATCTAAGAGTGGTGCGTATGACCAATTCGACAAGCTCCAGCCCGTGCAGCAGATGAAACGAACCTCAACACGCAGCCGGTATAAATCTTGCATATTTCCTCCGACCACGGTTGGAGCTGGAGTTCCTAAATATTACATGATTGTCCTCCTGGTGAGTGTGTGGGGTGATTAAAGGTGTCTATCACAACAAGAGTGAAATAAGACGGCGTTGAAAGAGCCTTTGTTTCGGTGCAGACGGCGCACTGAGTCATATTGGAACCTGCTTACACGTCTGCCTGTCTGTTTCCTGATAATGTGGGTCAGAGAGAATTCATCAGGGCGGAGACAGGAAAAGAGACAGAGAGAAAACAGCTGTGTTTTCATATCTGACTGTCAGTCTGTCAGCCCATCTCCTCTTTTCTACAATCACAGTCTGTAATGCCTCTTATTAGCTCCGGGGTCCTAGCTACCCAGCTATGTGCTGTTTGCAGCTTCAGCAACCGTGACTGTTCCCCTGAAGCCTGTCCGATGGGAGCCCATCACTCCAGTCTTTGTTTAGAGCATGAGCTATGAATTATAGATACAGGAAGCCGCTCCGATATGTCACTCACATGCATACAGAGAGCTATACATTTTGATGCAAACACAAACATGGAAGTACACGCGCACACACACACACTTCAGGTGGCATCCTGGGAAGCTGTTCTTTTTTATTCTGGAGGCTTTTCAGAGCCGCCCACAGCGCTCCAAATACACACACCCCTGGAAATCTACTACTTTGGTTGCCTTTTAATGCAGACGTCAGATTCAATTTCACTACAAACACACAGGCACATGCAGAACAA
The DNA here is from genome assembly GCF_027596085.1 of Anoplopoma fimbria. NCBI lineage: Eukaryota > Metazoa > Chordata > Actinopteri > Perciformes > Anoplopomatidae > Anoplopoma > Anoplopoma fimbria. The sequence continues at coordinate 9,279,776 of NC_072461.1, read as the reverse complement.
GAACCGGCACACTTGCAGTATAATAATCATGTTGTCACATCAGCCTGGAGGGATAAGCATGTGCTATCTTGTTTTGTACTGTTTCTTGTGCGTTTCCTTTTTTCAAAATAGAGAAAAGTTACACACATTCTCAGCAGTAGGTTTTCACACATATTCTCACAAACTGGGATAGGGCCCTTGGTAGGCTTCGGTTTCTGCTGAGATGTTAATTGGTCAGCGTTCGTTCTGTTGCTCCTCTGCCGAGCTACTTTTCTGTCTCCACTGTGTGTGTGTGTGTGTGTGTGTGTGTGTGTGTGTGTGTGTGTGTGTGTGTGTGTGTGTGTGTGTGTGTGTGTGTGTGTGTGTGTGTGTGTGTGTGTGTGTGTGTGTGTGTGTGTGTGTGTGTTGTACGGAAGTTATTCAGCGCTCGTTGGTTCTAAAAGGGACTTTTGGGTCTTATTTTTTGGTAGTTTCGTCCAATGTTTTACTCAACAAGTTAATAGCTGAGTTCTGGGAAAGAGGCCACATCGCCTAAAAGACTTCAGATGGGACCAGAAGAGAATGAGTGATCACATGATCAGATTGGTCAAACCACCAGGTCAGCCCAACGTTTTTTAATTAAGAAAGAAAAGCAAACCTTAAGATTTGTTCTGCAACTGAAGGTTGCTTATTTTCTTGATTCATCAATGGTTTATTAGTCTAGTCAATTTGCTTGTTTTGTCCAATAACAGTCCAAAATCTTCAGTTAAGAATATCAGCAAATAGTCACATGTGATGAGCTGGAACCAGAACATATTCGACTTTTTCACTTAAAATGAATAAGTTATTAACATAGTTGCATATAGATTTTCTGTTTTATCAACTTATCCTTAAAGCTGTGACAATTATTTTTGTTGTAAAACACATCAACCCATTTTACAATCTTGCTTCAACTTTGACCTTCCATAGTTGCCATTGCTGAGCGCATACAGTTTCCCTGTATAATAATACAGACATTTCACATGCACTCACTTTGTTTGTACCACTAAATAAAGTGTTTTTAATAATCTGGCTCAACTTTTGACTCGTTTACAACCTCTCTGATGGGCTGACTGGCCAAAACAAAATACCAACAAATTACTACAATGGGGTGATTACAGGTGTCTATCACAACAAGAGTGAAATAAGACGGCATTGAAAGAGCCTTTGTTTCGGTGCAGACGGCGCACTGAGTCATATTGGAACCTGCTTACACGTCTGCCTGTCTGTTTCCTGATAATGTGGGTCAGAGAGAATTCATTTTCTTTTTCATTTTTCGTTTTCAATAATCTGGCTCAACTTTTGACTCGTTTACAACCTCTCTGATGGGCTGACTGGCCAAAATAAAATACCAACAAATTACTACAAAAATTGTCAAAATAAATAAAAAATGAAAAGTTGTAATAAAGTGGAATCTTCCTATAACGAGTATCTTCATGAAGTTTATTCCTGTTTGTTAGACCTTTTGGTCAAACAGAGGACAAACTCCCTGAAGGCCTGAACTCCGACTCAACTTCATGATGTCACTAGGTGTCTGGTCTGGAGCTTCTCCAAAGACAATCATTCGGTTGGGAGATAATAAATGCATCTGGAAAAAGCACCCTGGGACATTTTCTGGGAGTACAGATACATGTTGTGGTTGAAGCTGCCAAAACCACTAGGCATGAAATCTCAAACAAAGCAGCTGTGAGTCCATTATGGCAAGCTCAATCCTGAGAGCGACTCCGGGCCTCTGATAAGTCCGACTCTTTCTTAATTTCTCCTCTTAACTTGGCGTCTGGCCGTTGTGCCTGATCACAGATATTTATGGGAGCGTGGTGGAGCAGCGGAATAACAGATAAATTCTTAAATTTAATGATGTTCTCTTTAATGTCGGCGCAAATTGAGTAATGGCGAGTGTTGCTTGCTTCGGCAGCGGTGATATTCTACGGCCATTAGCCGTCCATGATCTGCTGCTGCATTGCGACTGTTTTCCAAATGATATAGGAGGAGTGCGGGGAGAACGGAGGAGTAAGCACTTTTGTTATCATCTCCTTGTCAGATCCTCGCAACCACAGCCCTCTATTACACCGCTAATAATAGAGGCAGGCGTTATGGCTCCGAGCACTATCGCAGTAGTAAAGAGAAGGAGAATGAAACAGAGGATGCCGTGCGGTATTGACAAAACCCATATTATGATTCTTTTTTTTTTTCTTCCGGCAGAATATTGTGAAGAAGAAAAGGAAACAGAAAGGAATGAAGAGAAAGATGTTGTTGTCAAAAAAGTCCAAAAGCAAGTTGTTATGAATGTTTGATTGGCGCCATGAAGAGGAACCGTAGCCTGGGATAAAGTGCGTGCGTGCGTGTGTGCGTGCGTGCGTGCGTGCGTGCGTGCGTGCGTGCGTGCGTGCGTGCGTGCGTGCGTGCGTGTGTGTGTGTGTCTTCGGAGTCTTTGTAGTGTGCAGCTGAACATGTGTGGGTGGAGCCAGGTTCTCTCCTGGTTTGTATCAAGCAGTGTCACTCTGGTAAGAGATGGAGGCTCATCAAACGAGAAAAGATGGGAGCAGATAGCTTTGTGTCAGAGATCAGCCGGATTGTGATGAAGCCATGCGTTAGGTCGAAACAGAGCACAGGGGACGAGAGATGGCCGCAGATGCATGCAGGGAAAGAAGGAAGGGCTCCATGTTTGTTGTGGTTCGGGCTCTTTCTTCAGATGTTAGCTGACATCTTGATGTGAAAGAAGCTGAGCAAGGGAGGGCTGTTTGTTCAGCTAGGCGAGGAGGTCTTGAAGTTTGGCCTATTTGCAGGAGCTGGGAAAAGTCATTTTGAGGCAACACATTACATTTTATTTCTGTTTTGTTTTAGGCTCCGTGTCAAACGCTTTTGCGTGATTTTTAAATTTAACATTCAAGCCTCCGAGTCCATTATGCGTTTGACATTTACTTTTTTGTGCGCAACAAAGTTGAACAAGGATTTGTGAGCCCTATTTTTAATGGCTTGTATTATGCAGTGATGTTTCCTCGGGTTATTCTGCAACTTTGATCACGAGCACGAGCCCTTTTTCTGTATTGTTTGGAGCAAAAACTCCCACAGAACTTGTGTCGGTGTTTGTACTTCTGCACTGTCAGAACAGTTCTGCAGAGTTTGTGCCGCAGCAAGATATGAAGGCTTTGAACGCGCACGTACCCACACACACACACACACACACACGCACGCTCGCACATAAAATATCCTGTCTGTCTCTTTCTGAAGCGCAAACACTGTCCATCTCCCTTTTTCAAACACACACAACCATTCATTCACAGAGACACACTGATGCTGCCCCCCTTTTGGTCATATATTCTCTTTGCTGTGTCAGTGTGTGCTAGCTGACTTGTCTTTGAATGCACCGCCGTGTGTGTGTGTGTGTGTGTGTGTGTGTGTGTGTGTGTGTGTGTGTGTGTGTGTGTGTGTGTGTGTGTGTGTGTGTGTGTGTGTGTGTGTGTGTGTGTGTGTGTGTGTGTGTGTGTGTGTGTGTGTGTGTGTGTGTGTGTGTGTGTGTGTGTGTGTGCGCAGAGGAAGCATAAGTTTGCATACAAGATGAACCTCAAGGCGACCCTCTACAGAATACGTCTGTGTGCACATGTCTGGTTTCTGATCTCATATTTTGGAGAGCATATTTCAGAAACTTCTGCGGTAAATAATAGAAAGGGGCTGAATCCGAAAGTGAAATCAGTCCAACTGTCAGTCGCGTCTTCGCCGGCTGGGTCTTTTTCAAACACTGAAAACCAATTAGGTGGGTCAGGGGCCTTGGGAGCACGAACGGAGAGGAGCCCAGCGTCACCGTTCTGTCATCAGCAGCTTCAATCAACACTCGGGGACAGCCAGCACACTCTCCGTTTCTCAAACACTCCTACATGAAAGAGCTACAGCAGCATTGAACAGTTTAGTCATCAGGGTGGGTGTGTAGCTGTGTCTCCATTCAGCTGTCAAGTGACTTGGATAGAAGCTTTTGAAATGTAACAAAAAAGTAAAATGGAAATTAGATTTCAATCAGCTGGCTTTAAGTCATTTAAATAAATGTCCTAATGGATGGAAATATCTATGAAAGAAAGAATCAAGAACACATTCTTGATTCGCCGTCTGAGATTGATGTTTTGTTTTCTTGTGCCTGCTGTTGAAGACAAAGAAACACACGTGTTCGATACCCTAATGCACAATTGATTGACTGCGCTTTCACGACGGCACCCACGCTACAGCTGACATTTCTGTGAGGCATTCAGATATATATTTATTTTTTCTGGGCCTTAGCGGTGATATTTCAGAATATCATGAGCCAACTTCAACTTCAATGCGGTAACACTGAGCTGTTTATGAAGCCTATCATTTCATGTCCCGTCATCGTATTCTCTTTTGTTTTTTTTGTTGCACAATTTATCAGTAATAACATTAATCTTGCGTAACAATTTCTATGAAAATACTTATTAGGCTTTTTTAGAGTGCCATAAAAAGAGACTGTGACAAAGTATCTTAAACAAAAGAAAACCGAGGATTTATTTTCACTTGAACAAGAAAATGCCTTTTCACACTTTTAATTCTGCGTGTAACTCATATTGTAACTTTGGTATAACCACAGACCAGATAATGTTGTAATGAGGTTTTCATAATAAGAGATGAAAAAGGAAAATGTTCTTTTTTTTTTGTCATCTCTGAGGAGCGCATCTTTAATGTTTTATACAGAATCTTTTTAGTGCAAACTGTTTATTTTTGAGACATGTAGACTATGTTTTTGATGAAATATCACAACAAAAGCTTCTATTTGGATACCTCTCCTGCCAGAAGCATTCGTCACACATGATGTGTTCATGGACCGTCAGAAGGTTGAAAATCCGACGATAATGAGTTTTTCTTTTTTTTTTTTTTTTTTAAAGCTTCTGACTATGATAAAGTTTAATTTTTGGTCAGTTTTTAAAAAGAAAACATGATTTTCAAACAGGCCAGGGGGTTTTGGAGCTCAGACAGCAAAGTCCACCTGAAGCACACATGGGCTCCCATTTGCATTCTGATAAATGAATACCACGAGGACAGTTGTTGGAATCTTGACGTTAACTTGCACTATATTAACTTGCAGTCGTCTTTGGCGTGAGCTGGGTGAAAAGCCCAGAAGGTTGCGTGATAAGGCCCGGCCTCCAGACAAAGCCAGCGGACCGGCTTCGCTCTGAGCTGCTGAGATAGCAGTGGCCTTTCTCCTCTTTCCTCAAGCTGTGTCAGTCCGACCATTCAGCCGGCCAAATATGCCGACCTCATCAAGGTGCTCAGCTTTGCCCTTTTCAATAATTCATCCCTTAAATTTGCAGGGAGGAGCTGAGGTTTGTCGAACAGCTTGCCATACAGAGGAGCGTTCCCTCTAATTGGAGTGACGTGCCGTCCCTATCGGTCAGCGCTAAATGTCATTATAGTAGCGACCAAATACCATGTGCTGTTTGAGAATAAGTCACCGGTTGGAGGTGGTGGTGTAAACTGGGACCGACCTGACAGGGATGAATATGATTACAAGTGCAACACTCGCGTCCACTAACTGCCAGACGCACTTTATAAACATGAGCCATTCACTCGTGCTCATTCATACAAATACAGTGTAAGCCTGTGAGCATGCATATTTCTAAATGTTGTCCGTCTCCTTATTATTTTCTCCCTATTTTCCAGATTTTCTCTCACATAATCCTTTTGTGAGTTTGTTTATTCATACGTAGACATGCACCGCGACCCCACAAACTCTAATGAGCCGAGGCATTTTGAGCCCCGCGCTGCCTTCTCCATCCCCAGCTATAACAAATGCAACACTTTAATAGCCACTGGTATGCTCTTGGAGCTAATTAGAGATTATACAAATGCACACATACACACATACACAATGCGCACATGCACTAACATGCAAACTGCACCCATAGTACCGTGGAGAGGTATAATTACAAAGTCTAATTCTTGTATCGCTTTACATTATTTATGAAGCAGTGTTGCTAGTGTCACACTGACCTTCCTCTAATGATGCTACACACTCATACACACACTCGCATGAACTCTCACGTTGTGCATGCATTACGTGCAAGCAGAACACACACAAACACATGCACGCACGCACACAGCTGTAGTCCCATCGTTCCCCCCAGTGATCTGAATTTATTCCCACATTTTAAACCAACTTTAAATACCTTCCAAGCTGCTCCCAGCTGTGACTTGGCTGTGTTTCAACAGCTCGAAGGTTGCATTCATTTTCAGTCTGAATAATGCGATGTTGACAGACAAATAAAACTGACACTGTCACATTTAAAAGACAACTGACTTATTGTTTTAAAAAGGGTGGTAGCCGATGGCTCTGCTTTTGAGCATTAGCGTTAGCTTTGTGCATTTGATGTGAATGGTGAAGGACTACCATTTAAGATAACTGACAGTGCTGACAAGGTGTTTTGCTCTATTCATGATAAAGTAATACCTGGCAACTAACCCGACGCGACAGATGGTTTGTTACACAGAACCATCTGAGAAGCTGTCTTTGGAAACTGTTTGGAAAAGGCCAGGCACTTTCAAAAAATATCTACATTGCAGCTGATTGGATGAATCATCTGTCAATCAAACTCCTACAAAGAGAGTTGACAGTATAGTAAAAACAATCTTTCCACCAAGAAAAGCCTTCAGTGTCTCCTCACAGGAAGACACTGAAGGTCTGTTCTCTGGCTTATTGGTCACAAACGCATTACTAGCCTGACAAGATGGATTTCTCTTGTGAAATGTGTTTCGGTGATTCTCGGGTGATCTCTCGACATCGCGAGAATCCAGCTGCCCTGCTAGGTATCCAGGCTGCAACCTCCGGTTCTGAAAAGTGAAGCCCATGCAGTAATATCTTAAACTTGCACTCTTTCTAATGGTCAGCAGGGGGCGACTCATCAAGTTGCAAAAAGAAGTACAATTGATAGACACAAAATAAAGAGAATTGCTCCTGGAGCAAGATGAAATAGTATAGAAACCCATGCAGGTTAGATGGGTCAAACAAACACAGGACTTTCAACTAGAAGACCGGTGTTCGTGTCCCAAATTTATGTTGTTTACGTTTGACTTATTTAACGTAGATATTTTAAGCCCAACCATAATGTTTTCCTTAAACCTGACCTAGTGTTTTTGTTTGAATTTGAAGTCTATGAAAAAATGACCCTACTTCTCACTTGAATTATTACCTCACTAAACATTGTGAACATTAGTTTATCGTCTCTATTGCTAGTTTGTAATCTTCTTCAATTCAGCATCACTAAACATTGTGAACATTAGTTTATCGTCTCTATTGCTAGTTTGTAATCTTCTTCAATTCAGCATGATGTTCATTTAGTAAATGATGGTCCCATTTGGAGTATAATTGACCATAAAGCAGGGTATGCTATAGGGCTATACAGTATTTAGCACTTCCACAGTGTGTTTTCAGTTCGTTAAAGTTAATTGGAACATATTTGTCATTTCAAAACATCATGTTTCAGTATTTAGTTTTACTTAGCTCCACCCTTTCTTACTCCTGGTTGCCAAAGAAAAAAAAAAAATGGTTCAACCAAAATATCAAACTCGGTGCTTCCACAAACCAATGGGTACAACTGGGTGACTACTTCCACATCTAATGCAGTCTATGAGTAATACCAGTGTAGGAAGACTCAATACAAATGGTTCTAGCTTGGCTATTCAAATGATTGCCATTGGCGGAGATTATGCACTGCAGTATGACATTTTTTTTTTATTTCAATCCGTGCTATTCTCCTACACAAACAGTTTTGTTCGCTCAATTTGTTACCATGCAGTAGCAAAGAGGGAACAATGCTGCTCAAAGATGACAGCTTGTCAGATAGGCCAGAATATGCCAGCGGTGGTGGGTGTAGAGAAAACATCCTCATTGTTCTAAGTCTAGTACGAGTGTCAGAACCCACTTGTTTACGTAGGCGTCCTCTGCCTCGGTGTTTCAGAGGCTTTGGCCCCATCATACACAAACTGTATGTGAGTGTGTGCGCACAACAAAGCTGCAACACACAAACCCTAGCATTCCTTCTCGAACACATGCCGTACATAGATTATATCCATGCTCTTGCACACCTCTTCACACAAACATCGAGAAAGACTATTGTAAGTAAATGCACTCTGCAGGTGTATGCCACCCCATCCTGTTGCGGATTGCAGGACAGCTGGACTCTGCGTAATGTAAAACAGATGGGATTTAACTTTGCCTGCAGCTGTGAGGCGGAATCCACAAAAAAACAAAGGTTAACAGAGGTAAATGTCACAGGCTTCAATACACCAAGGCAATATTTTTCTCATTTTGGGTACATTTTCTTTTGTCTGAGAAGTAAACCCAAAGATATAAAGTCTCTGCCATCTCATATTACCAGTTTGAACATGATCTGTAAGGCGCATGTGGAGAAGAGCTTGCTGCTCATGCACGATGGATAAAGAGCAAAAGCAAGACAATCAGTGGAAGAAAAGTGTGAAAGCGTTGCAAAACTTTCCCCTTTACGTTCTTCGCCACTACATTTTTTGGAACCGATCTTGTTCCTCCCGCATTTGCATGTTTTTTTTTTCCTCCAATGCTTGCTGTTTTCTTTCCAACCTCAAAGTGTTAGATATTGGGAATCCTCCTGCTGTTGCCCTTGACCAAGGAAGCAAGATTGGTCACTTGGTGGTGCGCTGCAAGTGCCTGCTGCTTCTAATTAGCCGGGATGGGTCGGATGAAGAGGGCTAATTTCCCCAAGGGGATGCGAAACTTATCTGAAGCCTTTGAATGGTTTCACACGTTGTACAAATCTTAACTTTATATTAAGAGTCGTCAGTGACAAACTCGCTCAACCAGGAAACTTTCATGTCAGTGGGATATAGATAGATGAGCCTGGCTGATCTTTCTGGCACCCTCTCTCTCACTTTTCGGATGCCTTCTGCTAGCCCAAGCTCATTTGTGTGCAGTAATTTTAATATTCCTCCGTCATGCCTCAGTGCACCCACCTTTTCCTCATTCCAGCTCAGACACCCACATGTAAACAAACATACCTCCGCAGTAAATGGTTTGGCAAAGATATTTTCACCTCAAAGCACATAAGAAGTTATTTCAGTGTGTGTGTGTGAGTGTGTGTTTGATTCCTGCCGGGTCACCAAATAAAACAATGGGCCACTCTGCTAAACACACCTGCAGAGCCTGAGAGAACAATGAACAAAGAACTAAACAGCCTGCATGTTTTGTCACGTCGCCTCTCTCCCTCTCTCCCTCTCTCCGTCAGATACACAGATAAATTTGATTTGCAGGGAAGTATTTCGAATTATTAAAATTGTTTTTCATGACGTGACTCGCTGCAGCTCTACAACAATAAACCCCATCTCTATTCGTCAATGAGTATTCATTGCCAAAGAGTGATGAACATGACAGTTGGCCGGGAAGTGACAGGAGCCAAACGTGGGAAAAAGCAAGGCCGATTGATGCTTCCAAAACGGTTGGCGATGGAGAGAAATATTATGATTGTTTCCATGACTGCGAAGAACAAAAGCACATTTGGCGAGATAGTTGTTTTTTATACGAGAGATTAACAGGAAGCCGACCTCAACGCTATCGTCATTTAAGCCTTCAAATCACTTTGGCAATAATGCACTTCATTTGCATTGCCTTTCACTGACTGCATGGGATTTAGATGTGTTCAGCGTCTTATTAGAATAAGCTGTCAGCTCGCTGTAAGCTTCACCCCAGTCTCTATTTACTGGTCTGCTTCCCCTTGACAGATTTCATAAAGCATTTCCACAATTATGTCCATTAAGCACAATTTTTCTTTCCGCTGAAGCCCTGCAGGAAAACGACTCTGGTCTAAGCAAGACTTTTGTTTGTGCTCAATAAACCTGTGTGTGTGTGTGTGTGTGTGTGTGTGTGTGTGTGTGTGTGTGTGTGTGTGTGTGTGTGTGTGTGTGTGTGTGTGTGTGTGTGTGTGTGTGTGTGTGTGTGTGTGTGTGTGTGTGTGTGTGTGTGTGTCTATGTGTGTGTGTGTGTGTGTGTGTGTGTGTGCCCTTAATTCCATGGGTGTGAATGTGCTAGCTTGAGGATGCATGTCAGCCTCATTGTGACTGCCACAGGGCTGATAGCAGAGAGAGGGGTTGACAGGAGCTTCTCCTCAGCCTTGCCTGTAGACCTGCGAAGCTTCGATAAGACACGCAGGCTCTGAAGCCTCTAAAAAAGACACATTGGTGTGGAGAGCAGAATAAGGAGATAGGGTAGTGAGGAGGAGGAGGAGGAAGAAGAGAGGAAGGTGGGGTATGGATAGTGAGGATGTGAAAATAAAGAAAATAGAAACCTCCTCTGCCTTTTGGCAGTGGCTCCCGACGAAGTTTTCTCTCTCCGCCATTACGTAAAAAAAGATCCCCACAATCCTTTTAGTCACAGCTGGGATGGGAGAAGCCCTCAAAAGGAGACAGTCTCCCCCCCCTCCCCACGCACAAACGCATCACCTTTTTAGGGGTTCATCTCTGTCACTGATGGTTTGGAAATTAGTTAATTCTTTCTGAAGGCATATTTCGGTCTCGCTAGAGGCTGTGTGGCTCAAACAGTTTTAAAACTTCTAAAGAGGTTTTGGTTTGCATACCTGTAACATGGGAGTTTATTATTATTAACGTGGGCACTGCTTAGAGTTTTAAAGTTAGATGGCACCCACCCTGCAGGTAAATGGCGGAGAAAATTGCATTTTCAGCGAGGCACTTAAGTCGAGAGAAGTCCTCCGTTTTTGAGAGAGACGGCTCGCAAACCTCGATTTGAAGGATCGGGAAACCTTTCATGGCCCTTTTCTAAAGCCCGCGAGTTGATGAGCTCCCTCCGGCAGAAAGCATTTTTTTGACCTGAGCTTGTGAAAGCGTGGCTCAAAAACAACTCCTGCTTTCAGGAATCTCGGCAGAGGCTACGCTTCCACTGTCTCTCACATCTCAGGAGGCTATCTCGACTCGAGCGAGGAAATGGGACGGGGGTTAAAGGTGGCGACTGAGGAGGCGGCGCGTGAATTAGTGTGCGATGCAGCGTGGATGTGGACGCGTAACGAGATGGTGGTGTGTTTTGTAAATGTGTGGACGAGCGTGTGTGTGCTCTCAGGTTAGAAAAACATGGAGTGATGGACGGATGGAGCAGCCGGGGCGGGGGGGAGGGGAGGGGTGGTGAAGGGGTTGACAAAGAGACTCTGGGTATGTTTTGATTTGGTCATGAAAGACTAAAGAAGAGCTGTGGAATCTGGATGACACCTGAAGCTTCTTTTCCACCACTTTTTTTTCTCTCTCGACCCCCTCCTCTCTCTTTCGTTTACTTTTCACACTTCAAGGATAAAGTACAATCAAAGCTTTCATGTCATTTTTTCCCCCTCTGTGAGATGTTGAAAGACAGAGAAGGAATCTAGGCTACTGCATTGGGATGAGTTAGGTCCGTGATGTTATTTCGCAGGAGTTGGATTTTATTTCAGCTTTACAGAATCCAAATATTATTTCTACTGCTTTGGCCCTTCTGTTCTTAATGTGAGTCTGAATTATGGAAATTATGTTCACTCTAATGCTGGGTTAGATGGTTAAATCATTATCAATATTAATAATAATATTATGTTATCAACTGTACCTTTTTAATATTGCACAAGGTTACATGTCAGCTTGGTTCCTCGCTTTCATTTCAATTTACAGCTCACTGGCTGACTCTGACACCTGAGACATACAGCGGGCTAACAGGAGGTGATTGTTTCACATGTGATTGAACCTCACAGCACAGGTTGAGCTCATTATGCTGTAATTCAATGTTCACACTGCCAGTAATGGTCCCGTCTGTATGGGTCATTCATTATTTAATCCTATCTGCAGCCATATCGCCACACTATACCGTACAGGTGATTCATGAAGGGAAGTCAGCTCTGTATACGAGAGCAGTAGTTCATTCATTCTCTCAAAATACGAGCAGAGAATGCCACACTTTATATTAAGATGCATATTATAAATTATAGCTATGTTAATTACTATTTTTGGTAGGTATAGTATATTACATATCATCACATCATATCAAAACACAGTCTCACCTTGCACCAGAAATCGTTTGTGGCTTTGCGTGTCAATTTTAGTGTCTGGGTCGTCATTTAAATTTAAATCTCGCTGGTAGAGATGTGATTCCCACGGCAAATCTGCTCCGAATTTTAACAAATTATTCAAAATACCAAAACAGAACTGCAAATTAATTTAAAAATAAAAACAACAAACAACAAAAACAACATTTTAAAATCATTATTAAAAAATGTAATGAAAATTAATAAATATGCAAATTATGCAGGGAAATGAGACCAGTTTGTTTTTTATAAGGGTTCATCTGCAGCAGAAAAGCAGCAGTCTCCAAATGGTACTTTTCGCTTTAAAATACTTGAAGTAATTATTTATGTGGATTAATTCTTTGTTAGTCATCATTACATGGTACAGTTCTTTAAACTAGTGATAAGGCTCACAGAGGAAACTTGATAGTGTTGTAGACGTTCAACATGGGAGGAGGCTCTAGCACAAATCTCAGTCCAGTAAAGCCATAAACTTACCTTTAAGCTTTTATCTTGTGTTTGACCTTTCTTCTGAGTTTAAGTAAAACCTGTGTCAAGGGATACATTTTTGGGGGAGAAAAAAAATAGACGAAATAGTGACTCCAGAGATTTTCCAGTGTAAAATGACTCACCCGTAAGGTTAATGTGGCTTCAGCGGGCTCGAGTTCACAGAGGTTGGACGCATATTCGTTTATTTAAAGAATGAAGCACAGCTCATTAGCCTAGAGCACATTGTTCAGTCTGAGTGCCTCCTGGCCAAAGTCAGCTCACAGTGTGTGGGTAATAATAACCCCGCCAACCTTTAGATAATCAGCTTTACCCCAAGAGCCCAGGAAATAGAAAGACAAGGTGTCAGTAGCATACAGAGGGGAAAGGGGATAATGTGTTCTATGACTATAGGTGGGTTACTATATCATTTAATGACAGCAGCAGGGCTCAGACGAGAGAAAGGAAGTTGATGTTTAGGTTTCCTGGGGTTTTCTTTTATTTGTTAGATTCCTATGGCATGCTGTTTCACTAATTAGATCCAAGCAAATGTCAAACTAGTTTGATTTTCTTTTTTTTAATCTTTTTTTTTTGGATGCAGGTATAAGTAGAAGGAGTCCAAATCTCCCTAATGTTAAATGCTAATAGGCTAGAGTGTGATGGCAGGTCTCTCCCCAATTAAACATCTCAGAAAGGTTAAAATATTTAGTTAAGTGAGGGTCAGAAACATTTAGACACAAGTGTGTAAGAGTTAGAGGTGAGAAAAGTTCCTTTCTCACTTATGGAAGTGTCCTATTGCAGGTAGCTTTCCTAATTAGACACTTCTACCAGTCAAGTCTTGGTTGTTCCAGTGAGAGTCGGGATATTCGGGCCTTCTTATGACAGGTAGTTTCACTAATTAGGCCCAATAAATCTAAAGGTTAAAAGCACTTGAGTGGAATTTCTGACTTAAAGATTAGGACATGGAGAGGTGAAGGCCAGGCTTACGGAGGGCCTACAGGAATTTGTTGCACACAGTGTCCACACACATTTGGAGAATTAGTGTGAAGAATCACTGATCTCAGTTTTTCTCAGAGGCTTTGTTTGACCACGTTGGTCTTTTTTTTCTTTTTCTTTTTTTACCTCATTCACTGCTCCAAAAGGGCTAATTAATCTCTTCTGCAGGATTTGCTTCTTGAGCTTTGACTTTTGATTTTGTACGGACAGAGGAGCTGCAGCTGCCGAATTACAGCCATCATGTTCTACATGTTAAATGAACATCAAGTCATCTCCTGAAGTGCATTCTTGGTTTAGTTCAAGGAGTTTATTATAAAAAAATAGCTTAAGCGTGACCTGCCAGTCCATTGCTCACCACGCTGCCCTACTGGGTCTTTTTACCCTTTTAGCATCAGGCTAATTAGTAATAGGGGAGTCTTGCTTTGTTGATGCGGGTGGTACAGGGACTTAGGGGCCGTGCCTACCAAAGAGTTTTTTTTCCTGAGGCCAGTATATTCTTTTTAATTATTTGAGCTCAGTTGAGCGCTGCTTGTTTGACGCTTTTTTCTGCTTGCCACGTGAAGAATGTTCTTAATGTTTGGTGAAAACGCCTCTTTCGTCACTGTCACTTTTGGTGATACAGAAAGACCCGGTCAAATGTGTTTTGTTTTGCGTATGTTGCGGTCGTAATTGTGTACTAATGTGCTATTGATTTCATTGATTTTTACTGTGAACTTTGTGGTGTCCTCATAACCTGATCACTGGACTAAATGGATTAACTTGTGTGGGATAATAAATTTGATCTGAATCTGAACTTAACAGTGATACTCGCTTAGATGTTCCCTCTCCCACAATAACTCATTAGCCACATTGACAGGCAGGTCTTACCTCTCCCCCAACGTGTAACATCTAGAGCAAATCCTCTACCTTATGCCTTCATTTTTACTTCTGCAGTTATATACCGTATCATACAAGACGCAACCAAGTGTCTCAGCTGAAAAAGCGCTGCCCCCCAGAGCTGCTGCTTCCAGCGGTGTCAAGAACTGCTCATCGCTAGATGACTCCAGGGAAGTGAAGAGGAGCTCGGTTGACACATTAGTATATCCAGCAGCAAACATTAACTGCCATCGGTAAACTTGGCCTGTAAAAGTCTGATGCGTGCGGACAAAATGCTCCACTCAGTCCTCGGAGCCGTGAAGCCCCCGCTGCTGCACTCGTTCATTAAAAGTTTATTAATATTGAAAGTGTCACAAAACCAAATTGCATCAACATCAGCACTTCACGTCCTTTCGTCCCCAGCATTATAGCCGCCAATTGTGAAGTAGATTCGATGAATGGTTCACGAGATATGCAGAGGACACACACACACACACAGATTCCCTCTTTTTTATAGGGAGATATAATGAATATACCATGTAAATATAATATAATGAGAATTGCTGAGAAGCAGGGGGAAGTGGGAATGTAGCAGAGCGTCAGAGGTTGTGAAATCAGAGAGAATGAAAGATAGATTGACAAAGACTGAAAGAAATCCAGGTGCAGACAGACAGAGAGGTAACTTCGCCTCACATATTCTCGGCCAGAGACATTCAGGATGCACTAATAGCACATTTTATACCGTACATCGATTTTTATCTGTCCCCAAATTGAGTCCATCTTTTCCCCACCACTTATCTCTAACTCTGGTCTTCGCCTGCCTTTTAGACTGTGAAATGGAGAGCGGTAATTTCCCCTCCCGCTTCTCTCTGTATGTTAATGAAGCGCTAATCTGTTCCTGAGCGAGTGCCTTAATGAGGGCGACGTGCCCCTCGCTCAGCCGGCTAGCTCCTGTTAAGCTACCATTATGGAAATAGCTCGGTAGTGTGCGCGCCGTCGTCTTGGGACCGGACCGAAATGTATTCCTTATTTCCACTTTTAAAGCTTTCTTCTCCTTCCTTAACAAGGCTGGGTGTTCCTCTGAGGGAGCGACTAGATAAACAAACACGGTAATGACGAGCACGGGGAGAAGCTTCACACACTTTGAGGTCTGGTCGTTTTTTTAAGATGCTGGATGTTGGTTGAGCTAAATAGGCCACGTAGGACGGATTGTTGGAGATAAGAGAACCAAGAATGAAACCTCTCCTACACCCGAGTCAGCTGCTTTGTTATTCATCAACAACCTTGTGCTTGTAGTGTAGTTCGTTGTCAGGTGCTGCTTTGTGTATCTCAAAGTCTCCGACAGAGTAAAATATGCACACTTAGAAATTGAATTAACAGGGATTATTGACATTATTTTCCAACGAAATTAGTGCCCGCCGATCATGTCACATCCCCCTATCCATAACGCCTGCTGATGACGATAATACTCGGCTGGAATTAAAGGAACACCCTAACCAGATTAAAAAGTGGGAGCAGATGCGGCTCGGAGCTCAACACGTTTTTCAAAGACTCCTATCAAAGGATATTATGGCTTTATTCATTTTGCATGTATCTAGGCCAGCCCAGCCCCTGCCACTCCCACAGACCACATACATGACTATAAAAATGGATTAACGTGTCTCGCTTGCTTCACTCTCAAAATTGCTCATCTTAAAGCTCCTCTCTTTGTCCCCCTTCCTCCCATCTCTCGTTTCTTCTCCCATCCTCCTACTCCTCGCTCGCTGTTTGTCTCTTTGTCCCAGTATTCAATGTTGCGTACTGTGTTCATATACTCTTTATTTGTGAGTCGCTATTTTGAGTAAATGTTGATAAAAGGAGGTCAGGTGCGAACGACAGGCTCTTCTGCAGTTATCTCCCTTACCTTCCGCAGACACTTCCTGATGCTGAAAGATGAGATCACACTGACGTTAAGACGGCATTGAGCCGACTTTTCTTATCGAGAAGCACTTCCAATCAATTCGCATCTTTTCTGTGAATCCTGCCATCACAAGCACCACAGTGATAAAACAGCATGAATGAGTGAAATACGCTGGTAGGAGTTTTTTTGGAAGAAGAGTGAAGTGAAAATGTGTGAAATACGAGTGGGAGGTTTGGAGGGAGAGTGGTGTATAAAAAAAAAATTAAAAAAAATCTTGCACACTGCTGCTCACATTACACAAATTCACCACAGGGTCTGAAACCTTGGGATTCCTCTTAAGATGATGAAAAGATGCCTGAGCCTTGTCTCAGATGAGTCTTTAAGCGTGTGTTTGGATTTAAAGACTCTCTGGGGGGTTTTGTTACAAGTTTTCAAGTTCAAACATCAATGAAATAGTCATGAGTCACGCCAGTTTGTCAGATTAATAATGTCAAGTTTAGGTGGCTGGAGGACCGGTTTTGATGTTGGCAAAGCTAAATGGCTTGCACTGCTTCCTTCTACCGCCCCATATGGAGAGGTTTAATCAGAAATCCAAAAATGACCTCTGCATGACTTCCCTGTTGTTATGAGTAGTTATCAGTAACGTGTCATGTGCTGGTCTTCAAAAGGTCGAGTTCAAATTTGGTGTATTGTATGTATCAGGAACATAAGTGAAATATAATGATATATTGATGATGATGTATTATATACAAAGTTGTTTGGGACGTCAATGATGTCAAACATCAAGTTTCCCTGAGTCCTCTCAGAGATGAGGATAGTGCCCCAGATTAATTTATTTAAAAAATGTACTAACTGTTTTGTACATGGCATAGTGTGTCAGTCTCTACTTGCTGTCGTTGGCTCGGCTCTGGGCGATGCTGGCTGGAACTGTAATGAAACCTGGCTGATACAGGAAGTTGGATCTAATAGTTATTAGTAGAGAAAATGACCTTGACAATCAGCCAAACTAAACTAATAAAATGGTGTTTTTGTAAAGTAAAATACTCCTGAAAGAAGAGCTTGAATGATTGATTTCTGTCGTAATCTTCGGGCACCATAAGCACTCACTGACACGAGGCAATGGCAACGCATCAAATCAATGGGAGAGGCACTTATTCCTCTTATATTGGTTTAGGCTGAAAGACTGTAAGGCCACGGAGAAACCGGCAACCGCAGCATATGGCAGATGACGCATTGCAGACGTGCCGAATAGAGGGCTGATCAGAACCAGACTCTGTTTCTATTTGACACTGACCACAGTAAGGAGAGCGGGGTTGAGGAGCTGTCATATTTCCCCCGGGAAGAGAGGGAGAGATTCCCATGCGGTTGAATAATAATGTGGCTCTACCTCGCTAGAGAGAAGTTCGAGGGAGCACGGCACAGAGAGACGAGAAGAATTGGTCATAGAGCATTTGTCATAGAAGTTCAGAAGTGTCACTGGCACCACAAAAAGCTCTCCATTGCCTTCAAACCCCCATGAAATATGGTTGTGTGCAGGCAAATGTGTGCATGCATGTTTTCTGTGCTCCACGCTGGCGTGGAAGTGTTTTTCATTAAAGTTTGGGCTGCTAAGCAGCGAGAGGCTAGCATGAAGGATGTGGCAGTGGTGCGGTAGTCCCAGTCATCATCATTTTAACTCACACAGCGCAGATGTTACCATGCTGCCTCTGAATGCACGCATCCTGTAAGATGTGAACCAGATTTATCCCAAATTGTAGCTTGACACTCAATAACAACATATTCAAAAGTGTGGAAGCAATGAGAAAATGTTTTCTACTGAATTTGGTGGATTGTTTAATATCCCTTTTATATCCAGTGGAAAACCGTAGCCTCATCTCTAGCTAACAAATGTCTCTTTAAGCTTGTATTTATCTTAGTGTCAAATCTATGTACCCACAAGCCACAGCGTTGACTCATTTAAGGAAACACTATAAGACAGTTCTAGGGTAGCTTTGCTTTCCAATGAAGTCATTGCCCAAAAATCTGGAAGACCGAGTCATAATCTGCCAAGGTAAGATTTCTCACAGGACACTGCTTTGGTGTTAAAAAAAATCGAAAACACTTTTCATCCAAGAGTGTTTAACCACCCAAACAATTTATGGCTTCATTTTGCTTCTTTAATCGACCCTTCCCTAAGCCCTGCGCACCGCTAATGCTCCGTCAAGCTGTCAGAGCTACCATGGAGCCCACACTGTCACTAACTGCACTCCCTGAATGAATGGTATCTAATTTTGGGGAAACAAAAAAAGGTAACCTCCTTTAGTGGCTGTAAGCTCTGTTATAAGCAGGACTGTACTAGGGAGAGACATAATAGGTCTACGTGTCTGATTAAGTTAGTTGTTCCAAATGTTGCTATGTTGCTATGCTCGTGGCTCCGTTATTAAGCCAAGCAGGACTATAGCGCCAACCGGCTGCTAACAGCTCACATTAACTAGGTCTCCTCTTGCAGATTTCAAAGGATTTGTTGTTCACAATGTAGCATCAGCAACTAGAAAGCATTAATACCGTTAGCATATTTTTACTGATATTCTGCCCCCTAGGAAGATGCGATTTATTTATCTCTTTCCCAATCTAACAACTGCATGAAACATAGAAAAGTATATCTGCTTCCAATGTCTGAGTATCACTACTACACATGCCCCAGCTCAACATTTAACTATGACTAGCTTGAAATCCCCCAAAAAGCCTGAAAATATAGAAAGTCTGAAAATATTTCTTGAGAGTCTGGTTAGTTGATCAGTTTTGTTGATAATAATTCGCTTTGGCGATATATATGTAATGTAACTCTTGTTCTTTCTGATTTGTAATCACAATCAAAGTGAAAGTGTTTTCCATCACAGTTTTCACCGTTTTGACTTTGCGCCTAGTGAAAATCTTCAAAGGCCAACCGCTGTCTTCAACCTTTAATGTAAGTGTGCGTAGCTTGCTGCATAGCTGTGCACCCTACACACTCAGTGAGGGCAGAAGAGAACATACTTGACAAAAGCTCAGTGTTTTAAGACTGACGCACTGGTGTTGGCTGACCGAGGACTTGAAAGAGACAAGAGGAAGACAGGGAATGAATGAGAACGAGAGAGACCTTGGATGTACTTGGGTTGAAAAAAGGAGAAGCCTTTTCCTACAACACACTGCACAAATCAAGCTCTTTAAAGTGCTGTGTGCGCGCATATTAAAAGAAAATTAATAACATAACACAATAGTCTCTGGACTATTTATGCATTGTTTTAAGTTCCTTTTAGCACAGTGCAATCAGTCCTGAAACAATGCATGTTTAAGTAAGAAAGAGTGAGAAAGAGATGTTTGTATTACTGCCATGCTTGATAAAATAAGCAGGACAGAATATTATATTGAGAGAGCAGTAAGCGGCATTCAAATGTTTATTTTTGTAAAGTCCCGGAATGTTTGCCTTGGCTATTATTTATGAATTAACTGCTAAAAATGCCCCCAAAAAATCCCTTTATGACACAGCAGGGGCCATCAAAGTGGAACAGCTGAACTTGAATCAAAGTGCATTTAAGCGAGCAAAAGCTTGACTGCATTGTTGATAAAAGTAATGTTTATAGAGGAAGGTTTCTGAACCGAGTCTGTTAAGCTCGGTACAAAATCCATTGAGTTAAGTGAGTCTGAACTTTTATTTGCCTCAGCCTACCTGAGAGTGAGGTAGGGAGTTTACTTTTAAGTTCTTCAGTCTTGTAGTTATTTTGTTTTTCTGATAAGTCAGTCAGCTAGTTAATCAGAGAATGACTCTGTCCATCCATGTGTTTTTCTCATTGCAAGCCCCAAAAAGACTTTGCCCTGTACAGGCCTCTGCTTCTCAGAAACAAGGCTCTGAATGCAGTGTGTGTCCGTGTGTGTGTGTGTGTCTGTGTGTTCATGCATGTCTGTAGTGAGCCTGTGTTTCTATCTGCATCCGTGCTTCAGTGTGTGTCCGTCATTCTAGTTCAGTGAGTGGCCCACTGGGTGCAGACAATCCCAGGCTTTGTGAGTGTGTCCTGCTGCCATGCTGGGTACTGTACTGAATGGGCTCTGGGGAGCGAGGCGTGTGAAAATCCCACCCTTGCCCACCTACAGACGGTCAGCTGTGTGTGTGTGTGTGTGTGTGTGTGTGTGTGTGTGTGTGTGTGTGTGTGTGTGTGTGTGTGTGTGTGTGTGCGTGTGAGAAGGACAGACACAGAGAGGAAAAGAGTGTTTGTGTGTGTGTGTGTGTCTGGGGGTGGATTCATGTGTTGGGTGTAGGCAGTGGTGGGTGAAAGAGGACACTCCACACGGAAACAACCGCTCTCTGTGCTGGACGGTACAGAGAGATTCTTTATTATTCTATTATTTCATTAACTGGGGAACCTAATGACCTGACGAATGACCCCCAGCAGAGGCCACTCTGTTCTCTAAGACTCAGCACCTTTGTCCCTGCCTGTCTGTCTGTCCGTCTCTTCCTCTGTGTCCCAGTGTCCTCCTCTGTTTTCTTTCCTCACAATTTATAATCTTCAAATGCCTTTAGACAATTTTCACTGCAGACAATTTTACATAACCTGAAATGTACAGATGTAACAATCAGGGTCCTTGTGTTTAACTTTAATGGACTGGAACCTTTATTTTTGTATAATGTCAGTGCTTTTCCTGCTATAAGAAGTCGAAATGTCTGCTGAAAAGAGGTCTTTTTTTTTTATAAATAACTACATTTATTTTAAATATTTACTCTCATTTTAAAGAATTGAATGTATGTATGTATGTATGTATGTATGTATGTATGTATGTATGTATGTATGTATGTATGTATGTATGTATGTATGTATATTTTTATTAATGCAAAAAATCTATATATTCAATTTGTAAAAATGTCTTCTTTTTCTTAATTTTGAACGAAACCTGTTTTACACATGCACTTACCATCGCCTAGTAGTATATTAACAGTATTTATGCCCTTTATACCTTTTAATGAGCCTGATGAAGTGCTGAAAGAAAAGTGTTCCTCTTACCGGGGTTAAAGGCCTTTCACACCCCCACAGGTGGTGGAAGTCTATGAACTTCTACCAATGATAGCTGTGAAAAACCAAACAAACAACAAACTAACAGGAGTGGGAGGAATCTGAAGGGGAACTTTTGCAAATGTACATTACCCAAGTTACTTTTGCAGAAATGACTGTAAACTTGCTTGGATTCCAATAATAAGAGAGTTTCTTCCTTGTCGAGGGCGAGATAACGTGACAGCTGAGTGGCATGTTTTGGTAAACAGTCTCTCACCTTTCTCTGTTGACTACTGTTGTCCTGCCGGCCAGATGCCACATTCCATTCAAACCCTGTAGCTCTATTAATAACAGATCTGTCTTAAGCCAACATTGAACTTTTCCAGAATGGAATCATATGTATGAAAGGGAAAAATAATTCTCCCTGTCTTCCTGTCTCCTCCAAGTATTTAATATATGAATGGATTCCTCACATGTTGATCATCATCATCATGTGTCGCTTGTGTTCGTGTGGTACTGTGTCTTGCTGCGTAGCATTTGAAGATTCAAGAGGTGGATGTGGGAGCGGTACGCTCTGGTGGAAGCCTTGTTATGTTCCCATTGTCCCCAACCACAACACAGGATGTGGTGCATTCTGATTGCGGACGTGGATGGACAATACACACACACAAACAAATGATGAACCAGACACATGCACTCAAACTGCACAGACAGGACACAGGTGACTTCATCCGTGTGAGACAAAACCAATAGGCAAAATAGCCATGGTCCTATTTAGGCCACCACGGAGGATGTTATTTATTTAGCCCCGGTAGCTACCTCCTGCTGCTCATAAATGTCAAGCCTCACCATTGTTGAACGAGAGCTGCTGTACAATTTGACTGTGTAGGGTGTCACAGTGTGTTTAATGCCTTGAATTAAGGTGCTGCATGTTAAGTACAACCAAGTTAACGTGATTTACTAAATGGATTTCCACTCTAATCAACGAGAACACTGATGTCACATTATTGAGACATTATTGGCCCAATGTAACCTGTTTTGTCCTGTGTGAACAAATCCATTGGTTGCACCATTTCTGTAGTGTCTTAAAGCTTTTATTTGGTCCTCCTCCTGTTTTAGGATTTCTTCATGTGAACATTTATTTTGTTGCTTCTTGTATCATGTTATTATAATGGTCGGATTAACACTCCTTACTGTTGCTGCAATTTCTTTCCACACCAACTGCCGAAAAAAGCGTCTTTGATGTCTAGTGGCATATTAAAAATGATTGTAACTAACGCACAGGGACATGCTGTGTGAACATTATCTTGCTTTTTTAACCCAAAGTCTTGACCGCCTGACGGTCCATCCAGGAAACTGCTGGAGGGACAGCGATGCTGTTACGTTTGCAATGACGTCACACAAAAATGGTGGCCCGCTAGCTAGAGAAAGAAGCTTCGTAAAAAAAATACGAAAAATAAGCTTGACAT